>NW_023458570.1:4620684-4683716 GCF_013731165.1 Rhagoletis pomonella | reverse complement strand
CCAAGATATACACATGTAACCATAAGTGGGCGTGGCTACGCCCATTTTCCAAAAATTTATAATATTCATGTTTTCCGTCTGAAACTCATTGTAAGTATCAATTTTGAGTGAATTATCTTCAGTAGTTACTAAAATATCGCAGTTTTCGTATTTCTTAAAATTACCGTTATATGGGAGGTAGGCGTGGTTATTATCCGATTTCGCCCATTTTCAATACCATCCGTCCCACGCCCAAAAGAAGTTCACGTACCAAGTTTCGTTAAGATATCTCAATTTTTACTCGAGTTATCGTGTGCACAGACGGACGGACGGACGGACGGACAGACAGTCACCGCTTAATCGATTTCTCTTTTCATTCTGATCATTTATGTATACATTTGTCTATATCTATCTCGATTCGTTTTGCCTGTTACAAACAACCGTTATGTGAACAAAGTTATAATACCCTTATGCACAAGTGCGCTCGGGTATAAAAAGAATAAAGGCTAGAGAGGTCAAATGAAATTAAGAAAAAGCTTAAAAAAAGCTAAAAGCTAAATCACTTATTTTGAGGCTAAATGCATTCAAAAAAAGCTAAATTTAGCCTGAAAAAGGCCGAAGTGGCAACACTGGTTGTGAGTGATCGCGAATGGATTACTTGCATCGTTTTTCTCATTTATGAGAGGCCGACATCGGCAATGCTCGGACTTCTCATATTCGAGTGAGAGGAAAATTCTTTGCTTTTTTCGATCGCGAATGAAAAGCAGCGGAAATTTTTTTGTCGATCGCATTCCGAATGTGAGAGATGATAAATTTGTTTGCATTTTTCACTCGCGATAAAAGAAAGCAAAAATTGATTTGGAATATTATCGATCGCGATAAATCTCATAAATGAATGAAAACAAATAATCATTAATGAGAATTTGCGAACCCTGCTAAAAATAAACACAATAGTGTGCGCTAATTAGATGATGTGATAATCATGTTATTTTTCATAAAATAATATTGCAGATCAGATTGCTCTGAGCGCTTATGGTAAAATGTTGTTTGCCAAAAAAAAAAGGCAGCCCTGTTGGTTTTTATTTCTGTATCGCATCGCGGTGAGTTTTCATGATAATTCGGTTTGTGCAATGCTAAACAAATTATTGAAATTTATTGATTTGACGTGTTTAACATTTCATTAATACAAGTTTCTTTCTTTTTAGACCACAAATTACAAGCACAGCATCATCAACGGTCATTGCAAAGAGAGCTACTGCAATCCCTGCGGTTTTTGCTCTTGGTAAATGCGTTCTGGACGTGAAAAAGGGTGGTCTTCAAATCACCCGGAATCCCCACACATCTATTGTACAATATGAGCATTGGAATTCCATAGGGCAAATTCATATCCTATTTTCTCATAACGTTTTTATTTGCATTTGTAGGAGCCCACTTGCGTACACAAATAGAAAATACAAAACGTGCGGGGGACTTGAATTTGAAGATGATGAAGAGTACACAACGTTGGAAACTGAAAACATGAAGCTAAAGCATCAATTAGCAATTCTGAATAAGGTTAGTCATTTGCAATTTTATGTCTTTGTTCGTCGGCATTATAGGATATGTCATCATTATTGTTTGCAGAATGAAACGCTGTAAGGCCTACGGTTCTTGCTAAATATATACAGCAGTACTGCCCACCGCCGCCGGTGCTATGATTTCGATACCTGGACAAACGCCATCTTCTCGGCATTCCAACAGCTTGTCGACACTTCAGCTATTTCAACAAAAGCATGGACTCAAATATGTTATGTGGTATCTCGTGAAGTGTTCCAAAAAATCTATGAGAGATTAGCTGTTACAATTACTCCTATAATTTTTATCAGTCTCACATGATAGAGGTTGTAAAGCTTTTGGAATCGAAGAACCTATTCGAAGAAGACGATGGCCGCAAAACTATGTGGACTGATGAAATGTCTTCTGGCATGCCTTTGACGATCGTTTGTCAGACGGAGGCATCTCATACGATATTTTAGACATGACTGGAATTCGTTAGCGGACAGAACACACATTTACAAAATATTTATCGGGCTGCAGAACGTGAGGACATATTCAATTCCGATTTTATGGGTCGATTACGAATGGCAACCGAACTTCAGTTGAGTGGCCAGTGGCTGAAATGGTATTCTGTTATAGCCACCAATATGTATTCTCCCTTGACAAGATGTTGGAGAATCGCGGCAACACAGCCGTATATATAGATACTATATGCTTTTACGCGCATTTGCTTAATTTCTCGCACCTAGATAAAGTGCTTGACAAAGGCAGGAGGCATATCTTCACCATTATATCTTAAAGTAAAAAAGTTTAAGGCATGTACAAAAAGAATAGAACAAAGCCAAAAAATTTTCTCAAAACTATTAAACATAAAAATTGCAGGAATAAAATTCACAATTTAAACTATTTTTTTTATATGTACATTTTTACAAAATGAATCTTAAAGCACCCACAGTAAGTTCTAAATCTATAAATGACTAATAAGAAAAATTATGATTAACAGAAATCCCCAGAAATGTGAACAAGTAAATATTTCGAGAAATCTGTAAAGAGTAGCTAAACTATATCTCAAAAATAACAAGTAATTTTATGCAAAAAATACAACCGACTTCAATTCTCATTCCAGTCGTTAAAAAGGTTTTTGGTTGGATAAAATATTTGCTTTTTTCCAGAGTTCATTGCTTTTCTATACCATTACTTATTGAAAATGTTTGCGTATGTATGTATATGTAAGTAAACAATTTTAGCTACCATTTTTATCCACAACGCCTTTTTTTAGCTCTTTTTTTAAAGGAATATGGCTACCACTAAAAACGATTCGCGGCAACACTGGTGATGAGAGCATAAACAATTGTTCTATGCGGTGCAGGGATGGAATTTCAAAATGTACCCAATGGTCTTCAAAACAAAAGAAGATGAAAGTGCCACAAAATTTAATTTCATTTAAGGCGTTTTAAGAACGATATATTTTTAGAAATAATATTTTTAAAATACACTGGAGTAATATAATAATCAAATAAAACATCTCTTTGAGGTAAAATTTTCGTGTGACGAAAGCTGAACTAGAAACACAAAATTTATGATATACATTTCGTGACGAAAATTATACGCGTTTTTTAACTGCCTTGGAAGCGTACAGAAAATCTTTTTTATTCATACGAATCGTTGCAAAAGTTCTGTTTTTCATTTTGTATTTCTAGCAGTAGTAGGAATTTCGCAAAAAGGTATTCGAAAAAATTTAATAAAATCAAAAAAATTATGAGAAATGATAAAAACTTATCATCTTGGTACCAATTTTGGATACAATTAACAACTGTATTCGTCTGATTGCCTCGTAGTTAAATTTTCCTTAAGATTTCTACCGGGTGTGGGGCGCACACATGTACTCTTTTTAAGAAGTTTTACTTCTATCGCGTGTACGGTGTTGCTTTTTTCTGAAGTAGTTTTCCTCAGTCGCAATTTATCATTCATACATACATATTTATGTACAAATATAGATAATATTGTATGCATCTTCCCAGGTAGGTTAAGTGCGGGTGATAAACCCATGTAGCACAGTTAAATACCGTGTACATACCTACAATTAAAATGGGGAAAGCGTTACAATTTCGGCATGTGACTAGAAAAAAACTCTGAAATACACACAAATTGTGGTTTCCAAGACATGTACGAAGTGATTCGTAGTCAACTCGCGGGAAATTCCCCGATTTGCAGGGAATTTCAGTTTAAGAGGCAATCGGGGAATGGGAACTTTTTATCTGGGAACTGAGTATGTTATTTTTATATCTTAAAGTAACAAAATTAGACGAATATGTTAATTTTAAACCATGTGACCCTTTTTGGAGCAAAATTTTTCCTATTTGAATCGTACTATCCCCACAATAGATATAAGCTATATACCAGATGAAACCTTAGGTTTTGGGCTAGACTTGTGGAAACTTAGAATAAAATCGACTGACCAGATTTTGAGAAAATGCCCGAAATCTCTATTTTCAGCAACCCGATTTTTAGTTTTCATGCGATAACGTTATGACATATTTATATTTTATAATCGCAAAAGACAGCGTTAGATAGCTTGTTTTAGGACCCTTCTCCACTTCAATGGTATTAAATGAGTAGTACGATCTCAGTGGTAGTTTAAAAAATCGCCTTTTTTAGAATTTCAGGTACCAGCCACGCCCCAAAGGCCTACGAATCGAAACATCCTGGAATAAAAACCTTCCTAGTTTTTTTGGTACTTTAATTCCTGAAAGTTTGAAAAAAACTCTTTAGCCTAATTTTTAAGTATCCGGTAAATCGTTTATGAAGCTTGAATACATTTTCTGGACACACGGAAGGTTACGGAAGGTTTCAAGACCGGGCGAACTCCTGTAAGAACAAAAATGGCGACCTAGTAACCGATGTCCAGAATGTACTTAAATTGTGGACGGAACACTTTTACAACCTACCGAAAGTAGTGGAGAAGACGAACCCGAGTCCCCAGTCGATGATGACGGAGTAGCTGTCCCACCGCCTGACTATGACGAGGTACGAATAGCGATTACGCGGCTGAAAAACAACAAATCTGCTGGAGCTGACGGCCTGCCAGCCGAGCTATTCAAGTACGGCAGCGAGTTCTGCCTTCTCGGGATTGGATAGAGAAGCAAAGCGAATAGGTCTGGTGGTGAACTAGGACAAAACGAAGTATCTCCTGTCATCACATCAGAGCATACGCGTCTTGGCACCCACGTCACTGTTGACAGTTACAAGTTTGAAAAAGTAGACGACTTCGTTTATTGGGAACCAGCATTAACACCAAAAATAATGCATGCACCTCATCACCTCGTATGCAGAATACGGTCAGATGAACGCATGCCCGACGAATGGAATTTAAGTGTGCTCTGCCCAATCCACAAGAAAGGCGACCCCGCCATTCGCGGCAACTACCGCGGAACCAGTCTTCTAAGCATAGGTTATAAGGTCTTATCGAGTGTATTGTGCGAAAGACTGAATCCCCACTGATGGACCTTATACGCCAAATCTTGGAAAAGATCCACGAGAATAGGATCGACACACACATTCTATTTGTCGATTTCAAAGCCGCTTTCGACAGCATGAAGAGAAGTTCCCTTTATGTCGCGATGTCTGAATTTGGTATCCCCGCGAAACTAATACGGCTGTGTAAAATGACGTTGAGCAATACCACCAGCTCCGTCAGAATAGGGAAGGGCTTCTTCGAGCCATTTCATACCAAACGAGGTTTCAGACAAGGGGACGATGATGATGACTTTAATCTGATGTTGGAGAAGATACAAGATACAAGAGTTGCTGGCGTATGCCGACGACATCGATTTTATCGGTAAAAACAAGGGCTACGTCTGTTCTGCCTTCTCGGGATTGGATAGAGAAGCAAAGCGAATAGGTCTGGTGGTGAACTAGGACAAAACGAAGTATCTTCTGTCATCACATAAACAGCCAGAGCATACGCGTCTTGGCACCCACGTCACTGTTGACAGTTACAAGTTTGAAAAAGTAGACGACTTCGTTTATTGGGAACCAGCTTTAACACCAAAAATAGTGTCAGCCTTGAAATCTAACGGAGAATCACTCTTGCCAACAAGTGCTAGTTTGGGCTGAGTAGGCAATTGAGAAGTAAAGTCCTCTCTCGTTGTACAAAGATCACACTCTATAAGTCACTTATCATGCCTGTGATGGTGTATGGAGCGGAGGCATGAACAATGAAAGCATCTGATGAGGCGGCTTTTGGAGTTTTCGAGAGAAAGATTCTGCGAAAGATGTACGAACCTTTACGCGTTGGTGATGGCGAATATCGCAGACGATTTAACAATGAGCTGTGTGAGCTTTACAACGATGTAGACATAGTGCAGCGAATTAAAATTCTGCGGCTGCGCTGGCTTGGCCATGTCGTTCGAATGGACAGTAACGCTCCTGCCCTGAAAATACTCAACGCGGGCCGCTATGCTGGCCCGCTATGAAGGCCTCCTCTGCGTTGGAAAGACGAGGTGGAGAAGGACTGGCGTGCTGTTTTGGACTCGGCCAAAATCGCTTAGGCGGTTACAGCGCCAATAAAGAAGAAGGAGGATATAATAATTATTAATTAATTAATTGCTACAATAAATCACTTTTATGAAGGATTCCTTAGACATATACATATATTCATAGTAAAATTACACAGAATTCCAATTACGGAGGAGAAGTACACCGAAAAATAGATCTTCTGAAATTTTTACACACATATATATCGTCGTTTAAAGTACAAAACCGCATATCGTCGTTCTGCAAACGTCGTAACTGACATTTGTGCCAACAAATATATTTGCTCACTGGAAGCTCCTGGCATCAAGCCCCTATCCATCCATACTAAAATATCGATACTTAGATCTAAAAAGAAGAGATAATTAGGGATAAGGAGCGAACTGTTTTGAAATGAAAATTTTGGCAACTTCACATACGAGGTTTTGCATTTGCTTGATACGCGCGTTTGTACTTTAAACGACGATATGTATATACATACCTATATGCGAAATAATGGCATTGAGACATTTTGACCAGTTTCGCCTATTCTTTTCATTGATTATTTTTCGATTGATTTTACATACATATATACAACTCTAATTCATAATTTAATAAAGACAATATACATATGTACACAATTCGGCATTTCAAACTTTGTACAAAAACTATAAAAATGCAGCAGCAACTTTGGACTAAGAATTTTTAGGGGGATTCCAAGTTTTCGATTTTATGCATATTTTCCATATAAAATGTGTTCAAATATTTTTTAAATGGATGAAAATGTATGACACCGTCAGAAAAAAAAATATCATAAATCATCGGGATATTCCAAAAACTTGCACTTTTATTTAATGGACTATAAAACTACAAACTTAGGATCATTTTAAAAATTCTGAATTAAAAGCTAATAAACAAATTTTTGAATTTAAAAAATCGCATTTTTAATTTTTTTTATTAACTTCATCATGTTTGATTTTTATTTTTTTCAACCTGGATACTGTCAAACCTTGTGGAGTACGCTGTAAAAATTTGAGAATGGAAACACCAAAACTGTAGAAGTTACGAGTTTTTTCATGCCTGCGTACATTAACTTTAGTATAAACTCACTACATAAGGTTTGACAACTATTCAGGTTGAAAAAAAATAAAAATCAAACATGAGAAAGTTGATAAAAAAAAATAATAAAAAAATTAGATTTTTTAATGCAACATTTTTTTTTTTATCTATCTTACACTCTCATGGAAAGCCGAGGTAATTACGCACATTTTGATACCTTAACTGATTTTCTCCGACAAATAGTTTCATAACTGCAAACAATTAAAAAAAAATACTTCTCCGTGAGTTCAAAATTTCGGGAATTTTTTTCGAGATTTTCGAGTATCATGACGAAATAAAAAAATATGTGTCTTCTTTTTTTTCGATAAAGAATGTAAAAAAATATATTTCACCCCCAAAAAAAAATATTGAGTTGTAAATATTGTATGGAATGACCCATATATAAAAGGATAGTTTTTTAAAGTTTTATAAGAAGCAAAGTTTCGTAAACATTAATTATTTACTTTTAACCATGATACAAAAAAAGAAGGTAGTTTCACTTTTAATTTTTTTGACATAAACTGTCCTTACTGACGTTTCTACTTTTCGTAAATTGTTGAAGTAGCACTGCCACCTAATCAAATAATTATTTTGGAAATTTTAATATTTTTTTAAGGAATTTTTATTTCATTAAAAAGTAAGTTGTATCACGCGAGGTAAATATACTTACATGATTGTTCGTATTAAAAGAGCTGCGTACTGATTTAAATTGCTATAAATGTAAAGCACACCCAAAATTTAGCTTTATCTTTTACATGATATATTATATGCAGTTGGTCCTTTAAGACAGTAAGTAGGATATTGCTTTATTTCGGATTCTAGGGAAGCATACTCACTCTCTATCTAATTGGGCGCATCCGTTCCTCCGGTTGAAATCTTTCGCGGGAAAGTGCTCGGAACAAACAAACGATACTTTTGGTAACGCATTTTCACTTACCATGCACGCGGATATCCACTTTTACCGCATAATGTGGTACCGCCGGGAGTCAAAAAAACTGTATGTTAGTTTTTTCACAATTTCTTCTGTTATTTTTGCAGCTCCTAAATATGCACCTCATCTTACTAAAACACAATAAAAAAATTAACAAGAGTAAATACATATTTTATGTGAATATCATGTAATATTTCCATTACCTTCCGTTTTATACTCACTATCACTAAAAGCTTTAATTTCTTTTAAATAATTATATATATATTTTTTTGAAGTAGGTAATCAATCACTTTTTTACTTTTGTCAAAGAATATGGTAGCTCAATTTCAAAAGAAAATGCCAAAAGCACAGTTTACGTCAAATGGGAGCAATGGCGGCTAAGAAGAAGTGAAACTACCTTTAAATATTTGTATCATGACTTTTAACACTCCAAAAATTTTTCTTGATTTCATTATTAGCAAATATATGTTGGAAATACAAATGTCACTTGACTAATGACATGTGAATCTGAGGTTGTCCCACCCAGCAAATTGTATTTATTGATCAATACTATTGAAGATTTAACGGATATTTAATTTAAGTCTACTGCTTTTCGAAATTTAATTTTGTATGCTCAACCTCAAAATATTTAGTGTTAGATGTCATCGGAGCCCTAAATCTTCATTAAATCTCGCGATGGAGACATTCTTCTTCGTATTTGGCGCTGTAACCGCCTACGCGATTTTGGCCGAGTTCAACAAAGCACGCCAGTCGTTTCTCTTCTATCACAGTGGGGGCCTCCCTCTTCCTGTGCTAACACCAGCAGTTTCCGAGTTGAATACTTCCAGATCTGGAGCGTCGGTGTCCATTCGAACGACATGGCTAAGCCAGCGGAGCCGCTGTATTTTAATTCGCTGTTATGTCCACGTCGTTGTAAAGCTCACACAGCTCATCGTTCCATCGTCTGCGGTACTCGCCGTCGCCAACGCGTAAAGGCCCGTAAATATTCCGCAAAATCTTTCTCTCGAATACTACAAGTGCCGCCTCATCGGATCTTGTCATTGTCCATGCTTCTGCGCCATATACCAGCATAGGCATTATGAGTTACTTATAGAGTGTGGTTTTCGTACGTCGCGAGAGGTCCTTACTCTGGATTTGCCTACTCAGTCCAAAGTAGTATTTGTTGGCAAGAGTGATTCTGCGTTGGATTTAAATGCTGATATTATTATTGGTGTTAATGCTGGTTCCCAAGTAAACGAAATTCTCTACTTTCCCGAAATTAGAACTGTCAGTGACGTGTGTGCCAAGGCGTGAATGTGCTGACTGTTTGTTTGATGACAGGAGATACTTCGTCTTATCCTCGTTGACCACCAGACCCGTTCGCTTTGCTTCCTTATCCAACTTGGAAAAGGCAAAACAGACTTCGAGGTTCTAGTTACCGATGATGTCGATGTCATGCGGTTTAGTTCCGCGGCTCTTATTATCTTCTCCAACATCAGATGAAAGAAGTCACACGAGAGGGAGTCACTTTGTCTGAAACCTCGTTTGATATCAAACGGCTCGGAGAGGTCCTTCCTTATTCTGACGGAGCTGGTGGTATTGCTCAACGTCATTTTACTTAGCCGTATTAGTTTCGCGGGGATACCAATTTCAGACATCGAGGTATAAAGACAACTTCTCTTCATGCTGTCGAAAGCGGCTTTGAAATCGACAAATAGATGGTGTGTCGATCCTATTCTCGCGGGTCTTTTCCAAGATTTGGCGTATTGAAAATGCCTGATCTATGGTAGATTTGCCAGGCATAAAGCCACACTGATAAGGTCCAATTAGTTCATTGAGGGTGGGCTTCAGTGTTGCCGTTTTAGCCCTTTGGTAGCTAGATTTAGCTACCACATACTGTTTTTGGCCACATAAATTTAAAATTGCCCCTAGCCCTTTTTTAGTCCTTTGGGGAATTTATTCATACTTGGTATGAAAAAGTTGTATATGCTTAATTTCATCAACATTTTTAAAATTTATGTAAGAGATGAATTTTTAAACTAAGAAAGACTGATATATACATATAGTATGTATTGTATGTTCCTTACGTTTTTATACATAGTACATACTGTAAAAGTGTTAGGGCTGTTAACTTATCTACTAACGATTTAACTATAGTTTAAAATAGATAAGTTGGCGGCTCTTAATATGCTTAACTTGTTAAATGGCCCATCAAGTCGATTGCCGTGTATGTTCTTGTGGTGCGATTGTACTAGCTGCTGGTGCGACTTCGAAAACTATTTGAAAATTTTATGATTCTACCAGCATGCTGGTGTCGTGAGTAGTGAAATTAGCTCATATTTCTAAGTAAAAAGTATTTTGGCGGAAATTTCTTGCACTATATGAGTCAAAGCCGTGTTTGTGGAAGACTAAGCTCACGATATTGTAGTTGTGAATTAAACAAAAAAAAAAAAACACTTTAACAAAATCATCTCATTTGTGAAGAAATAAAGATTGTATCAGCATGCTGGTAAGTTATATGCTTCGAGCCTGATGGTATAATCACTTGATGGAGCCAGCAAGGGGGTGTCGTATATTTCCCCTTTTATACAAAAAGGTTTTTGGTTGGATAAAGTATTTTTACAGAGTTCATTGTTTTCTATACCATTACTTATTGAAAATTTTTGCGTGCATACTTATATATGTATGTATATATTGGTAAATCATTGTAGCTACCATTTTTAGCCCCAACGAATTTTATAGCCCTTTTAATAGAGAAATTTGGCTACCACTAAAAATGATTCGCGGCAACACTGGTGGGCTTCAGTCTTTCGCACAATACACTCGATAAGACCTTATAACCTATGCTCAGACGTGGTAGTTGGCGCTAATGGTGGGATGGCCTTTCCTGTGGATTGGGCAGATAACACTTAAATTCCAGTCGTCGGGCATGCGTTCATCTGACCATATTTTGCATGCACCTTATCAACTCCTCGCCGCCGTACTTTAATAGCTCAGCTGGCAGCTTTGTTGTTTTTCAAGCGCGCTGTCGCTACTCGTACCTCGTCATAATCAGGTGGTGGAACATATACTCGATCGTCATCGACTGGGAGCTCGGGTTCGTCTTCTCCACAAAATTAAGCGCTGCTACCATTCAGTAGGGTGGAAAAGTGTTCCCTCCATAATCTAACTTCTTTCTGAACATCGGTAACTAGGTCGCCATTGTTGTTCTTACAGGAGTACGCCCTGGTCTTGAAACGTTCCGTATGTCGCCTAACATTCTAGTAAAACTTTCGGGCGTTCATCCTGTCGGCCAGCATTTCAAGCTCTCGCACTCACTTATTTCGGCCTCTCTCTTGTTATTGCGGCAAAGACGTCTCGCTTCCCTCTTCAGATCCCTATAGCGGTCCGACATAGTGCGCGTTGCGTCCGATCGCAGTGTGGCCTTGTAGGCGGCATCTTTTTCCTCTGCAGATTCCTGACACTCATTATCGTTTCAGTTGTACTTAACGAGCGCGAAATGTAGTTCCACAGCTCGCATATGTTGGTTTGTTGAAGAGTGCTCTCTGAAAGCAGGTGTGAGAGTCGAGTAGCGAATTCATTGGCTGTCTGTTGTGATTGCAGCTTTTCGACGTTAAGCTTTCCTTTCATATTTGGACCCACATTTGGGGTGCAACAAGATAGTGGTCTGAGTCGATGTTTGGGCATCGGATTGTACGTATGTCTTAAACACTGGAAGCATGCCTTCCGTCTATCACAACATGATCGATTTGGTTTCTCGTTTTTTGAACCGGAGACGGCCACATAGCTTGATGAATCTTTTCATGCTTGAACCTAGTACTGCATACTAGCATATTTCGGGCCCCGGCGAAGTCGAACAGCCTCAGTCCGTTGTCGGACGTTTTGTCGTGGAGGCTGAATTTTCCGACGGTGGTTCCAAAGATCCATTCCTTGCCCACACTGTCATTGAAGTCGCCAAGCTCGATTTTGATATCGTTACGGGGGCAGCGATCATACGTGCGTTCCAAGTGCTCATAGAAGAGATCATTGGATACCTCATCCGTCTCTTCCGTCGGGGTATGGCCGCAGATGAGCGTGATGTTGAAGAATCACGCTTTGACGCGAATTATGGCTAGACGCTCGTCCTTGCCTTGCCCCGTCCAACGCATTTCTTGGAGGACGGTGATGTCAGCCTTGGTTCTTACGAGGGCAACAATCAGGCATGGGGCAGGGGAACTTTCCCCATTAAGGGTCTGGACATTCCAGGTGCATGCCCTTAAATCGTAGTCCTTTAAACCTTTGCCATGGTCGTCATCATAAGGAGGTCTCATCCGAGGCATTGTTTTGCTTCTTCACTGGATGGGGTTTTTACGTGGCGGTTACCAAACCCAGCGCACAACCCATTGTTGGGACGGGGGTGGTTTCGCAACCAAATACACGATTATATAGCGAGCACCTACTACTAAACAGACGCTGCAGACTTCAGGGAGCCTTTAAACCGAACGAGAAGCTCCGTCCCTCCCTCTCTTTCTGCCATGACTCAAGACTCCACTCGGATTGGTTACCGCATCTCGCACATGGGTTGCTCACGTTGTCCAAAGTGCCCGAACGGGGACGCAAGATTCGGGATTGTGTATAGTCGTGCAACTGTAACTGTATACCCAGCACAGCGACTATACCGCATTTCACTCCGCAATGTAGACATTGTAGAGGTCTTCATCAAAAGTGATAAACTCTTGATAAACTTGGTAAAGTGATAAATTTATCATTTTAATACATGAACTGTCAAACTTTGTATGGAAAACTATTTAAGCACAGTTTAACACTTTATCAAACGACGTTGGTGGATAAATGTATAAATTTCAGCAAAATTCAATCCTTACAGGTTTCCAGGTAGTCGCTTTAGCTGTACGAACACATAAAAGCAAATGAACACAATGGACGAGGTAAGAATGAAACGTAACTAGCCATATAAGTTAAATAATAAACAGTTTTATGCAATTATTTACCAAGGTGCGTTCATGAAATAATAATTTTTTTAGTACTAGACATTTTAGGCATTTGGTATATTACGAATATTATTCAAAAATATTATTAAAGTAACACTTTTGCAAAATGTATTTTTGAGACGATTTGTTCCATAGTGCGCCGGCTGGCAAGTCTACGGCCGCAGGAAATGCACCGGATCAAGAAATACAATTGCGAATGACTCACTGGTGCCTAGCCGTTGAACAACTTTTGGCAAATAAACGTGTCGATACTAGCAAGTCAATATTCTTATTAAGTCTCATCCAAAAATTCCTTGTCGTTTAAAGAATAAATGCCGCATTATACTAAAGCCAGCCTTTCGACATAAACTACTTTTCCATACGAACACAGAAATAATCTACATAAACTTCGAAGGAGTGCCAGACGACTGTAGCATATTCTTAGACGTAAACAGAGCGCTTGGTTGGTTTGCAACTGCTTGAAATTTATGCAAGCAGAATGGGAGAGGTGTGGCACCGATTTGTTTGACTATTTATGAATAATGCTGAATTCTTGACGGAGCTTAGTTACTTGCAAACTGCGCTTTTCTCGAGTGTTGAAGTATACTTTAAGGCGTGAAGAGACAATGACTTATAATATAGCTGGTGAAACGACAGCAACTCAACTCAATCGGCCTAGTTGCAAAAATACATACATATCTCTGGACATAAGCAATAACCGCTTAGTCGACTTAAGAAAGAATTGAGTTATATATGCTATCGTTTTCTGCAACTACTATTCTATGTCTATGTAGAACTCCCATCTCGTTAGCTAGGCTATTTAAAAAGTTATTGATGAAAATAACAAATAACAATAATCGTTTAAAGTGCAAAACCGCGTAACTGGCATTTGCTGCCAAAAATTGGATTTGCTCATACAAGCTCTTGGCTCAATCCTTATCCATTCGTCCTGATATGTGGGCAATTCTCAATTAGTTCGAACTTTCGCAAGACTCGCCAGTTCTTCTTCGGACACATAATTTTCGCTGGTTTATTAAAACAAATCAGGTTACATATGTGCGTTGTGTAGATTATGTAAATGCAAAAAAAGAACCACCGTACATATTTTCCAGCCAAACAAACATATAATTCAGAAATAAAATTGAGAAATTTTCATAAATAAATGTGTGACTCTCCTATTTTTTTTATTTTTACGTTGCAAAAATTGGTGCGTTGATTGGTCATGTTTGAGTTTATAATTAAATGGTAGTATTTGGAGGAGAGAATCGAATGCACCCCGTTAGAATCATGTGCTTGCGATAGAAAAGAAGTTATGAAGAGTCAAAGTGGCGCGACTCTTTTTTTTAATTCTGACACTCGCGCCTTTTTTTGTTTACTCTCGCTGCTACGTACGTAAAACTGTTATCGGACAAACATTATAGTTATATTTTAAGTTATATATATATTATATTATATATATATAATTATAATTAAATTTAGATTTTTAAGAAGGATAACAGCCGAAAATATGTTTAAAAAGGGTTGCCTTCTGTTTGAAAATTTAACTCAAATTAATTGATAAAATGAATTACTTATTACCAGGGAACGGATTTTATGGAAATTGCCTTTTTTCTGCTAAAGGGATAGAGTATATTCGATTAAGAAGGTTCACGATTTAGCTTTCCCTGATTCTATATGTATACATTCGGTGTTGCCTTTTTTAAGATATTTGCCTTGTTTTGCCTTTTCTACCTTCAAAAGGAGCATTTAAATTTTTATTTTTTTTTTAATATTAAAAAATAAATGCCAGATTCGAAAATAGCGCTACGAAAATTAGTACCTATGTATAGAAAAACGCAGTGTTTAAGTAGTAGTGAAATACTTAAGCAAACATGAATGATGATTTCGTTTCTCCCAAACAATTTTGGCCTTTCACGGTGCAAAATATGTTTGAGGTTACACTCAACTCTGCAAAAGGGTATGTTTTTGCCTTCTTGCCCTTGTCTAGCTCCCTCATTGTAAAATATATTCGGTTCTCACAGCAACGATCGCCTCTGGCTAACAGTAGCTACACACGACGAGCATATCCGGGCACATGCGCGGCTTGCGGGTCATGCTCGTCGTTTGTAGGGCGGTTTGCGAGCATGCGCGCCAAAAATCAAAAAATTTTGATTTTCAGCGAGCATGCTCGTCGTTTGTAGCGTGGTTTGCGAGCATCGCATTGGAAACAAAAACAACAACCTCACTTTGTGTTGATGCTTGCAGTGTGCACATCGGGGATAAATGCATCCAAGCCATGTGCGTTAATTGAATTTTTGATAAATGAGGCTAAATTACTATATGTAACTATATGTATGTACATACATACAAGTAAAATATAAATAAATTTAAGTAACACATACATAAAAACCGCTAAGTCATAAGTATTTCAATTGCATCATCCGCGTCTTTCCTTCCCATGTTTACGTTTTGAGTACAAAATCACTTATGAGCCGCTCGCCGTTTGTAGCAAACGACAGCCAGCATGTTGGCGCACATGTGCGCGGATACTACTGTAAGCTCCAAAGGGCGGCTTATAAAAGCGCAGGGACCATGGGCGTACGCAGGTACGTGCTAAGGGGGGCGCAACCCGCAATCCGGATGAATTGAAAACCTCGTCCTTTTTTGAAGTCGGTTAAAAAGAGAAAAATTAATGAGGTAAATTATTATAAATTTTTCATAGCTTTATTTTAACATTTCTAATCAAACGCACATAAAAACAAGTAAAGAAGTATAAGTTCGCGCGAAACCGAACTTTATATACCCGGCGCATGTATCGAATATCGTCATTTCTCTCAACTACATTTGCATGATTAGCAGGGGGGTCTTCCCGATTTCAAAATTTTTCGATAATATGGTGACTTAGACTTCACACTAGAGTGCACGCGCTCTCTTGTTTACATCAATGCACGCGTGGCCTACTATAGTAGCTCATTTTTAAATGTCAATAAATGTTTTTAGATAACATTTAAATGAAACTTATAGTTAAAAAATGTAGTCAAATACAATATTACGTTTACGATCACAAACTTAAATTTGTTCATAGCAAGTAGGAATTTGAAATAATAAATAATTTAGTTATGTAGCAGAAAAAATAAGAATAATTTGATTTCTTAGATCAATGTCTTACATTTTCTTCTTAAACCAATATTACTTAAAAAAAAACTATAAGTTTTCGTAACCTTGAGAGCCCACCGCAGGCTGGTGATCAGGACAAATCCATTTGTTACAAGTCTTGCGCCACTTTTTGTGGATGGACTCAGAGCTCTGGTACCATAGGTGAACCGACGAACTACAATTTGGTATTACCTCCTGCTGCACTTCTTCAGATGCTGCTAAGAGCTTCCCTATTCCAAATTTTATTTGTTAGGGCAGGGTTCGCAAACTTTTTTCACCTCGGCACTCCTACTCTTCAAATGTCTACGAAAACAAGAAAACACAATGCAAACTTTATGCTCCTTTAGCTTTATTGTGAGGACTGAAATTGTTTTGATGATTTCATTACTTCCTTTAAGTTTATTGGGAGCTTTGGCAATTTTACCCTGAAACCATTTGACGCTGAAAGCTTGCTGGTGTATTTGTTTTTAACCGAATTCACAAAAAGGAGAAGGTTACCAATTCGTCGGAATATTTTTTGTTTTTTTTTATGTATGCTTCCGCATAACTTTGGACCACGTTAACCGATTACTATAATTCTTTTTTTAAAGGAAAGGTGGTACCTCACAGGTGGTCCCATTCTATGTTGCTTTAAATCCGATCATTAGATCATGAAGAGATTAACGATAATCTTAAATCTGTATATGGGAATTGAAGTCGGATTTGTTTTTTGCTTAAAAATTACTTGCTTATGTAAGCATTTGTTGAAAATTCAGTCTCACAAAGAAATGTAAAAGTAAAATTCACTAGTATTTTTAATGTAATCTTACCAATATCAGTGTTTTCTGCATAGACTTAAATCCAGAACCCTCTTCGCTTCGCTGATTTCCAGAAGGTTTTCAAAAGCTTAATTTGTCATCTCAGTAGGTTTACTTTTCGGGTCACATGAAAACGCGTTTGTAATCCAGCTGTAGACATCCTCAGAGTCAAACCTTCCAACTTAACTCTGGGAATGCGCGTTAACGCTAAGAAAATAACTTCTACAGCCAATTTCTCGAAAGCAATTTAAGTGAAAAATTATTTTAATTTTTTGAATATTATACGGAAATTGACAGAAAATAAAAAATCATTTTACATTTAACTTGCTGGTGAAACCGGTTGTTATCCATTTTCTTATCGTTAACTTCGAAGTTACATATGTACGTTTTTCTAATTTTCTTTGTTTATTTTAGGGTTTTCATGCAAATTGCTAGAAATTCTAAAATATACATGTCACCAATAAAACAAATATCGCCGTGTTAGAAACAACCAAAGATGTATTTTAATTTCGCAGGCAGGTTATCTTCGCAGCGTCATCCAATACGGGTTTTTCATCTAGTGGCGGCATCTTCCTAGTCGCCAGGAAATACCGACGGATCATACAGTGCCTTCTCGTGACGTTTTCTGCCTCTTGCTTCATCCTAGACATTGCTCCTTTCGTTTTTCCAACCACTGCAAATATCCGCACACTTGCCCCATTTCAAACCATTTTTCTGTACAAATTTGTCGATAGCTTTAAAAATTTCGTCGCTAGTGGTGTCTCAATTACTTCGCTCATCAGAAGTTCTTCTTCGATTTGCATTGCGAATGGGTACCTCACTAAAACGAGGAGAACATTTAGTCCCACTACGTCGGTGCTTTCGTCTAGTTGCTAACTAAAAAATTCACAAGTTTTCAAACTTTTTATAAGTTCGTTTTCGATTGCCTCTAAAATTGTGTTGATTCGCTATTTCAGAGTGTGATTGTGAAGTTCCAAAGAATAAGTAACATATATATATGTATGTACACGTGCGCGAGGCTGCTGCGCTTGTTACGAGAACAGCCCAGCCAGAAAAAAATCCGAAAATTAATTCGAAAACGAGAAAAAAAGTGGATGAAACGCGGATTAAGTATACAAAAGCACCGAAAATGGTTGTGAAAAGGGTACGTTTTCGGAAATTTTTAAATTAAATTTTTCGTTGACAAAACGTACCAGGGAACTACGCTTAAGAGGGAAATACACCACACAAGCGGCTTGACAAACCAAGCGAAATATCCCTTTCCTGCAAGCCATTTGTGTTGTGTATGGGGTTTGACGAGTCGCCGAATGTAATTTTAACAAAAATCAAAATTTTTTGATTTTCTGGCCGCCATGTTGAAGTTTGAACAAACCGCTTGCGTTGCGTATGGAAAGTTTAAAAAATTTGCCGGCACCACTAGTATACTCTAGCTACTAGCGGCACCCCAGGGTGCCGCGGCACCCACTTTGGCAAATCCTGTGTTACGAGAACTGTTTCAATGGATGTACAACTATACAAAGCGCGTTTCAAAAAAATCGAGGGACTATTCTTGTAAAAAGGTACCCGTTGAAATTTCTTCATTATCGACATTCATATGGTTGATGAGAGCGTTGATTGCAGTAATGTTCATCAAATTGAAAAATATTTCAAGTAACCATCGGCGGCAGTTTCTAAGAACACTGAGATACCGCATATGACTAGTAACCAAACTACAAATTCAGTACACTAATACTCGTGCGGACTACTATGATAGGCCCGCGATTTTCGCGCCAATCCACAAAAAAGTGCATACGCGTGGAAGTGCAGCGCGGTACTCACTCGTCGACAAATTTAATGCCTTTCCTGGAACCGCACCGCTCTAACATACCCAACTGTCAAGGTACCTCCCAGCACTGCTGGAGTCAATCGCTACTTTTGAACCGCTACCGCATCGACCCATAGGTAAGTAGCTACTCTATTAACCCGTGATAGTGCACATGGTAGTGCAGAGTCGAACCAATCGTAAGCGGGATAGCGAAAAACTACGACAGAGGGCGCCCATAAACCACACAAATGACTACTTTAGTAACTCCCGGTAGTGCAGAGAGAGCCGATGGTGACTACCGCCTAGGACATTGCCTTGTAAAAGTAATCGATGAAATGCACTGTAAGTAGTCGGTCGGTAATTGACGGAGTTTACCACTTAGCTACCGATTCATCAGTCCTGTAGTCGCTCCCTCGTACTGCAGGGTAATAAATACATGTATACATGTGTGCGTACGTATGTATACCCTGCAGTACGGGGGAGCGACTACAGGACTGATGAATCGGTAGCTACCTGATAAACACCGTCAATTACCGACCGACTACTTGCAGTGTATTTCATCGATTACTTTTACAAGGCAATGTCCTAGGCGGTAGTCACCATCGGCTCTCTCTGCACTACCGGCAGTTACTAAAGTAGTCACTTGCGTGGTTTATGGGCGCCCTCTGTCGTAGTTTTTCGCTCTTCTGCTTACGACTGGTTCGACT
The DNA here is from genome assembly GCF_013731165.1 of Rhagoletis pomonella. Lineage (NCBI taxonomy): Eukaryota > Metazoa > Arthropoda > Insecta > Diptera > Tephritidae > Rhagoletis > Rhagoletis pomonella. The sequence goes on along the minus strand of NW_023458570.1, from coordinate 4,664,271 downwards.
CTGCACTACCATGTGCACTACCACGGGTTAATAGAGTAGCTACTTACCTAGGAGTCGGTGCAGGAGCGGGTCTAAAGTGGCGATTGACTCCAGCAGTACTGGAGGGTATTATTAAGCATTAAGGTTTACCGTCTTGGATTGTTTGGTTTAGTCTACAGGCCTAAACACAGTTAAATTGATTAAATAAATGAAATATTGCAATGTGGGTATCAAACTAAAGAGTTTTAAGAAGACTGACAGTCGGAAATATGTTTGAGAGACAACATAGGTACCGGACGAAAGGTATTTGAAAAAATTTGATTTGGATATATTTTCAATAGGATGGTCACCTATTTAAAAGTAATTACTGAAAATATTGAAATTAAATGAAATATTACATAACTTGGCCCAAACGGAAAGTGTAAAAGCTTTACTAGAGAATTTTTTTTATATGTTTCCAAGTCGAACAGTTTAAAAGAAGAGAGAATTTAAAACAAATTATCAAATGAAGTGATCATTCTATCAACGAAGAGTTGGTGTACAAATTACGCAAAGGAAAAAATTTATAAAAAAAACACTGATACAAATAAAAAAAAATATAAAAGCGTAATGAAAACAGAAAACCTATCCTATGAAAGCTGTTTAAAAAATACTTAGACTGCTTTTACACGGTTCAAGTATTGAATTCAATTCTGCTCGCATGTGGAAGAGAGGGGGTGAGAAGAAAAGGGATGAGTACAAATGCGTCTGTACCGTCAAGTCGTTTCAACTTTCTTGCTTTGCTTTTGGCATTTTCGTTGCTTCCCATTTAAAGAACCAAAAACTTGAACGTGTAAAAGCAAATAGAAAACACAAAAGAGAATGAGCAAGAATTGCTTTCAAGTACTTGAATCATGTAAATCGGGTGTTAATGACAACTTAAAATTGTTGTCATCATTCCCTAACATTATAAATCAGTTAACTTTTATTGCGAGTAAAGAATTTTTTAATAACAATAGATAATATTATTATGATTATGATTATTATAACTATTATGAACTCCTGTTATATGCCCAATCAAAGTTCTCAATTTAAAGTGAAAGCAGAAGGGCATTTACGATCGCATGATGCAAATATTAAGATAATAAGAGCTGCAGAACTTAACCACGCAGGAACAATTTTTTACGAGGGCGTGTAATTTCTGGCGTGTGCTGAGCACATCGACATCATCGGTAACAAAAATCGGGAAGCCAGTTTTGCCTTTCCAAGTTGGATAAGGAAGCAAAGCGAAAGGGCCTGGTGGAAAACGAGGTCAAGACGAAGTATCTCGTGTCATCAAATAAACAGTCAGCGCATTCCCGCCTTGGCATCCACGGCACTGTTGACAGTTATAATTTCGAGGAAGTGGAGAATTTCGTTTACTAGGGAACCAGCCGATAGAAATGTTGGCATGGAAATCCCACGCAGAATCACTCTTGCCAAGAAGTGCTACTTTGGACTGCGTAGGCAATTCGGGAGTAAAGTACCCCATTCTATAAGTCACTCATCATGCCCGAGCTGGTATGTGGGGCAGAAGCTTAGATAATGACAAGATTCGATGAGGCGACTCTTGGAGTATTCGAGAGAAAGATCTTAAGAAATATTTACAGGCCTCTACGCGTTGGCGACGGGGAGTACCGTAGACAATGGAACGATGAGTTGTATGAGCTTTACAACGAAATGTACGGGTACATAGTGTACTGAATGAAAATACAGCGGCTCCGCTGGCTTGGCCATGTCGTTTGAATAGGAATCGCCGTTCCAGGTCTGAAAGTATTCAACTCGCAATCGGCTGCAATGGAGAGATCAAGTGGAGAAGGACTTGGCTTTACTTGGCATTTCCAATTGGCGTCAGTTGGCACAGAGGGAAACAACTGGCGTTCTTCGTCGAACTCGGCCAAAATCCTTTATGCGATTACAGCGCTAAATAAGAAGATACAAATGGTAAATTACAGAGTTGGGGGACCTTTTTCTTGGATGCGCCAGTGGAAACTAGGAAAACATTATCAGATTGGTTCTGTCAATGGTTTGATCAAAAAATTACATAACTTTAGCTATCGATTCGTCTGGAAAAGTTTTACAAATATTTTAACTCATTGTTTAAGATGAGTGCACCAAGGCACATAAAAAATCGCATGCGGTTCTTGATCGACTGTTGCGAGATTTGCGTGGAAACGTTCAACCATTCGGGAATGCATTGATATTGCTCGCAGGAGATTTTACGCAACCATTGTCTGTAGTTTCTCGATTAACACTAGCGGGCGAGATAAATGGTTGCCTGAAATAGTCAACATTGTGGCAAGACGAACATACATACACTGCAGTCGAGGTATTCTCGCGACTATTACTGGACATTGGGAACGGAAAGCCGCCAGTCAATGAGAGATTAAGACGAATTTTATTGCCTGACAATTTTTGTAACTTAAAAACATCGAAAGGAGAACTGAATTTTTGAACTCGATTGATCTTCTAGGGATGACCCTACATACTGAAATTGAATACAGGTGTGCACCGGCACGCGACTCACAGTAAAGAAATTGATGAAGAACGTAGTGCAAGCAAAGATTTTAACATGGCCTTTCAAAGGTGAAGAATTTCCACGATACCGACCGATACACCATTTCAATTTAAAAGATTGCAATTCCCAATTCGATTTGCAGTAGGAATCACAATCAATAATGCTCAAGGTCAACCTTTGGAAAACTATGGTTTAGATTTAGATGCGGATTGCTTCCCAGATGTTGTGTGTTCCCGTGTCGGCAAACCAGATATCCTTCACGGTGGAGAGAATACAGCGGTGGCGCCGATGACGATACCGCTACTCGGCTCTCAGTGATTTTGACAGCATCAGCTGTTTATTTTTATTTTATTTTATTTATTCAAGTCTATGAAATACAGGTTTCTTACAGACTACGAGCTATATTTAACAAACAACGTAAAAACTTAACAATATATTACAAAACTGTATTCAATATGTTAATAAGTTCATACTTAGATATTGAGAAATCAAACGAAACAGAGTTCGAGATCCTGTTAAGTTCATTGATAGCTCGAGCGATGGGAGCATTTCGAGCGTAATCAGTTCTAAGAATTTGTTCATAGAAGGGTACAACAATACGCAGAGACCTCCGCGGGATGTTAAAATTAATCCGAGCGAGAAGAGATGTACAATCAATGTCACCACTAATAATATTGAAAAAGGAAGATAATGAAAGAATTACTCGCCTTGTCTCCAGCGTTTTCAAATTTATTAGAAGTAACCGTGAATTATAAGTAGGCATCGGCTCAGAGAAGTTTAATAAGCGTAGCGCAAACCTAAGAAATATTTTTTGGACCCTTTCAATTCTATTTACTGCGGAAATATGGTATGGTCTCCATATTATAGCACCATATTCCAAGTTTGACCGAACAAAGGCTGTATAAAGTAATTTAAGAGTATAAGGATCCGAAAATTTCGCACAATTACGCCTAATAAAGCCCAAAAGTGAGTACGCTTTAGCGATAATAAAGCTTATGTGGCTATTAAAAGAAAAGTTCGAGGTAAAGAAGATACCAAGATCCTTAGTTTCTTCTAAAGAATCTAAAACAGAGTTATCAACCATATAGGCGGAAGGCAAAACATTTTGTATCTTCGCGTACGTTATTTTGAAGCACTTTTTTATATTTAAGGAGAGGTGAGAGTTTAAGCACCAGACCTGGAGATTATCAATATCTGCCTGAACCTTATTAATGTCATCACGATTTTGGATATTGGAATATATTTTTAGATCGTCAGCATATAATAGGTATTTAGCGAAAGAGAAGCAACTGCTTATGTCATTTATGAATAACACAAAGAGCAGTGGGCCTAAAATGCTTCCTTGAGGAACGCCTGAACACGCTATAAAAGGTCGTGAGTTGGTGTTATCAACAGTGACCACACATTGCCTATTAGATAGATAAGATTTTATCCACTTTAAGAAAACAGAGTGAAATCCCAGGTATTCAAGCTTACTAATTAACACCACGTGTGATACTTTATCGAAAGCCTTGGAAAAGTCAGTGTAAACGCAATCAACTTGAAGACCAAGTTGGAAAGACTCGAAGCAGTATTCACTAAATTCTGAATGGTGTTATTAGACTTTTGGTTGCAAAATATATTTTCTCTTTTACAATAACCTCAAAAAGCTTCGAGATGGTGGACAGCTTTGAAATCGGACGATAGTTACAAACATTATTCTTATTTCCACTTTTGAAAGTAGGAGTAATGCACGTAATTTTCCAATCTTCCACAAAATAGCCTGAAGCCAGAGACATATTAAAAATAATTGTAATTGGTAAAATTAACGCTGGCGCATTTTTGAGCAAAAAAACCGAAATACCATCAATATCAGTTTTTTCTGAAGGCTTAAGACCCATTATTCCGTTTATAATATCCTCAGATGAAAGTCTGAGAGATCCAAAATTTACGGAAGAAACATTGTCTCCAGAACCAGCCACAAATTCGGAGTTACTATCATCTAATATAAAATTAGAGCTAAAAAACTTCGCGAATAAATTTGCTGAATCAGTTAAGTTACTAGCAGATTCGTTCTCCAAGAATATAGCAGATGGAATACTGGAGATAGATTTTTTTGATTTGATGAAACTCCAGAATGATTTGGGACTGGCATTTATACCTGACTCAACATTAAGTATATAATTTCTATAAAGAAATTTATCCAAACAGTTAAATTCCTTCATGTATTTCTGGTATGATTCATAAAATATGAAGTTACCAGTAGCCTTGTACCTTTTAAAGAATTTGTTCCTCAGATTCTTCAACTTCTTCAGGCGACGATTGTACCATGGAAGTTTATATGTTTTTTTCCTGACAATGGGAACCCATTTTCGACACACTTCAGATAATATGTCTTTAAAGATACAAAAACTAGCTGAGACATCAGAGGTAGAAAATAAATCCTCCCAATTAAGCTCAGATAAACATAAGTTTAATTCAGAAAAATTACCGGCCTTAAAATTGAAACGTACATCTTCAACAGAGGCATTTGATGCAAACTTATAAAACTCAAAATTAATAGTCAGAGGAACGTGGTGCAAGTTAGATGGCGATAAAGGAAAATGACATTCTTCAATTGAGGTGTTTATATTGTCACTGACGAAAACAAGATCAAGAATTCTGCCAAGCCTGTTTACATATTTATTAATTTGCACTAAGTTAACGCTCAAAATATTGTCTACAAGATAAGACTCATGCGACTTACTAATATTTATGGGCATAAGGCCAGAGTTTGATATAGGAGACCAGCCTACGTTAGATAAGTTAAAGTCACCTAATACACAAACATGATTATCAGCTACCTTACTTAGAATTAAAGAGGTCACATTATCAGTGTGTGCACTATAAATGTAACCCGCGCTATTGGGTGGAATGTATGAAGCAATAACAAACAGCGAGCTTGGCGAAGAAGCTCCCTTAATGCTAACACATAGCTGGTCCATAAGCGAATCATAATTATCAAGCGCAACCAAGTGAGAATGAAATTTTCTTTGAACAGTAATGAGAACGCCCCCACCTCTATCGCAGCCGGTTTTCAGGGAGTCTCTATCTTTGCGGTAAACGTTATACAAATTGGAGTCAAAATACTCACTATCAAAGAAATTAATTGTAAGCCAGGTTTCAACAAACACAATGACATCAAAATCCAAACGAGAACTAAAAAGCGGTACTGCCTCCCCTTTAGTTCGAATGCCAGAGACATTCTGGAAATATACCTTAAGGTCATGTAAATTATTATTAGCCGCGCCGGCTTCTGCACATCTTGTTGTTGTACTGGCTTCTACACATTTTGTTGTTGGGTTCGACCTCTTCGTTTGCGACCTCCCCGTTTGCGAAAAAAATTAAATGGTTTCACTCTTACATTTATAGGCCAAATTTTCGCGTCAAGAATACTATTAAACTCGGCAGATAGAACACCCAACCTGAAGTTAACGTGGGTACGATTTTCTGCTGGGTCATCTTTTTTAACTAAAGCATAGCAAGAGAGAGCCTTTTTATCAATGTTCACATGCTTACACACATAATTCTTAATATCATCAGCAGTGACTTTAGGATCAAATGACGACAAGTGCGCCCACATCATACGATCAGCAATGCACAATTCAGTGCTTGCATTAGAACCCACAACAACTACGTTGTTATTTCGCCTTTTGTTGTTTACTTTTGCCCACGCAGCATTGTCTTCAAATTCCCTTTCATCATTTATTTGTTGTTGAGCAAGCACAGCATTACCAGTACCCAAAACTGACAGGTTATCGGCAGAAGAAATGTTATCATTTGTAATGGGAGCATTGTTGTTGCTCTCATCACTATCAGGCACTGAACTAGTACCTGCTTCAACATTAGCATTGTTAGGAGCGCAATCTTTGTTGTTAACAATTTTATTTTTATTACTTCGTTTGTATTTCTTTTTATTCTGCACTGTTCTCCATTCGTTCTCGTTACCAACAACTGCAGGAGGCTTGACAACAATACCCGAAGTAGGCGACGAAGATTGCGAAGTAGCGGCGATTGGAATTTGCGTCGCAGTTGAAATGCTAGCAGCAGCAGCAGCATCATTAGGCTGCGGCGGATTAGCAGCAGTATCAGCTGTTGTTTCAGCAGCATTAGCAACTACGTCGACAGAGCCCAAAGCACCTGTTGGGGCGCAAGTAGAAGCTGGCTGCATGGATTTAGCAGTGTTGTTGTTGTATACATCAAAGAAATTTTCAAAACGAGTGAGCAAATGAGATAAAGTTGTATTATTCTCGTTAAGCTTACAGTGCAAATCACGAACCTCGGCTTGAAGACAATCTGTTTTTTGACGTAAGCACTCATTATCATTATGCAAAGCAGTCACAGCAGCAAGAAGTTGAGAGTTAACTCTTTTCAACTCGTTAAAATTATCATCGCCAGTAGGCGGCATTGGCACTTGCACTTGTATGGCTTGCTGTTGTTGTAACGACGAGTTATGCGAAGTCAAAGACTCGTCTAGTTGAGCGGGAGCACACAAACCACAGATATTTATATTTTCAGCATTATTTAGATAATTTGGGTCGGCAGGCAAGTTACCAACAACACAATCTAAGTGATAAATTTCTCGGCATTTTTCACATTGCACTGAAGTTTGGGCGCGCTCGACCCTATGGCCACAAAAACACGGCATAATAATCCAATTGGTAAAATATAAAAGCACAGGAAAAGGCTAACAGAGTCAATGTCTCGTAACACAATTTTAATTGTTATGCGCCATTGAATTAAAAGTAAAAGCACAAGTTGAATTTAAGAAAAACTCGGAGCACGGCAAAAACACGTCCGTTCACGACGAGTAACAACTTCCTATTGTGTTTTGGTGACGTCATAGTAGAGAAGACAGCAGTAGTGATGTGCTGAGTCAATACTTTTAAGTACCCAATACTCTCGATACTCGGTACCGAAACATTTAGGTTTCGAATAAAAGCGCACATAGGCCAAAAATATGGAAAAACGCCTAACAAAACCCGAATGTAAGAGCCAATAGAGCTTTTTTACTGATTCAAATGAAAGATGTATATATGTCGGTTCGATGCCATAATACAGAGAAACCCTTACTTGTTTGAAGCATTTTTGTTCCAGCTGAATCGGACGATATCATTTTTGTAGGCCTGGGACAGATTCTGTAACCAGTTAACGACAATTTTCGAATCGGTATCGGTTTTGTCGACGTTTGATATCAAATATTTGTAAGTCAAAAAGTGCGATATCGATCCGAAACTTGTCGCTAACCGGCTACAAAATCTCTCCCCTGAAAGGCTTCTTCATCCGTCAAAGTATTTTTCTTGAACCTTGGTCGACTAAGGTTAAAACTGATAAAATAATATTTCTCTGTTGCGATAAGTTCAAGTGTTTTAGCCGATATCATATAAATTGATAATGAACGTTTTTTTCTAAACTTGAAATGCATATAATAGCGAAGGTTTAATGTAAAGAATCAGTATCGTGTACCGATAAGGAAGTATTTGGTACCGAAACCTTTATTAAGTATTGGGTACCGACAACTCAGCATATCACTAGACAGCAGTTTTATTTGCCGCTCTCAGTTGTCAACTCTACGGTGACGTCACGCCAAAATTACTCTCACGAATTCTGCTGCAATCGGCGCAATCTTGTATTCTATCATTCTTGGATATCCTTGATATCTATGCAGAGAATGGGAAAACGACAAATAATGTGCGCACACAAGTATTTATTAAAAATCAAACTTATATGAAACGTATGCTTTGTTTCGTTAATAATGTATCATCCATGTAACAGGAATATGCCACAGCAAAGCGTTTCAGGGTACAGGTAGTAACATTAGGGGTATTCTCGAAGTCTTGCACGATGCACGGATTGCACAAAATGCAAAAATACTATTCCAAATTTCGAAGAGTACGGGAGCACCCCATTGCAAAGGTGGTAGCATGTATGGGTAGCAAGCAGCGAAATTATGTATTAAATACAATAGTTGTGTTTGTTTACAAATTATCCAGTAACTTGCCAGCAACTCTCCAGTAACTTTATTTCTAAGAATTCGCTCTCATAGAAAAAATTTACAAAAAAGTACGCGAACGCTATTCCAGTAATAACTTGCAAGTTTCATGAACAGCTGATAAATTGGTTGTTTATTCGCAGCATATTCTTAATAAAACAATATATATTTTTATATTTAAATATGTTTATTTTGTGAATTTGCATAATAAAAACCCCCAAACAGTTTCCTTATTAGTTAAAATTTCATCCAGCAACATGCGGTCAGCTGTTTTTCGTACTGGAAAATTCTTACAAGTAAAAATTTATCCAGTAAAATCCAGTAAAAACTTGCTGTCATTTTTCGCTCTCTCAATTTCCCCTACTTTCCAAGTTTTTGCGTACGAAAACGCCAAAACATGAAAATTCGTAAAAACTTTAACTGGATTTTACTGGAAATTAGTAAACAAACGCAACTAATAACAAGAGACAGTAAATAAAACGAAGTGAGCGAGATGAGAGGAATAAGAGAAATACGTAGCAATTCCAACAACAAAACAACTAGCACAGGGTCGCATTTATCTTGCTTTGCTATTTTGCAAAATATATACATGGGTTTCCACGTTGCCTATTTTCCAGCGATAGGAAATGTTGTTTCCCATTTATTATGTTGTTCTGTGTTTCCAAGTTATGCAATCCATGCAATCCGTGCTACGTGCAATGGCTTCGCAAGATTTGGAGAATTCCCCTATTATATTGTTGCTTGCTTAGCACAACACTGGAGTAGAAACTTCTATACAGCAAACTAATTGCGCCGATTACAAAAAAAAAACAAATAAGTTATTTTGTGAACTATTGTGCATCGAAACCGATTAATTTATGTACATACATATGCACATATGCACATATTTCCATATTTACCATTTCATATAGCCCTTTTTCCAAAAGGTTGCTAGCTAAATTGCAATTAGTCTACTTATCCGATCATGAGAGTTTTCCAACTGCATGTAATAACAATCCTACCACTGTCTGTTCACAAATCTATATGGAAGGACAGGGCCGGCCTTGAACAATTATGAGCTTCGAGTGAGTCATGCATTGGCGCTCTTTAATAATTTATAATTAGCATTATTATGAGTTTAATTTTCCCCGAACTGGTTCACTTTTCGTTTCCATGTATTTTTTTATGGGCGGATGAAAAATTTTGGGGTGATTTTTTTCAACCATGTATTTTCAGTGTGCTCGGATTTTAATTTTTGAAGTGAATCTTCTTTGGCGGTGGTATCGCAAAAATGGAGAGTGAAATTTTTAAAATTGAAAATGTTACATGAGTGAGAAGGAAGATATAGGTAGTATAGAGAAGAGGAAAAAGAAAGAAAGCGGCGTATGACGGCTATATAAAGCGATAGCACAAACATCTTTAACGCGCATGCATACGAGTACCTACATACATGGATGACACGCTACAACAAGAAGCTTGCTCATTCCTCGTACCTTCAATTTACACACACTGCGGTTTAGTGCCAGCGCAAACAATGAATCAACGAATCAATATACATACATAGTTATATAGTGATATAGACTGAGAGATTAGCTTTACGACAGTGCGGACGCGAATTTTTTCTCGCTGATTTTAATTTCGAGTTTTGCAGTGTGTAAAGTGCTTATAAAGCAAAAATTTGCTCAAAAGTTTAGGGTTAACTTATTTTATATAGTGCTTGTATTTTTAATGGTGTGAATCACTATCAAGGTATGTAATTTGCATTTTATTGTATATCTTTGCTTATAAGTATATAAATACAAAATAAGCAAAGGGGATCCCTTTTGGCGACGGCCAAACAACTGATTTTGACAGCAGTGAACTGTTTGCTGTGTGCAGAACTTAAAGCTTTAACCTAAGATTAAAAGCTTTAAAAAGCTATATCTTAAAGCGACTGAAAGCTTCAGTTCAAAGCTCTGAGTCTAAAGCTACCCTTTATAAGGTGATTCCTACTCACCAAAAGGGCCGCAAATAAAATATGGAGAAGGGAGAAAATTTTCCAGATCCTTTTAAAAGGGGTGGCAAGATCTCGAGGTCACCAGTCGCGGATGCAGATAGGTATGCGCGAATGAGTTCGTCGCCTGACGCTCCAGCACCGGAAGGAGCACGATCCTCTCCCCTAGATCTCAGCCGTGATTGCATAGAAATAGGGCTAAACATGGCAGCAAAAAGTCACAATGTGCAGAAAAATGATGCGTTGCTCATATTAGGTAATAAGCTGAGTAGCCTCGTTGAGATGATGGCACTTCCCAGACGCTCCATACATCAACCGATGAGAGACTTGGTAGATGAAATCATGATATTATACGAGGAAGTGAAGTCGTTAAAAGGCAATGAAGGAGTGGCAAAGGAGTCCCACAGATGTAAAGCCACTCAAACTTCTCCACTCTTTAAAAAGGTAAAAAATGCTCCTAAAAGAGGTCTCGAAGACCCCCCGACCAGTGAGGTTAACCCGGCAAAGCGGCCCGGAGTTATAGAAGTGGCTACAAGCCAAAATAATGGCGAAGAAAAAACAATGGTCTCCTATAGAGATGCTTTGGCTAACGCTAACCAAACAGTCCTCGGTGAATGGATCGTGAAAAAAGGCAAAAAGTCTAATAAGGCTAAGCCAAACCCTAAACCGGTTAAACCGAATGCCATTGTTATCAAGAAGGTAGGCGACATGTCTTACAGAGATATGCTGAAAACAGTTAAAAGCAGTGCTGACTTAAATAAGCTTGGCGAGCAAGTCAGAATAGTACGCAAAACTGCCAAAGGAGAAATGCTGCTCGAACTCAATCATGCACACGAGGAAAATACAGAACTTTTTAAGAAGGGCATGCAAAATCTGCTGGGAAATGAAGCGGAAATAAAAGCTCTATCCAAGGTAACCTCGATAGATATACATGATCTAGATGAGATCACCACAAAAGAAGATATAGCTAAGGCTATATCTGAAACAATAACGTCGATTCAAACCTTCGACTTAACCTGGGTCAAATCTCTCCGTAACGGATACTCAGGAACTCAAAAGCTTCGCTTTCGCTACCACAGCTCGTTGCGAAAAAGATTATAGTAGCTCAGAAAACTAAGATTGGGTGGTCAGTATGTCGCATTCGTGAAAAGACGACTCTGAACAGGTGTTACAGATGCCTAGATTTTGGTCATCAAGCGAGAGGCTGCACAAATGAAGACCGCATAGTTTGCTGTTTTAAGTGCGGCGAGAAAGGCCATAATGCCAAGCAATGCAACAGTGTACCCTCATGCGTGCTGTGTAAAACAAGTGGGCAGATGAATAAAAGCCATGTTGCTGGTGGCAAGCAGTGTCCATTCTTTCAGCGTGCGTTAAAAAAAGAGCAAAGATATGAAGTTTCTGCAGCTAAACTTAAACCACTGCGAAGCTGCCCAGCAGCTGCTCTGTGAGACAATTATTGAGGAAAGCATTGATGTAGCAATTCTAAGTGAACAGTACAAGAAACCTAACCAAGGAACTTGGATCTCTGATCATAAGAAGAAGGCCGCGATAAGGGTTTGCGGAAAAAAGGCATTAGTGGCAAATCTAGCATTCATGAGTTTTTTGTTAAAACAAAGATCGACGGGATCTATATTTACAGCTGCTATGCACCACCGAACCTCAGTCAGCAGGAATTTGAATTGTTACTAGACAGACTTGTGCAAGATGCCACGATGTATTCTCCAAAAGTAATAGCTGAAGATTTCAATGCTTGGGCTTTAAAATGGGGCAGCAGTACAACAAATAATCGAGGTCATGCATGAAATTGATGAGTATCCTTGGGGCAGCGCCTATAAAGTGGTAATGAAAAAGTTCAAAGCTAGTCAAATGCAGATGCCAACATGCCCGACGTTGCTTAAAGAAGTAGTAGAGACTCTTTTCCCCGGACGGATCCCCAACCATTGCCAGATGCTATGGCAAATGCCTGTGTTCCTCCTGTAACGAAGGAGGAAATTGAAAGTGCGGCCAAACGATTTAAAAACAACAAGGCTCCCGGTCCTGATGGTATCCCAAATATTGCCATTAAGGCGGCAGTAGATACAACCCCATCAGCATTTTCGGAAGTTTTTAATAGATGCCTTCAAGACGGTATATTTCCGAATAGATGGAAAAGGCAGAGGCTGGTCCTACTCCCAAAGATTGGCAAACCGCTGGGGGACCTAACTCTTATAGACCCCTGTGCATGATTGATGCTTTAGGTAAGTTGTTGGAGCGTATCATCTGTGACCGTCTATGGGAGCATATTGATTCTAGGCATTGTTTTTCTGGTGCACAGTATAGTTTTCGAAAAGGTAGGTCAACAGTCGACACAATACGTAGAGTCACTGACATAGCCGAAGAAGCAATAAAAGGTAAACGCTGGAAAAACGGCTCAAAAGAATACTGCGCGGTAGTAACCCTAGATGTTAAGAATGCGTTCAACTCACTAGGCTGGCCCCATGTTATTAGTGCGCTTAAATCGATCAGCACCCCGGGATATTTGATAAACGTAATAAGTAGCTACCTATGAAATAGAGTTATTTATTATAGTACTGATGCAGGTACGAAGGATTATGTCGTTACCAGAGGTGTTCCTCAAGGTTCCGTCCTCGGTCCGTTGCTTTGGATCATTGCTTACGATGGAGTCTTACGCCTCCCTGTTCCAAAAGGTGTTAAAATAATTGGCTATGCTGATGATATTGCGCTAGTTGTCGTAGCGAAAGATATTAAGGGCGTACAGACGGCCACCTCAAGTACTGCTAACTTCGTCGACGAATGGCTTAAGGATAATGGCTTGCTGCTAGCTATCCAGAAAACTGAAGGTGTACTTATAACAAGCAACAAGAAGAAAGAAAGTGCGACTTTGAATGTAAATGGGTATGTATTTGAGACGATCCCAGCAGTAAGATACTTAGGTGAGATGATAGACGCACGGTGTAGGAGGTCCTAGTCAGAATCGAAGGAAACTCTTAAGTAAAGTAACACAATCGGTTGTTATGTATGCGGCCCCTGTTTGGGGACATGCACTCAAACATAAATCGTACGCTAATAAGTTAAACGATTTTCCGACTTAGTGCCCTACGTATATGTAGTGCTTTCCGGACAGTTTCGCATGATACCGCCAGTGTGATTGCTGGTATAATGCCTGTTGATCTAATGGCTAGTGAGATCCAGTGCACCTACTTGACCTCCCGATCCAAAGGCAGAGCCCTCTCTAAGCAAGAGATCGCGACCGAACGCCAAAAAAGCCTCGCCCAATGGCAACAACGGGGAAGCGTCTTCGTCGGGTCGCTGGAACTTCAGACTCATACCGAGCATCGAAGCCTGGCTGAGCAGATCAAATGGCGAAGTAGATTTTTATATGACCCAACTGTTGAGTGGGCATGGCTGTTTCAGACAGTACTTGTGCAAGTATGGTCATGATGACACAATGGCGTGTGGTTCATGTAGAAATGTACCGACGTTAAGGTCTGGGACGGAGTGAAATCTGTCAGTAAAGAAATAATGACTGAGCTTAGAGCAAGGGAAGAACGCCGCCGGATAGAGAGAGGCTTTAATCAGTGAAATAAATGAAGTATGAAGTAGTAGCGTTATGGAGTGAGGCATTTTGTATGCCATGGTCCCTCTCTGATGAAATGCGTAAGCAGTCCCGGGAAGGTGGCTTCATCGGAGTTTCATATGGGCCACTTGATGGATAGTGCGCTATCCCAACGTCCGTAAAAAAATAAAAAAATAAAAATACATATGTACGTACAAACATACATACGTACATATGTCAAAATGATCTGCTTGTTGTAACTCATTCTATCATTTACTACCATTATGAAATCATTTCATGCGTTTGAGTAGAAACTGAGTACATGAACACCATTTCATGATTTCAGTTATACGCAATATGGAGTTTATGCACTGAGTTTTTACTCAGATCCATGAAATGATTTCGTGAATTGGACTACGCATTAACGCGATAATTGTGCGTATAATTTATAAGGTAATCTTATAGCGTTTTCTTTTCTCGAAAAAGGCTGCCTTGTGTAAGCGCTGTCAAATTTTCATGTTCTTTTCTCAGCCCTTTCACAAGGCGTCGTGTTCTTTTCTCAGCAGGTTGCGCTCTGATCCGGTAAAAGTGCTGCCTTTTCAGCCCTCAAATAAACGTGAGGGTGAGAGTTGCAGAAATAAGTGTTTTGCTTTAAAATTACTAAAGACTTACAGGCCAAGTGAATAATTCAGCTTTACTAAGTTCTATAAATAAATTTTGATGGAGTAGTATAATTTCTGTTTCATTCTCATATAAAAAACGCAACATTTTCTGAGGTTTCAGGTCAACGTAAAGAAAGAGTTCCCATATAAAGGGGCAGAACTTTTTTTGAGAAAAGAAAACGCTATTATGTTTTTATACTCTTGCTACTACATGAATGTATGAATTCGTGATAAGAATATATGAATTCTCCTTGGACGATAGAAAGCGAGTACGAAGAAATGCCGAATAAAGGAATTTGTCTTCTTTCAACTTAAATAAATGCATTTTGCAAACAAAAGTGCGTACGTTACTTAGTGCCTTGGTTATATTGCATGAGGAGGATCGTAACAAATCGCATTATAAACATTTGCATTTATTTGTTAAATATTCAGTTGATAATTATGTGACAGTTCACTCCGTTCAGTTACTTCCATTACAAGCAGGTCCTAAGGATACTAGAAGGGCGAATTCATATAAGGTGGTGTTACCGGAAAATGAATAAATAAATTATATATCAGAAAATGAATAAAATGAAATGAAGTTATTGTTTAATTTCTAATCAAAACTATGCATGTAACTCAATCGCCTAATGGTTTGCCGAGCCGTAAACATATGTGTACTCATCAAATTTCGTGAGTAGGTACCTGGTACTCACACCTTTTTTTAAGAAGTTTCACTTCTATCGTGTGTACGGTGCTACACACGCCTTTTTTTATTTATTTTTGTTATTTTTGGCAAAGGTTTTGATAGTTGATCTTATTTAATAGGCGATCTCTAAATTCAATAATGTCTCCCTTTTTGTTAGATTAGCTCCAGCTTTCGAGATGACGGAAGTTGAAGAGCCCCTTACATTTTAATGTGTATTTTATTAAAGAAAATTTTGTTCTTTTTCTAACCCACTTCATCTGAACGTTTTTTATCTGTGTTTGGTTTAGTTCGGATCATTGTTAGATTGGCTCCATTAAGCATTGAAGTCGATTGTAAGTAAAGGTGTAATATTAGGTTCATTCCTTATCTTTTCGGACTAAAATCTGAAAAGTGTCAAAATGAAAGAGCGTACGCAAAGTGCGCTCACTAAAAGAGAATAAAAGGAAAAGGTAAACGAACGCAAAAAACCAAATTTTTAGTCCAAAGAATGGCAACAACAAAACTAACGTCAAATAAGAATAGAAATGTATGTACAAAACACATTCACACAAGCACAATCACAATGAACACTTACTATATCCATTATTTTTTGCTTTCTTACAATTTCAATTCACTTTTTCTACTTTTTAGATTATTCTCACTTTTTGTGTATTCTTTAATTTCCCTTAATTTAAATTCAGTTGAGTTTGACACTTTTCAAGATTTTGCCAGCAAAAATTCTTCTGACTAAACTGGCTACTTCGGACTGAAGAGAGTCACTCTCACTGAGTGTTGCTCTCTCATTTTTGCTGTAATTTTCGAGTTAAGGAACGCTTTTTGGACTAAATCTGACTACTTCGGACTTTTTCTGGGAGATAAGGAACGCAACTATTGTGATGTGCCAATAGAAAAAATCAACAAAATATCTTCTTACTAAAAAATTGTGCAAAAATAAAAATGGAAACTCCTTTAAGGAAGAGAAGGAGAATAATAAACAAAGAAGCTTTGTGCTTCAAAATATGCAAGGTTTTTATGTCGATTGAGTTTGTCAATGAGTTTTGAGCTGCAAATTCCTAAAAAGAAAAGAAATAACAAACACAACAATATTAAATTAGTAGTGAAATGTTCCTTTCCCAAAGGAGGAGAGCAACAACAACAGCAACTTAAGACAAGGCAACAATTAGCGCAACAACCTGAACGAATAAACCCTGCTGAAGATATTCAGCAACAACAAAGGTAACAGCATCAAAGTTAAAGCAACCACAAGGATGGTAGGCAGCGTTGCCAAAAGAGAATTTTCCCCGTTTTGCGGGAATTTTGAACAAAAAAGGATGTCGGGAATAATGGTCGTGAGAACGGGGAAAATCACATACGCCGTTTCCATAAATATTATAATATTATTAGGCTAAAATAGTGCGCAAAACATTCATGGGAAAGCTGTTAAGCGAAGAATCTCGTCCGTCAGCATCCACCTCCAATCAAACTCGAGCTTATTGCACATATAAGCAGCACGCTTTCTTCCTAAGAAATCTTTATTGCAAAAACATGCAAAATCGCAAAAGCATGTACAAAATATGAGTCAATTCATGATAACTAATTTCCAGCTGAAAATTTCGCAGTTCACTAATGGTTCGGTAGCACATCAAGCTGAAAATGTAGAGATAAAGCTATATGGGTATGTGCGTTTACGGCGGAGCACAATAATGCATTTTCTACATTTGATCACTTATCAGTGCTGTTGAAAACAGTGTCCAGTGATTCAAAAATTGCATCACAATTGCATACGAATGATATGTACAAATAACGCGTAAGTAGATGCAATATATGTTTTAAAGTAATATTTTTATATTAACAATATTACATGTTAATTGAATTGTTATTGACTGAGTTGTTAAAATACGTTTATTGATCGTATAAAAAATAAAACACAGAAAAAATTGTATATGCCATTTTTAAAAACTGGGTTATATAAAAAGGGGAAAAACCTAAGGGGAAAACCTAAAATGAAAAACGGGAAAAATATATAGAATTGCATGGACAAAAAGGGAATAGACTCGCCCAAAACCTGGCAACACCGATGGCAAGACGAGAACCGTGAAACAACAAATTGATGACCCTAATATGCAGCTTCAGTTGCTTGATAATCAACAAAAAGCTCAAACAACCCTCTATAGGTAATGAATGGACGAAAGTAAAAAGCACCAAACGGTCTCGCAAAAGCCCAAGTATTGACTACTGCCGAAGAAAACCTGCGTGTATTAAGTGCGCAGGAAGTAACTCATCCGAAGATTCTAAGAGAAAGTCCAAATTTACTTATTATAATTATTATTTTTTTATTTTTATTTACTTTTTATTTTGTTGTTTTAAATAAATGTGGTTATAGTTTTTATTAATAAAACTATGTTTTATTATTAGTCAAACTCACAACTTCAATATTCTTTAAAAAAATAAGACAGGACTAAGTATATTTTAGCTCACAGGTTATCTTTTAAGTACATAAGCCTCTACGGCGTATGTTAAGGCTTTACGTTACTCCCAAATAGATTAGGCTTCTAGGGTTAAGAAAGCTTTAGTTTGAAAGTGTGATATTAAATGCTTTTCACCATAAACGGCGCCAATTTTCAATGATTATTGCGTTTCAGATTAAGACTAGTACCAGATATTGTGAAAGGTTGGACTATACCTTAAAGATGACGGTTTTCTCATCGCCCACTGCACGAAGTTTTGAGTAGAGTAATGTCTTTTAAGAACTGGAAAATTATTCTGGGTTATCAGGTGTCTAGCAATACAAGATTAATTGTTGTCTTTCACGAAGTTCTTTGAATAAATTTTGAGCTAAGTACTCACCCGTATTTCGGGGGTTACTACTAGTTTTAATAAATTGTTAGTTTAATTTCCAATAAAATTTACCTTTAGGATTATGCATTTTAAGAATACATCGAAAATTTGTTTTAGAGAATCTATGTGAAATAATTGCAGAAACGATTAACCGGTTTGCTGAGCAACCGAGATGTCTGCTTTTCAAATAATATTTGTAAAACAAATCGGTAAGTACATATCGTCCCCCCATGTCAGAAACATGAATGTGTAAAGATGAACATTTTGTGATTTTTTTATATGTCGCCCCCATGTCGATGGCATTGATCAAAATCCGAGCACTGATAAAAACATCCCCATTTGCTTATAAACAATTATCTTCAATGGCAACATTACTTAATTGCCTAGCGATGTTGAACTCAAGCTATAAAGAGGGAAGGGGAGAAATATAATCTGCAGGCATCTGCATGATTGTTGCACTTTGCACGTTATAGAGAAAATCCTACATGCATAGTTGCATTTAAATATTCGCATGTGTGACATATTCATCCACTGTTTTCCCTATTGACCTTTTGTAGTTCATTCGGTTTCTGGATACGATAATTTACGACAGTGCACTGTATTTAATCGCAAAGCTAATTTACGTATGTTGATGTCGCTTTCGTTGCAGCTGTAGGGTACTTTAATTAATGCAAATTGATTGGAGTGACTTAAATGAGGTGTGCTCGGATTCACTTCGCTGCACCTAACTTACACCCCTCTTTACTTTATGTCACTTCACTCTGCTCCAGTGATGCCACAAAGATTTTTAATTATTTACCAAACTCATAAAAAATTTACCAAATTTTTATGAGCATAATATTCTAAGCAAATTGGAAACTATTTTTCGGCGTATGTAGATCATCATATTGGCGACGACTTAACTACACCACGTCTGGGATTGTGGCCAGCTTAGATCTATAACAATTCACAAATATTTATAAAACATGAAACAAAAAAAATCGCTCAGAAATTTGCAAACATTTAAAGGGTGTTTAACATACAGTCTTTTAGCTTGAATATTTTACCTAGCATAAAACCAAAACATGAAACCAGGAAAGGTATCGTTAAACAATAGATACAATTTACTTTTACAATTTTATAAATGGGTAAAATTCGTATTTAATCGCAAAATTGCAATTAGTCCTGTGAAGTTATTTTCTTTCACCATTGGTTCCCGCAGGTAAAGATTTTCCAAAACTCTGATTTGTGGGACTGTAGGGGCTGTGATCGAGCCGCCATATTAGGAATTCCTTAATTGCTATATTGCGAACTCATATTAAAAGCTCTGAGCTGTCAAGGCAAATCGTTACATTAAAGAGCCCTTTCAATTTTTGGCTCTCTTAAGGTGTAGACATATACATATGTAAGTACATAAGCAAATTTTTTTGTTTTGTGCAATTGTAAGAAGGTTCAAAGTTATAAATTTTTATAAGTAACTAGCTGAGCACTCGACGTCGTCCGGGTAAAAAAATCTAAATATAAAACAGTAATACAAATATTCAGTTCAGCATAATTTAAAGGAGATAAACTATTTTCTTTGTTTACATTGAGGCATCATTATGGGCCATACTTTTAGCTTTATCGTGCTTTAACTAATATACATATATTGATCATCACGTGTACTACAAATCTTGATCCATTATTAATATTAGGTGGAATAAGGTAACGATCAAATTTCTAAATTAAAATTATTCCACTAAGGTACATTCCGTTTAGCTGCCTATTCGATTAGCTGTTTTAGTATTGCTGCACTTTTCTGGTAGAATGCTTAATTCGGAAGGAGTTTTATTCATTATGAATGAAAATTTTTCGTTTAACAGCATCGCGAGATTAAAAAACGATTTTTTCTTTCCATTTCAAAATAATCTAAAGACGGTAAGGTCTCAAAAAAAACATACATTTTTAGATATCCGAGTTGTCTAATAGATGAATACATATATGTATATCCCCCTTCTACAAACTCATTTATATATACTTCACTCTGAACACCTCCCATAGATACCCATGTCTGAATACCAAATTTCAAGTTCATGTGACTTATGGTACCCAATTTATGGCTGATTAAAAATTCCACGCCTACGAGATGTGCCACGCCCCCTTTTACAAACTCGTTTATATATACCCTCCTATAAGCACCTACCATTTGTCCGAAGTTATAGCTGATAAAAAATTCCACGCCTATGGGATGTGGCACGCCCCCATTGACATGTATGCATACCAAGTTTCAAGTTCATGTGACTTATGGTCTGGAAGTTATGGCTGATTAAAAATTTCACGCCTATGGGAGGTGCCACGCCCCCTTGTCGGATCCCAATTTTGTTCGATTCCGCCCGACCGTTTAGACTGCGACGTGGCACATACATACATACCCTGGAGTACGGGGGAGCGACTACAGGACTGCTGAATCGGTAGCTACCTGATAAACTCCGTCAATTACCGACCGACTACTTGCAGTGTATTTCAACGATTACTTTTACAAGGCAATATCCTAGGCGGTAGTCACCATCGGCTCTCTCTGCACTAGCAGGAGTTACTAAATTAGTCACTTGCGTGATTTTTGGGCGCCCTCTATCGTAGTTTTTCGCTATCCTGCTTCCGCCTGGTTCGACTCTGCACTACCACGGGTTAATAGAGTAGCTACTTACCTAGGAGTCGGTGCAGTAGCGATAGACTCCAGCAGTACTGGAGGGTAGAAACTTAAAAGGACCCTGCAGTACGGGGGAGTGACTACAGGACTGCTGAATCAGTTACCGACCGACTACTTGCAGTGTATTTCATCGATTACTTTTACAAGGCAATGTCCTTGGCGGAGGGTTTCCCCTCCAGTACTGCTGGAGTCAATCGCTACTTTTGAACCGCTACTACACCGACTCCTAGGTAAGTAGCTACTCTATTAACCTGTGGTAGTGCAGAGTCGAACCAGTCGTAAGCGGGATAGCGAAAAACTACGACAGTGGGCACCCATAAACCACGCAAGTGACTACTTTAGTAACTCCCGGTAGTGCAGAGAGAGCCGATGGTAACTACCGCCAAGGATATTGCCTTGTAAAAGTAATCGATGAAATACACTGCAAGTAGTCGGTCGGTAATTGACGGTGTTTATCAGGTAGCTAACGATTCAGCAGTCCTGTAGTTGAACAAAAATTACCAAACTGAAAAAAAATACCAAATTACCAAACTCGTTCTAAACAGAAAAAAATGACCAGTTTTGGTAAAAAATTACCAAAGCGACAACGCTGCTCTGTACTCATTATGTTGTTCATTACATACATAGGTTCATGGCTTTACTGCGTTTCAGCACTGGTTGCACTGACGACACCTTGCCCCCATAGGCGTATGAGTAGATAGCAATAATTCGATGGCATTAACTAATTAAAATTGAAAATGTTACTAGGTATCACGCAAGCACTTATTTATATAACAAGTATTCACTGTTATCCCTTAATTGCTTCAAGCTCTTAAGGTGGAATATATGTGGTTGTTCATATTATGTCAAACAAATATTCGCAATATGTACCTTCAAAGAGGGTTTAAATAGCAAATTAATGTGAAAATGGATATTTTTCAGGAGAGCAAAAAAACTGTTGTAAAAAAAAACGAAATATACATACTTGTTAATTTTTTTGATATATTTTTATTTAACCATTTTTATGCTAATATCAAACGTCTCGGATTTTCTGAATCATCGCGCGGTTTTCGGTAACGAGTTTTCTATGGACGCTCATGAGTCATAATCCAGAAAGCCTTTCTTCTCCTGCTGTGCTTCTGAGCCAAGTTTTTACTCTACGAGGTGTACTAAACGATCGCTGCACAGTCGCTGTTGTGCATGGAAAAGAGCTCAATATGGAAATACACCTATTTATCGCTTCAACATCCTTCAAATCTTCTTCTGACAAGTTCTTTTTCTGTTTTTTTCCATAAATTGTGCCAAAGAATGAGTTCAGTGACCATAAATGGATCATAAATCTGTTGAAAATGCTTCCCGTTCTTTTGTACCTTTTGACTGGAACATTTAAATTCTATCCAGAATTACAGCGAACGACGGTAAAGCGGTTGGCTGTAAGTGAACAGCTGAACAGTTGTCGCAGTGAAATCCGTCAGAGTAAACACCATTGAATGTATATAGATTTTCTGGAAGAAAAAATGGATGAAAACATTGGCAAACTTGTGAAAATAATAAAAATTACTACAATCAACACTCAATCAACATTGTGCCGTCCCCGCTGGGCGGTAAAAATATAAATAAGTTTAAATCAACCGAAAAACGTCGGTGCTAAAAACGCTGCCGCCGCAATTATGGACCATTCCATATGCCTTTGTGAGTTTTAATTTTGACAGCGGTTAACCGTCGACCGCTTTACCGTCGTCCGCTGCAATTCTGGGTAGAGCTTTAATAGAGTACAATGGGTGCAATCTAGGCAGCGAAAAAGCTGGAGTATTTTCATTGGAAAAGCGTAGTTGTAAAGATGCCGTTAGTGAATCCAGATACGGTTTTATTATAGACCAGCAGTGGAATTCTTTTAATCGCCAAACTAAATTTCCATCGCCAAAAGTCTCTAAATGAAAATCAGTGGGGTCTTAAAGCACGCAACCTAAAAGTAACAGACGCAATATGTAATCAACGAAACCTGGTAGTATGAGGGTAGGGTTGCCAGATTTTTCATGCGCGAAATCTGTACATTAGACTTCCTAAAAAAAATCAGTACTTTTCAGGACATTTTTATTCAAAGCAAAATTATGAATGTAATAAACAGAAAATAATTTAAAACGCCTGAGTTCTTGTTTTTAACAATATTTTGGTATATAAAAAAATATAGTTCATAAAAAATAAAAGTGTTATTCATTTTAACATGAGTGTACACATCATTATACACAGGAGCCAATAAATTATTTTATATTTGTGACTTTTTGAATAGCAATAACACTGTACGACAAAATCAACTTTTTTCTGGGTATTGGACTAAACCAGCTTTTTTTAAGAGATTGAGTCATAGGTAAAAAAGTAATTTCTCCGTTCGAAATGGACCTTTGGTAAAAAATTATTTTTAATTACTGTATGTGAACTACTAAAAAAAGTAAAAACATAGTCGTGGTACGCCCTTTTCTCTTATTTAAACGATATATAACTATTTCTATGTTACAGGTGCTATAAGGGGTCAAAGGTCGGGTCTTCGAAAAATTAAAAACCTTATACTTCAAACAAGTTTGAACTGATTTAAAAAATATCGTCGTAAACGTGATTAAACCCGCTTTCTTCTGATATGCAATTTGTATACTTCGTATGTATAAATCTGAGAAAAAACATTTAAAAGGAAAAAATACCTTTTTTTTATAAAAAAAAATATTTTAAATAAAAACGCCATACGGGTTCACTAGTAGTTCATCAAATATAAAAATTTTATTCATTTTATCATGAGTGTACACATCATCGTACACAGGAGCCAATAAATTAATTTATATTAATGACATTTTTGAATAGCAATAATGAGATCATTCCCATTTTCAGTGTTAGTCAAAGAATTCTATATATTTCATTTTAAAATTACTTTTAATTTGAAGTTTACTTTCCAAAATTTTAATTAGAAGCCGGCTTCTCTCTTTGCGCTAGGAAACAAACTTTATTCTTAAGATCTGTATAAAAGTACCACTTCGACTAAGAATTCGCTAAAAAGAGTATCTAACTCTATGTCTTGTATGCAAAACTCTTTTACAGAGTCAGTAAATTGAGAAGGAGTTGTAGGTTATAGGCAAAAGCCATTCGAATATTTAAATTTATTGTTATTAAACTGAAAGTTATTTTCGAGATGATTAACAACACTCGAGAAAAACTTAAGCCTTCTTTTTAAATAATTTAAGCTCCATCATATTACCGCAACTGGTACGTACGACCCGGCGATATGCCCATAAAACGATTGATCCTTTTGTTGTATTAATTTCTTGGGCATATCAAACATAATCTAAAACATGTCAACTATAATTAAATTATTTTCTTCTTATTTTTTACAGTACAGTTTAAGGAAGTTCCAACGTTATGTAAAAACCTTAAGAAAATACGAAAGTATTTTGTTTGAATAGAAAATTCAGTACAAATCAGTACAAATTTTGAAAAATCTGGACATTTAGCGTACTGATTGAAGAAATTAATAAAATCAGTACAAGAGTTGAAAAATCAGTACTGTACTGATAAAATCAGTACGTCTGGCAACCGTATATGAGGGGCATGTAACTAGGTGTTGCATAGTGTTAGGCTCGCATGCTATTCTTTTGGAGATTTTTAGCGATCAAATTAGCGATAGCGAATGCTGGAATCCGGCTGCAGTACTCATATCATTGACCGATGGGGGTTACTTCTGTTTTTTTTTGTTTACCTGCCAAACGTGGTAGAGAAATTTCTACTCCTGGATCGGCTGAAATCAACCTAGAATTTTTAATTTACTCCGTAGTGACTCTTTCTGCATTCTTGCGATCATTCCAAAATACTTTCAATATACTGACCAGCGGCGATGAGATCTAGTTATTATTCATTTGTAAAATATGTGCTGCAGATTCCAGCAACGTTGAATATTTAGCAATTGCGATTAAAGCAAAGATGAACATCCGCCTTGTTATAGCAGCACACAATTGGAAAGTTTCCATGAATTTACGACTTTTCTGAATCTTCCACTATTTACTTCAGGAAAATTTTCTGATAGCCTTATCTTTTTCCTACCATCTTGTTTCACACAAACGTGGTATATTAGGAGGGCGATTCCACCCTCACGGGTTGGACATTTGTACAGAAAAAAATTTTCTTTCTTGTTTAAATTTAAGTATAAAGTTCTCAAAAATTCTACATTTTGATAAAGCTACACCTAATTGACTCTTATATGAAAAAAAATCCAGCCTACTTTTATATGGAAAAAATCTGATTTATATCTTCTGTCACGGGTGGGACAAAAAAAAAGAACCTGCTTTTTGGAGCAGATATATTTTATGGAAACTCTGCGAATTTATTTCACTTTTCTGTGTGAACTTGATGTCTTATAATAAAACAAAGAACCAGGAACACAAACAGAGCAAAAACACAAAAAAATTATAGCTTTATTATACAAAAAATTCGAAATTCCTCTGTCACGGGACAACGTTTGTCACGGGTAGGACACGTACGAATTTTTATATGAAAAAGAGCTGTTAGTGTGGTCCATCTATATATATTCAAATGAAATGTCTTTCGTATGACCGCGATGCCTGACCAAACGACTGAACCGATTTTAATTCTGTAAAAAGGGCTTATTTGGATCTTCTGTATGTGTGAAGGTTTTTCGATAAAAAAAAAATCAACACTTTTTGTTGTTGTTGCCAAAAAATTAAGAAAGCTGAGACGTCACGATTTCACAATTTCATAGGGTTTTCCGTATATTGTATGTCACCAAACTACCAAACGGCTGGACCGATTTCGTTCATATTTGAAACATATGAAGGGAAATATTTCGACTAAAAATTTGTTCGCTAGGTAGCGCTGGGGTCGGGATATTCCTAAAAACTGCATTTAGCTGCAGATTTGACTCATATTTAGAACTTTTGTTAGCCAATTGAAAAGGAATATTTGAACTAAAAAATTACACGATACGGATGGATATCTACACATATACATACTACATTCCTCACAGTAAAATGTTGAAACCCCTTTTCTGAGGGCACCAATATATCTCTTAAACCAACTATACTGAGGGACTGAAACTTGGCACGGATGCTTAAATTGTAAATAGCCTACTTATGGTGAAAACTGGGAGCTTTTGGAAAAGGGGGCGTCTCATATAAACATAATATCTCCTATCGCTTATCTCTGGAACCGCTTATGCTAACGTTTGACACAGCTACATATGTTTTCAATAGCGTACTTTCTTCCTTGCTGTCTCCATAAGCGTACAGCCATCGCAGGAGATCTGTCAGTTTTATCGTAAGCGAAATGCTCATTGCAGACAAATTTTGGTACTTGGGCATGTCATCGCAGAAGATTTCATTCCAAAAAGTGTTTACGACACATGACGAAAATTACTGTATTCGCAAAAATGGCTTACTCCACGTTGTTTGGAGCATAATATTATAGAAAAACACAACTTCATCATAATTTAAAGTTAAAACAAGCTGTGAAACTAACTATGTAACAGTTCATCCCTGCAATGAGTGGTCTATACAAGCGATTCATCGCCGGAGATCTATCGCAGCAGATGAACAATCGCTAATGGAGACAGCAAGTTACGGCTAAAAGTGGTAGTTATTGGAATGGCTGCATTTATATACACTAAAGAGGTCCACAAATGTATGTGAAAAAATAAGGTCGGATTTTTAATGCCGCCGCCCCAAGGATTCTTCTATAGCGAAAAAAGATACCCTATTTTTTTATTTGAAACAAAAAAAAATTAGGGAGTGCTCAAAGCGCTCAAAGTTTTCCGTGTATTTTATATGGGGGAAAAACCACTTTTCGTGGAAATAGTGTAGAATTCTTGAAAATCAATATTTTTCGATCGGAAAACTTTGCTTATCTTCAGGAGATTCCCAGTAATAACACCCAATCGTTTCTTTAACCATTTTTTTCATGGTCACTATATTTTATAGGTCCTACAAAACCCCCAGAAAATGCAATGGGGGACCAATAAAAAATCTTTAATAGTAAAAAATGGTTAAATAAACAATTGGATATTAATATTGGAAGTCTCCTTTAGAGAGACCATAATTTTCCGATCGAAAAATATTGATTTTCAAGAATTGGATACCCCATTGAATTGTTTTTCCCCATATAAAATACATGGAAAATTTTGAGGGCTGTGAGTACTCCCTAAAAAAATTTTTGATTTTAAAATTTTTTTCGGTTCAGAACAATCCTAGGGAGTGGCGGCATTAAAATTCCGACTATATTTACTTTTCAAACGACTAAATGAAATTGTGTAAGCGCACCATTGTCTGACGTCCTCATACACCCTTAATGGGATCTTGCATTTATCTCCGATTACCGAAATTGCTCGGGATGGCCGTTATTGCAGCAGTTAGACTCAAAGAAACAAGTTCATAAATATTAAGACGAATTGTAAAAGTGATGAATTTACAAGGAAAGATTCGACCACATCCGTCCAAGAAGTAACACGGTTGGTATATCAGTTCACATGACTCATTTAGCCAATGAACGTTAAAATTTTTGTTCTGTGGGGCAGCAACGATTCTTGGTCCTCCTATAACAGAAAACGCTCATCTGTGCTCTTAGGTTTCCTTATAAGGACCTTTATTGGCTTACGCATCGGACAAGGGTTGTAGTTGCAAGATCAAAGAAGACTATGCACGCTCGGCAGAGATTTCACAGGTGGAAATAAGACCAGCGCTTCTATTTTTGGCCTATGTATGAGGAGAATTCTGCTCTTTAGTCGTTTAAATTTTTTTACTTTACAGACGGTTTTTTCTTTTAAACGCTATTTTCGCATTCTCCTTCTTCTTCTTTTTTGGCGCTGTAACCGCCTAAGCGATTTTGGCCGAGTTCAGCAAAGCACGCCAGTCGTTTCTCTTCTGTGCCAACTGACGCCAATTGGAAATGCCAAGTCCTTCTCCACCTGATCTTTCCATCGCAGTGGGGGCCTCCCTCTTCCTCTGCTACCACCAGCGGGTACCGAGATGAATACTTTCAGAGCTGGAGCGTCGGGGTCCATTCGAACGACATGGCCAAGCCAGCGGAGCCGCTGTATTTTAATTCGCTGCATTATGTCCATGTCGGTGTAAAGTTTGCATTAGCCCACGAAAAAGTTCTTATTAGGCGCCGCGAAGCAAACGGGCATTTGCTAGTATATATATAAAAATTGGTTACTAAAAAATATAAGAAGCCAAGTAGGGGTTAAATTCACTCACGTTTTATCTTAGGATGGTGCCTTTTATATAGAAGAAAATGCTTAGCACCGTCAGCCAAAAATAATATTAAAAGTGAACGCGATTTCCTACCGTCTTGATATTTTCACGTTTAGCTACTTAAATTTGATGGAATACAAAACTGCATACCTAAAAATTCTGAACAAAAAGTTTAAAATTTTTGGGTGTAATTGTTAAAGTTTTTGGATTTTTTATAATTTTTGTAAGAAGTTTGCAATGTAGATTTATGTGGTTCTGGTTAGGTAATGTGCTAGAACTTTATAAAAAAAACTATAAACATTAGATTAACAAAATAAAAACCAAAACTGGTCAATATGTAACTTAAATTAATCAGCTGACCACAAGGGTATATAGATAATGGACGAGTCCGCGCATCCCCCCTCCTCCCCTGCGTTCACAACAACAAACAAATAAATCTTAACAGCCCTGTAAACCTACTTCTGATAACTGTCCCACACATAGCTGTCACGGGTGGGACATGCTTCTCTGTTGAATTATGCATACCTAACTACATGGAAACGACAATGCAATTGTGGTAAATATTTGCAATTAATTTCTATCATTATGTAACAACACGAAACACAACCTCAACTTCTGTAATTAAATATAACAACTTTTAGCTTTTTTTGTCACGGATGGGACAAGACCAATAATGCTTAATAATAACTCATAATATAGATAAAGCAGTCACACAATCACAGCGCACGGCAGTGCGCGCGAGTGACGAAAGCAGCAAAAGTAGCATGGTGAAATGACTCGCTTATATATTCACGAGATTTGAAGTTTTTATCCAGACGTCCAATCGACATGTTTGATATATCGTTGGAAAGGTCTTGCAGAGTGTGTCCGGAAAATATATTCAAGCTTCGTAAACGATTAACCGGATTCTTAAAAATTAGGCTAAAGTGTTGCGAAACAAAAAACGTTTTTGTGCTTTTGCCGGTTTTAGGGGTCATATGGGTACACCCAACATATTTAGTGTTATTCTATAGGCCAATACCTTTCAAACGGTACCTTATATATTGAGTTCCGGCTACAAGTTGGAAAGATATAGAGGTAAATGTGTTTTGGTTCGTGTCTCCACTACGAGATGCTTTGGTATGTATGTGGCGTCTGTACGTACCATCATTTAATTTTTTTTAAACTTTCAGGAATTAAAGTACACAAAAAACTAAGAAGGTTTTGTTCCAGGATGTTTTGATTCGTATGCCTGTGGGGGCGTGGCTGCTGCCTGAAATTCGAAAAAGGTAATTTTTTTAACTACCACTGAGGCCGCACTACTCAGTCCATGTCATTGATGTGGATATCAGTAGAAGGGTCTTCAAACAAACTATCTAACGCTATCTTTTGTGTTTATAAAATATAAATACGCCATAACGTTATCGCCTGAAAACTAAAAATCGGGCTGCTGAAAATAGAGATTTCGGGCATTTTCTCAAAAACTGGTCAGTCGATTTTATTCTAGGTTTCCACAAGTCTAGCCCAAAATCTTAGCTTTCATCTGGTATATAGCTTATATCTGGGAAAGCTCTTGTTGTGGAGATATTGATATTCAAATTGAAAAAATGTCGCTGCAAAAAGGGTCAAATGGTTAAAAATTAACATATCCGTCTAATTTGGTTACTTTAAGATATAAAAATAACATTCCCAGTTCAATTTGAAGGATGCAGCTGTGCTAATCACTTCGTACATGTCTTTGAAACCACAATTTGTGTGTATTTTAGAGTTTTTTTTCAGTCACATGCCGAAATAGTAACATTCTTCCCCATTTTAATTGCAGGTATGTACACAATATTTAACTATGCTACATGGGTTTATCACCCGCACTTAACCCACCTGGTATTTACCTATAGTTGTACATAAATATGTATGTATGAATGCATTTGGTTCACCCAATGTTCCGCTACTACTTACATACATATGTATAAATTGCCACTGAGCAAAAATACTTGAGAAAAAATCATTAGTTTAAAAGCACCAGTGCAACACCGTACACGTGATAGAAGTAAAACTTCTTAAAAAAAGTACATGTGTGCGCCCCACACCCAGTAGAAATCTTAACAACAATTAAACTACGAGGCAATCAGACGAATACAGTTGTTTATTGTCCAAAGTTGGTACCAGTTGATAAGTTTTTATCATTTCTCATATTTATACCCGAGCGCACTTGTGCACAAGGGTATTATAACTTTGTTCACATAACGGTTGTTTGTAACAGGCAAAACGAATCGAGATAGATATAGACAAATGTATACATAAATGATTAGAATGAAAAGAGAAATCGATTAAGCGGTGACTGTCTGTCCGTCCGTCCGTCCGTCCGTCTGTCTGTGCACACGATAACTCGAGTAAAAATTGAGATATCTCAACGAAACTTGGTACGTGCACTTCTTTCTGCCGTAGGACGGATGGTATTGAAAATGGGCACAATCGGACAATAACCACGCCTACCTTCCATATAACGGTAATTTTCAGAAATACGAAAACTGCGATATTTTAGTAACTACTGAAGAATATTCACCCAAAATTGATATTTACAATAAGTTTTAGACCAGAAATAAGAATATTATAAATTTTTGGAAAATGGGCGTAACCACGCGCACTTATGGTTACATGTGTATATCTTGGTAACCGCTGCACCAATTTCTTCCAAACTTGGCACAATTGGTGGCCTTGACATAACCTACGAAATGGCCGAAAATTTTTAAAATCGGACAATAACCACGCCCACATCACATATAACGGTAATTTAGAGAAATACGAAATCTTCGATAAATCGGTAAATATTGAAGCTAGTGTATTCCAAATTGATGCTTGCAACAATTCTTTACCAAGAAATACGCTTATGATAAAATTTTGGAAAATGGGCGTGGCACCGCCCACTTATGATCATATATATATATCTCGGTAACCGTTCCACCAATTTGTACCAAACTCGGTGTGGTTATTGTACTTGCCACATAGAAGCAAAACGCTGAAAATTGTTGAAATCGGACTAAAATTACGGCCGCTTTTCATATAACGGTAAATTTCAGATATGCTTGAAACTTCAATATTTCGAAATTTAAGGACGCTAATTTACTCAAAATTGATACACCCCGGCTTACCATCTAGCGGTAGCTTTCGGAAAGGTGAAAAAACATATATTTAATACTTGCGCCGGGTATTTAATGTTCGGCTCCGCCCGAACTTAGACTTTCTTACTTGTTTTTTTTAATTTTTAATTTTTTCGAATACATATCATCCTTGATATCATCACATCCTTGATCATCCTTTTTCGCTTTATTCCGTATTCGAAAAACTATGTGTTTCAATGGACACATCGATTTGAATACATAATTTAGATTTAGAGAATATTTTTAGCAATTTATTTGAGAAAAATAAAACATTTAGTTTATTGTTTGTATTTTCGTCGATTTTAAATTTGCTACCCCAAAATAATTGATATCAAATAAAACACCTCTTTGAGGTAAAATTTTCGAGTGACGAAAGCTGAACTAGAAACACAAAATTTATGATATCAATTTCGCGACGAAAATTATACGCATTTTTTAACTGCCTTTCAAACGTATGGAAAATCTTTTTTTATTAATCGGAACGTTGCGAATTTCCGTT
Organism: Rhagoletis pomonella; assembly: GCF_013731165.1. Classification (NCBI taxonomy): domain Eukaryota; kingdom Metazoa; phylum Arthropoda; class Insecta; order Diptera; family Tephritidae; genus Rhagoletis; species Rhagoletis pomonella. The sequence continues at coordinate 4,632,524 of NW_023458570.1, read as the reverse complement.
TACTGCTAGAAACACAATAAAAAAATAAAACAGAACTTTTGCAACGATTCGTATGAATAAAAAAGATTTTCCCTACGTTTGAAAGGCAGTTAAAAAATGCTTATAATTTTCGTCACGAAATTGATATCATAAATTTTGTGTTTCTAGTTCAGCTTTCGTCACTCGAAAATTTTACCTCAAAGAGGTGTTTTATTTGATTTAATATACTAGTATCGCCCAGTTGTCGAAATTCGACATTTTTTCATACACTTTTAAATTTTGTTTATCACCTGTTATTGACTGCTTTATGCTAATGACTATTTTGAAGTCCACCACCAAAATTTATAGCGAATTTATAGGAAAACTTATAACTAAATTTCTTAGTAGCTTCCGAAATTATACCGCGAAAGGAACCTCAATTTTCATTTACAAAAAATGTGCATATGTATGTAATTTTATGTATAGATGAGATGCCTAACGGTTCCTCACTGACTATTATGTTAAGCAAATAACAATCCAGACTGTAAATACTTTTTTCGATTATATTGGTCTGAGAGCCCCTTGGAACGTAAAAACTAAATTGCCAACAACTGCATAAATTCCTGATTCTTTTCATCGGAATCGATGGAGATGAAGTACCCCGAAGGTGTAAAACAAAATATAATATTACCTTCCCTAACGGCGGTTTTACACGGGTTTTTGTCAAGACTGGGCCTAAAGCCCAATATTTTTATATCACATGATTGGGCTACCGAATTGCATCAAATTTTATATTGATATTATGTGTTCTAAAGATGAAGAAAATCTGACGATACATTTTAAGGATAGCTCTCAATTAGAGATGGGCACGGAATATCGGAACCAACGGTACTGATTCAAGATGGGCGGTATCGGGAAGGTCTGTCAAAATTGGATGGATGAAACGGGATCCAAATCCTTTCCCGATACTCCCGATTAAACCACAACTTCCGCAAACTCAGAAAATCCTCCTTTAAAAAATTTGTATCAAATATGCACTTTTTATGATTTATTGAGGCGAAAACGAACAGCAAAGCAAAACAAAATAATTGGAGGATGCCAGATCTTTCATAAAATTTTTTTTTATTTAGAATTAATTTGAAAGACATGTGAATTTTTTTAGAGATAGATTACGTGGCCCCCGGGCCCGCGGTACAATTCTGAAAAACATCGGGTTCGGAAGTTAAAAATTGAATTTCGGGATGGGCGGGAACGGGACTTAATATTTAGTCCCTTGCCCATCTCTACTCTCAATCGCTGCGCCACCTAACGGAAGACAAACACACTGATCCTTTCAAAAATCATTACACTAAATAACAATCATTCAATGCGATTTAGAAATCTGGTAGGAAATGGTTCCCAATCGAGTGATGTTTGCCATTTTAAATGTATATAGATGTATGTAGGTGTATCAAATTCAAAATTCATATTCAGCTGTGTCAAATTTCAGAACGTTAGCATAAGCGGTTACACCGATAAGCGAAATGCGAAGTTCAGCTTGTATGGGAGGTGCCTCGCCCCCTTTTTCAATATCTACCGCTTTTCGCCTTAAGTACGTTACTGATAGCGTAAATAGCTGGGTCAAATTTCAAGGAGTTAGCATAAGCGGTTCCAGAGATATGCGATGTGAGAATTTCAGTTTGTATGGGCGGTGCCACGAACCCTTTTCCAAAATTTAATAATTTTCGCCGTAGTTACGTTATTAACAACATATGTTGCTGTGCCAAATTTCAGGACATTAGCACAACTGATATGAGAATTTCAGTTTGTATGGGTGGCGCCACGCCCCCTTTCCAAAATCGACCACTCTTCGCCGTAAGAACGGTATTGACAACGTATGTTGCTGTGTCAAATTTCAGGATGACAACATAAGCGGTTCCAGAGATATGCGATGTAAGAATTTCAATTTGTATGGATGGTGCCACGGCCTCTTTTCCAAAATCGACTACTTTTCGCCGTAAGTACGGTATTGACAACATATGTATCCATAGTACCCACCATTTTTCACCGTAAGTAGGGTATTTACAATCTATGCATCTGTGCTAAGTTTCAGCTCCCCAGCTTAATTGGTTTTAGAGATACAGAGGTTTTCACATTTTAGTCTATATGTCAGATGCTACGCCCCCTATATATCGGGTTTAACATTTCTGGATTAGAAGAAGTTATGGCCTTTAAATCGGTGTATGGCTCATTGAAATCAAGCGAACGGTGCCTTCAAAAAAGGGATTGCAAAATTTTCTTGTGGCGTATTTATATATAGATAACACTATTTTATTAAAAGCTGATGAGTTTACTATATATTTTTATCACATCTTTCCGTTCATCTCAGAATGGTAGGAGAAAATCAAATGGGGTTTTAATTAAATTCTGTACCAATTCAATGCCTAATGCTGTGCTTACTTCATTGCATCAGCGATGAAAAACGCTTAAGTGGAAAGTGAGAGCATAGGTACAATTTCGATTATGCGTACAAGTTTGTATTATTTATTTCTTAATAATAATAATTATAATAGTAGATTGGCGCTTACACATACATATATTAGTGTTTGGCCGAGTTTCTCCTCCGACTTGTGGCGTGCGCCTTGATATTGTCACACAAAGCGGAGCGATCTACAGTTTTACGCCGACTCCGAACGGCGATTGTGTTTTTATGAGAAGCTGTGTGGCAGAAATACACTCGGAGGTTTGCCATTGCCTGCCGAGGGACGACCGCTGTTAAAAAAAAACCTTTTTTCTATATTTTTTGCGATGTTGCTTTGACCCGGGTTTGAACCCAGGTGCTGCGGAGTGGAAGCGCGCACTACTTACCACTACACCACAGCGGCCGACAGTTTCTTAATTTTTGAAAATTTCTCCTTCGTTATGTAGCTGTAGGGGTGTATTTGTTCCATGACAGACTAGAACTCTTTCATATCAGTGGCATATGCTAGCGGAACCTACGGAATTTCATTTTTGTTGTGCAACAAGGCTTTTAGTCGGCCGCTGTGGTGTAGTGGTAAGCAGTGCGCGCTTCCACTCCACAATGCCTGGGTTCAAACCCTGGTCAAAGCAACATCGCAAAAATATAGAAAAAAGGTTTTTCTTAACAGCGGTCGTCCCTCGGCAGGCAATGGCAAACCCCCGAGTGTATTTCTGCCATGAAAAACAGCTTCTCATAAAAATACAATCGCCGTTCGGAGTCGGCGTAAAACTGTAGGTCCCTCCGCTTTGTGTGACAACATCAAGGCGCACGCCACAAATCGGAGGAGAAGCTCGGCCAAACACTAACATATGTGTAAGCGCCAATCTATTATTATTATTATTATACATGAAATAAGTTCAAACGTATTCGAGGAATTTTTTTATAATTGTTTTTCTTCAAGATGTGATCTGTCAAAGTTTGCATTTTTTCGTGATTCTGACTAATCATGTACTTCTTCAAATCGTTATATCTCGGGTTCTGCTCGTCGTAGAGACCTCATCTTAACGTCGTTTTAAAGCTAAAGAAACGGGCTTACCATTTCTATATATAAGATGGTCAAGATTGTCCCAAAGCTAACTTACCTATTAACAGCTCAACTCTTTGAAGTTGATTTGCATAGTGAAGACCAGAAAATTAGGAATTCAAAATTGTACCATCATAATCCTTGTTTGATTCTACATAAAAAACGTGGTTAAAAAAATGGGCGTTTTTCGAGAACTATTTTCAAAAATTTTTCTTTATGACGATAAACCATTGTGAGAATCCACAATTTTTTGTAATTTATTTTCGAAAACGTATATATATACACTAGCAGAGTACCTGACGTCGTTCGGGGTAAACAAATCCAAATATAAAACAGCAAAAGAAATATTCAGTTCATCATAAATTAAAGGGGACAAACTATTTGCTTTCTATTTAAATTAAGGAATCCTTATGAGCCATACTTTTAGCTTTATCATGCTTCAACTACTATGTAGTGATCAGCATTTTCTGTACTACAAATCTTGTTCCTTTATTAATATTAGGTAGATTATGGTAACGATAGAATTTTAAAATTAAAATTCGTCTACTACAGTACATTCTGTTTAGCTGCCTATTCGCTTAGCTGTTTGAGTATAGCTGCACTTTTCCGGTAGAATGCTTCTTTCGGAAAGAGTTCTATTCATTATTTTGATTTGTTTACCCCGAACGACGTCGGGTGCTCTGCTGGTGCCAAATAAAAGTAAAACAAAAAACAAATAGATGAAAATATTCAAATTTTCTTTTATTTGAGACATGATACAAAAAAATAAGGTAGTTTCACTTTGAAATTTTTTGACATAAACTGTGCTTATGACGTTTATACTTTTCGAAAATTACTCAAGTATCATTGCCACCTCAACAATTTATTGTTTTGTAAATTTTAATATTTGTTAAAGAAATTTTTTATGCACTTGCCGAAGGACTTGAAAACTTTAATAGCCTTATTTATCGTCAAAAAGTTAACGACACGAAACAGTTTTTTTTGTAAATGCATATTTCATATATTTGTTTATTTTTTTACATCTTATTATGTATAATATACTTAAATTTATAACTTATTATATATCATATTATTTACGTGTTTGCTTATGTATACATTACATACATATTCTAGCATTTGAAAATTTTAATTGGGAGTTATTTCATTTTTCTTGGAACTTATTTCTTTTGGGAGTTATTTCATTTTTTTGGAATTGTTTTATTATGATATAACTCCCAAATATTGGGACTTATTTCATTTCCTTCTTTGGGAGTTATTTCATTTTTCTTGGAACTTATTTCTTTTAGGAGTTATTTCATTTTTTTGGAATTGTTTTATTATGATATAACTCCCAAATATTGGGACTTACTTCGTTTCCTTCTTTGGGAGTTATTTCATTTCTTTAAGTTAGGTGTTGTTTAATTTTTATTGGAACTTATTTCATTTGGGAGTTATTTTTTCACTGTACCGGATATATATCGTCGTTTAAAGTACAAAACCGCGTATCGTCATTCTTCAAAACCGCGTAACGGACATTTGCTGCCAAAAATTGGATTTGCTTACACAAGATCTTGACTCAATCCTTATCCATTCATCCTGAAATATACTATCCAGAAATGCGATTGCTTTTTAAAAAAGAGAATCATTTTGAAATATGAGTGTTTTTACTCTCTAGAAAATAATTTATACAACCTCACATACGCGGTTTTGCATTTTGTTGATACGCAGTTTTATACTTTAAACGACGATATGCTTACTTATACCCATTAGCATTTACATACATATATTCAGGCGCCTGTACTTCGGTGCACGTTTGTGCATATTAATGCACACACAACTGCCGTTGTCACGATATTCCCCATTACACCTTGGAAACCGCGTTTTCTTATAATATCAGAGGTCGTATGTGGAAAAGTGGCTATGTGCATCTAATACCATGTTCTCACCGACATCGAAAACATGTTTTCGTTGCTAAAACTGGTTTTCGACCTAAAACTTGTGTTTTCGTCCATGTCAAATCTGTCAAACGAAAATCAGTTTTCGCTGAAAACTACTTGAAAACTCACACTCCACTCATTCCAGTCGGTGTCTTCACTAGTTTTTTTCGATTATTTATCGGAGTGGAAGTCATATTTTATCATCTTTAATACGGCATTTCGGATTTATTGTTAATTGGCTGGCCAAAGTCAAATAGGAATGAAAGTAAGAGGTTGCTAATGAAAAGAAAATTAGGGAAAAGCATTTTGGTCTTGTTTTTATGTAGCAAAACTGTAATCAAAGGATATAAGAAATGTCAACGAAAACGCTAACAGCCGGTGTGAACAGCCTTCAGCCCACAATCCCAAAACTCGTTTTCAAAGTGTTTTCGTTGCCGGTCAGAACAAGGTATAAATGTTAACCCAAATCCTAGTTGGATCACGTGCACAACTGAAATTTCAGCATTCAGCTACTACGATTACTTGCACGTATTTTCCTTCCATTTCCCTCTCATTTATTTGCTGCGCCACGGTCGTAAAATGCATATATGCATCAAAATTGCATTTTTATCCGTGAAAATCCAAAGTACATACATACATACATACTATGTATAAACTTTCGAGCAACCGTGTTTTAGACAGAGTTGGGCAAAACTTGTTGGAACGACGAATTACAAATAAATAAGTTGCAAGTTTTGTTATTCGTAAATAATTAGGCGATTTACAAGAAGTATTAAGCGTCGTAGTGTCTTAAAGTCTTAAATTGGTCGATTAAAAATAACGGTCAAATGGTTTTAGGGGATGAGGAGGGTATGATAAGAGCTAGTTTTCTATCAGTTTGAAGACATTTCGGTGTAGTTACAAATCAACTGATACTATTTAAACCTTTATTTTACGTAGCAAATATTTATCAATTTAAGACATAACAACACTTAACACGTCTTGTGAAACGCCCAAATAATAATTTAGTTTGTTAAAAGAAAAATCATTCGAATGGCGGCTAAATTATTTTATTCCAATTGAATTAACTGACAATCAGTGATCTATAAAATATTGAATTTCACGATTTATTCATTCGTGAATGATTAATTGTAAATTGTATTCTTAAAATTATCTTAATTAGTCTTATCTTTGCCTTTATCTTTGTTTGCCACTTCCCAATGGACAAACTTTTTCTCTAGATTTTCTATTTTTTCAGAAAGTGCGGTAGTTAATATAACAAACGGAAGCAATCAACGGCCCATTGATTTTGTCAATGGAGAGCCTACTTTGAATGAGGTGGAGGGTGAACTATCTTCAGAACATTCTGGAGCAACCAAGGTTGTGAAAGCTGTGGGCACGGTTGCCCCTTTCCTCTTTTTTTGTGTACCAAAAACTGTACCAGAAAATGTACCAAAATACGTTTTAGCAAGATTTAATTATTCAAACATTTTACAAATACACATTTCGGATATACATAGCTTATGAACCGCAGTTAATGAACAAATTTTTTGCGTATTTTTTGAACTATTTTACAACGCTGGTACTTACCTTAAGAAAAATTCTCTGAAAAGAAAGACAAATAGTTTTTTTGTTATAAACTTAGTTGAGCGAATAAATGCAACCTATGCATGCTGACCCTATAAAAGTTCACTCCAACCTTAGAGCACTTGTTAAATTAAGCGTTTTAGAGGGTATCAGATTCTGGTCGGAGACGATAACCGATCCCCGACATATAAAAGTCTTAGACCTATGTCAAAAGTCAAAACCTGCAGTTCAGTCAGTGAAAATGATCAGGCCTTCTGTACAAAAATTCAGATGTCGTTCCAATATACATTTAGGGGGACTTATAGGTTTATAGATTGGTTTATCCTTTACTCATCCGCCATTCGGAGGGACCTGGAGAATATTTTTACTAGTCTAGTAGCTAAGTAGATTCCGTTGCATCCCAAATTTCGCGTAAGCGTCAAGTTATTCATTGACATCATAATCCTCATGTCCCTGTACCAAGCAAAGGGCTGCCCTTACCCTGTTATGCGTGCTTAATTAAACAATCAATAGGGTCATTCAGTTGTCCACAAGCCTTGATGCTGCTTGACTCTATATTTATCCTGGACCCATTTCTCTTTCTACGAAGACTTTCACTGTTTCAGTTGAATTTTTTATTCTAGATACATTCCCTTGTGCGACAACTAAATCTTCGAAATTTCCGGTAAGGATTAAGCCTCATTGACTTGCCCTCTTTTAGTGAAGTTGATGATGGTCGTTTACTGCAATTATTGATACACCCTTTTCAGAGCACCATTTTTCAATTCGTTTAAGGCTGCCTGCAATGTAGACGCAATGTTGCAGCCACCACGTAAATGAACAGCTTATGTGCGTAGCCAAAAACGTTGCCTCTTAAACTTTCCAGGAGCTGTTTATTACTGCCTCCTAATTCCTACTGCCTTAAAGTATTACATTAGAATAATGCTCTCTTGCCATTCCCCAGATTCGTATTATGTTCTATGAAACGCAGCTGAAATGGTAAGGAACGCTCAAATGGATATTTGGTTATACTGCAAACTTTTTAATTACTTGTGTGAGATTAATAAATTGGTATGTATATGATGTCAGTAAAAATTATCTCATTTTGCCAAATTTCCATTTGTACCAGTGTACCAAAGTAGAAAAAATTTACCAAAAATGGTACATTTCGGCCAATATGGCAACCGTTGCTGTGGGGATTCTCGATGGTCCTTCTCCTTCATCAAAATGTGTCAGAGATAGAACTAATAACGGTTAAACCTGGTGCAATGGTATGGCCAAGTCAAATATTTATTCAAAATCGTTTGGTATCTAATTCTGCTCCCAAAATGATAGAAGGGAAGCGTGACAGAACGGGTGATGACTCATTAGTGCTGAAAAAGCATCAATGTTTGAAACTATCGATATTTCGATGTTTTTGCCAATAATACATCGATAGTATCGATACTATCGTGTTTTCTTGGGAACTATAACTTTTTCTTCAGAGTTGAAATCCTGATCAATTAACAAACATGATTTTGTAACAAATTGCCTTTATTATTTTAAAATTATCTATTCATTAATTTAATGTTTAATTTCACTTATATTTAAGGTCACATTGAATATTCCAAGTTATTAATTAATTAAATAAAAAATACGAAATAATATAAAAATATTCATAAAGCAACAACACTATGAGTTTATTACGCTTTAATTTTGCCTGCCCCAAATCAGCAATGGGTAAACTTTCTAATGATGGCATATCTTCTAAAGACATCGATAGTAAAAAAAACATCGATGTTTCCAAAAAAAATTTAAAACATTGATACTATCGATAGTGCTCCGATGTTTTTGCAGCTCTATGACTCATCTATTCTGTAACTCTCTCTCGTTTCCAATGAGGGGTATATATGTGCGCGCAGAAGGAAAAAGTTGCAAGGCGAAGAAGATGAAAGCGTGAAGGACCCCGAGCATGAAACTCAACCATTCCCCTCTTTATCATTTGCACGGGTGCCTGCAGAAGCAATGATGGTTGAGATACATTCCGACATAGGAATGCGGGTATCGCCGTCACCTAAACCTGAGGCGGATACATTTTCGGGTCCAGGATAAGGAAGGAGAAACAGGTAAGAAGTAGTTATTTGTTATATCTCTTCTAGATATGACTGAAATTATTTTAACACAAATTAATTTGCAGCACAGCAAATCGTCTACTGCCTTGTTATAAAGTAGGTATGCGAAATTGCCGGTAAACCGGGTAAAACCCTTCATGGGTGAAAACGGTTTATATACTCAAATAAATACCCAAATCGAGGGTAAAAATGAAAACATGTTTTTAACGATGTTTTCTGTCATTTCTTGCGCAGTTTTTGCAGATAAGCTCACTTAACATTGCTTGTAGTGATAAGCAGGGATCACACGATTTGTACATTCTTTCAGATTTGTGCATTTTTAAAGTCACAGATTGGTGTTGTCTAGAAATAATGAGTTCAGCTCAATAACAACTTTCCAAACAACACCACTCTGTAACTGTTATAATCTTGTGATCCCTGATTAACTTTTTATTGTAAAACATAATATTTTCTCTATTATTGATGAAAGGATGAAAATGTCTGTTAAACCAATACGTTTGGCTGCTAGTTTCCTTGACTCCAATAGTCAAGAACAAGATTTAAACCCATCGGATTGTATAATTGAGATGCAGTTAATTTATAATATGGGTACCAATTTGAGTATATGTAAATGGAATGGTGGACCTAACAAACTGTAAAGCTAGAGAGGATTTGCGAGCTACAAATTTTGTGTAGAGCAGCATAGAAGAAATATATACTCCTACATGACAGAAAAGCGTCCACAGAATTAAGCAAGATGGCGCGCCATGGCGGTTCGAATATTGACTGCTCCATGCACTTCAGCTTCCACTAAATACTCATTCAGCATACAAAGTTTTATCCACTCAAAAAACCAAACAGATAAACTGCAAATAATGCCAGAAAAGTATGTTTTATAGCACATAATTGGAATTCCTTCAGTAAAGAAATACGACGAAAAGATACTTCTCTAAAAATTGTACCGGCAGAGGATAGGGTAACCACCTTTCCAGATGCCTAGATTAATTACTAATCTTCACTTTTGTTAGTTTTTATTAACATTTCTTAACAAAACTATAACTCAAGCCTGGAAGGCCACGTCAAGGCCTATGTGAAAGCATTAGACGAAACATGACTTATTTTCAGAGGGTTACTTAATTTTGATTTCGTTCGTATAATATAATTAATGCTGCCGAAATAAATATACCTATTTAAGATAGTTTTTGTCTTAAGTTTTAAATTTTTTTTCAGCTGCACTTTTATTTATAAAATTTATTATAAAGTTTATAAAGTTTTGCGGAACAATGTATTCATTCACTAAATTCTCTATAACATAGTTTATATCCAACTTTTCAGTAAATACCCGGGCATTTACCCAGTTTTACCCATTTTACCGGGCACTTACCTTTTGCCATCTCTACACATGGCTCGTATCGTCATCGGCGCTTCAAGCATTTTTCATGCAGCGACGATACATATGTATATGCATCGAAGTGATAACCTTTCGGAAAATTACGAGATGTGAAAATGTTGAGCGATGACGAGGAATTTATTTTGTTCAATTATCTTTTCGACCGAAGCAGAAATAAACAAAATAAATATTGGGAACAATTCATGTAGAATAGTATTCATTGTCGCGAAAGTGTTTTAATATACATTTTACAGGATCTCTAAAGGGGTCTTTAAAAGGTTTGTGGAACTCATGAATCCGGCTTTTAATAAATAAAATTATAGTTTAAAAAACTACAACCTCCCTATTATAATTGCCATTCGTACTGTCATCAGGTATGTAACTTGAGAATAGAAATCGTTGCATCTTTTAGGCGCATCAATATTACATAGTTACATCCCGAGCTAATAAGAGGAAGGTAAAAAAAGGACAAATATTCGCGAATGCTTTAGCCCAGAAGAAAGAACTATGAGTATTCTGAGCTAAGTAGCATTCCCTTTATTTATTTACATATATTGGCGAGCAGTGTAAGTTACAGATGTCGGAGTTGGTGCAATATTGGGAGAAGTAGCAGGCGTACTTGCAAAATTGGAACAACGTAAGGACTGTGCAAAATCGATGAAACTTACTGGCCCGTCATCAGAAATTGGGCCGTATATTATAGAAGTAGGAGTACATAGGTGCATCACTTCGAGAAGATGTGGAAGCAATGTTCTTGTGTTAAATCGCCTGAAACGCTCGTTTGATAAAGCATCTACGTCTGGTATTAAGCTTGAAGCAAGATTTTGCATGAATATTTCTCCATTTTCAAGGTTTTTTTTTTGCTGTTAATCAATATACGTACATACATACATACATCTTCTCTATATATATAAAATAAGAGCCGTTTTCGTTGTTCGGAGTTAACTCGAAAACTACTACATAGATTTCAGTAAAATTTTCAGAGGTTATAACTTGCATATATGGTCCTATTATAGGCTACCAGAAAACTCGCTAGGTGGCGCTGGGCTCTAGTTATTTATATAAAAGTCATATTTATGAACCTAATTCGTTCAAATTTAAAACGTGTGCTACCTCTATGATGAGAAATACGTATGCGAAAAATAGACCCGCTAGGTGGCGCTGGAGTCGAGTTATTTATAAAAATCGTATTTATGAATCGATTTCTTTTAAATTCAAAATTTAAGCTACCAGCATGACGGAAAATATGTTTACCAAAAATAGACCCGCTAGGTGGCTTTATGAACCGATTTCGTTTCGGATTCACTTGGCCCTCCTATAACTGAAAACTGGTTTACGGACCAATGTTGAAGTTGCAAGATCATAGAAGCATATTACGCACGCTTGGCAGAGATCTCACAAGTGGAAATAAGACCAT
>NW_023458570.1:4586880-4600684 GCF_013731165.1 Rhagoletis pomonella | reverse complement strand
ACTCTATATTAAACGAATACAAGAGCGAATTCGAAGAAACTATGAAAAAAAGTCAAAATGACATAAAGTCATTATTGGAAGCAGTTGAAACGCGGTATACACAACGTGTTGCAATGGTGGAAAAATCTCAGAAATTATTTGAAAAAAAATTGGAGAAGTAAAAACTTATATGAAATGGTTGAAGAAGTAAAAAACAAAACTGAAACAATCGGCAAAGACAATGAAAAGGTGCATAGTGAAATCAAAAAGCTGAACAACAACACTAATGAAATACAAATGTCATATGCAGAAACTATTAAAAACAATATAAAGAAAAAGGCATTGCCAGAGTTAAAAAACGATGTTGCAATAATTGTGAAACCCAAAGTAAAGCAAGCGGTTGAAAAAACGAAAATAGATCTGAACAGCAAAGTTGATCCCAAAAATTTGAATATTTCGAAAATTGTATAAAAAAATAATGGTGTAATGGTGATTCATAGTCAAAATAATGATGAACGCGAAAAAATCAAAGATGCCATTGAAAAAAAACATTGGCAAAGAATATGAAATAAAAGTGCCAAATTCAATTCGTCCAAGCTTCTTAATTGCAGGAATGAATTTTAAATACGAAAATAGCGATTTAATAGAATCAATAAGGAAGCAAAATAATAACCTGATCCAAGGCTCATTAAAAGTTTTGAAGCAGTTTGAAAGAAATCGAGGCAACATAAAGGTGTATAATGCAATCATCGAAATAGATAAAGAGCATTTTACAAAAATTCTTGCCGCAGAGCGAATAAATGTCGGGTGGGATAGATGTAAAGTCTTCGATGCTATTAATGTACTAATGTGCTACAAATGCAAAGGATTTAATCATAAATCAGCCGACTGTAAAAACGAAGAAGCTTGCCACAAATGCCACGGAAAACACAACGATAAAACATGTGAAGAAAATCTAATTAACAAGTGTCTAAATTGCATAAAAGCGAACACAAAATTAAACCTAGCTTTAGACATAAATCATGATACATTTGACAGGCACTGTCAATGCTACAATAATAAACTAGAGATAAAAAAAAAACAAAAATTAGGTTATTAGCAACTAAATGAAGATGCAGAAAACACACAAAAAATATATAATGAAAAATTCAAGAAACACAAAAATAAACTAAAATGTATATATCTTAATACAAATAGTATCACAGCTAACAAAAATGAAGTTGAAATAATGATCGAGGAAGAAAATCCAGATATTGTACTTTGTGCAGAAACACATACTACGGAGGATGTATATGACTCGGGACTGGAGATTGCTGGGTTCAATCATATTAGATGCGACTCGCATAGTCGTCACACCGGTGGTGTCTTAACCTATATTCATAAGCAAATTGATTTCAAAGTTATATTCAATAGGAGCATAGGTAATAATATATGGTGTATTGTGTTGGAAACAATACGATGTATAACTAAGTGGCGGGTTTGTGTGTTATATCACTCACCAAACACCAGTGATGCCGAATTTATAAGACATATTAATGAGGTGATGGAAGATTGCTTTTCTGAAAGCGGCAACAATATCGTTATTGGCGACTTTAATATAAATGTCAATACACACACAACATACTCGAGCCAGCTAATTAGGACGTTCGAATCACTAGCAATGTATCAATTAATTAATTTTAATACAAGAATAACAGAAACAACGCAAACGAGAATACTTTACTCTTTAGTAACAAAACTGAAGTTGAAGTATCGAATTTGGCTTCGCAAAAAATATCAGATCATGAAACTATTTCATTCAAACTACCAATTCAAAAGAAGTACCAAATGAGAATTTATGAAAACCGCGTGTGTTGGAATAACTATACAAAAGACCACTTAGTAAATCCCCTTAGAACTTACAATTTAGCTGAACTAAACAACTGCGAAGTTAGCCTAAAGGTCCAAGGAATAAACAGTATCCTCAATGACGTAATGGCCACTTTAACATATAAAAAACGAGTTCAAGTTAAATTGATTAATAAATGGTACGACCATGAACTAACAGAATTGAATAAGCTGAAATATGAACAATTTAGAATAGCAGAGAGAACCAATAATTGGGATAACTATATTATAATAAAACGATATTACAAACAAGTAAGAGCAGCGCTGTCTTCGGCTATGCCGAAGGCTTCATACCTTTCATGAACATCTGCAAATTTTACTTTGACAGATTACTGCTTTTGAATACATCTGCATACATCGATAGAGGAGTTACATACTTATATAAAAAAATCGCATCTAAACAATCAGAGGTATGGAAGATATACTTTATATGACACCAATCTAAGTGATTTTCACCGCAATGTGATCGGTATGTAAACCGGTAACACAATTTATTGGGTTTAGTTTCGTACATAAAGGAGATATATGGCAAAAACTGGTATCTTAACAATTAGTGCTATAGGAGATAAAGCTTATACAGCATAGATTTTGACGATTTTCTCAGTAGACTTTGTATTATTATTTATAAAATATCTTACGAAATTTATCGGTTTTAGCTGTTCAAATAAAGGAGTTTTACAGTAAAATCCCATATCTGAACAATCAGATGTATGGAAGATATATGTTGTAGTCATCCGATCCTTGTTATTTTCACTGTAAGTATTCTGTTAATAATGAGTGAAAATGGTGCGAAATTTCATGTTCCTAGCTGCATAAATGGAGGAGATATGATAAAAGACCTCATATCTGAACAATCAGTTGTATGGGGGCTGCAGGTTATAGTGACCCGATCTTCGTTATTTTTACTGTAAGTCTTCTGCTGACAATGAGTGAAAACAGCGCGAAATTTCATGGTCCTAGCTACATAAATGGATGAATTATAACGAAAAATCTCATATCTGAACAATCAGTTGTATGGGAGCTATAGGTTATAGTTATCCGATCTTTTTAATTTTCACTGTAAGTTTTCTGTAGATAATTATTGAAAATAGTGCGGAGTTTCCTGCTCCCAGCTATATAAATGGAGGAGTTATAACGAAAAATTTTATATCTGAACAATCAGTTGTATGGGAGCTATAGGTTATAGTGACCCGATCTTTGTAATTTTCACTGTAAGCATTCTGTCGATAATGGGTGCAAGTGCTGCAAAATTTCATGTTCGTAGCTGCATAAATCGGGAAGTTATAACGAAAAATCTCATATCTGAACAATGAGTTGTATGGGACCTATATGTTATAGTGGTCCGATTCTTCCGGTTCCGACAAATGATTAATACATTATAAAAATACACCCACCTACCAAATTTGATCCGGATATCTCGAAAACTGAGAGACTAGATTGCATACAAACAGACAGACAGACAGACAGACGGACAGAGACAGGACGGAGAGAAGATTTTTATTTCAGTAAAACTCTAGAGAGATTTCTCTACCGTGTACGCTTAACTTTACAAATGCAAAATGATGACGAAGGTATTTTGTATGGAAAATCATTTATACCCATATATTTGAATAAAAGAAACATACTTAGAAGATACCAACCAATACTTCCCATATACCAACCGAAAGGAAAAAACTTGAGTTTTTTATTAGAGAAAACAAAAATAAAATCATTCGAGCGCTTTTCGAACAATTTGGTAGTAAATAAAAATTGGCTAATTTTTTCAAAAATTTTTTGCCTTAAAATGCTAAATTTTTGTCGAATTTACATACAATTTGTACACAATAATATTTCTACTGCTCCAAAGAACCTATATCATATATTTTATCTGCACATCATAAGTTGCTAGAGCACTTTAAAGGCTCAAAATTGAACGCAAAATAAGCGAACATTTACCGTTGTTTCTACGTCAAAAGCCGAATTAGTTACTTACAAAAATTAATCTGTCGATAGATTTGGAATTTTATATTTGAAACGCCACACTTTTCTGAGAAATCGCTTAATTAGTTCTCGTGCAATAAGCGTTTTCGTGATGCTCTAAAAATTACAACTAAATACAACATTTGAGCATAGCCTCCATGTCGAAACCTAAGACGCATTCTACGTCAAAATTATCAAATTAAGCATATACAATAGGGATGTTAATTTTTCGGCTTTTTCCGATCCCGGGATTTTCGGGGTGGCGTTGTCACAATCCCGGGATCCCGGGATTAGTCTCGTGATTTAGATATTCATGACTTTTCAACAACTTCAGTCGAAAAAATTGCTTCTATATTGTTTGAGAAGCTCTCCTACCATGAAATAAATAAATGGGTTTGAAACCTACTTTTTTATTTAAAGTGGCGTTTTTATTTTTTTTCTCTGACCGCACGATTTATTTTGAAGGACTTTGTAATTTCAAAGATATGATTAATTCCAAAAATTATTAAAAAATGCAATGCAATGTAGAATAAAAACATGGGCAGCAAATGCAATAAGAAATTTCTTTAGAATTTAAAAAATTAAAATTTTTTGAATTCACAAGGACGAATAGGTAATTTTTAAGCTGACAAAGTTAGAAGAATGAAATTCGAGGATGTTATCGAGTTAATATAAGCCCTTAACATAATTTTTGCAAAAACAAATAACGTGGGGGGCGCTCTTTGCCATATTTTTCGTCTCTCGAGCAACCCACATTTTTTCACAATAATACTAGTATTTTTTGTTCATTATTATTTTCAACTTATATTTAGAATTATTTTTTACTTTTTAGTTTGATATGCTTTAAAAGTTTTTTTAAACTATATTTATTTTTAATTTTTTAGTTCGATTTATTATTAAAAATAAAATTTTTTCTAAATGATCGAGTGCTCGAGCCGGAAAGTAAGTAGACGGTACGCATGCGCAGACAGCGTGGTTGTCTTACTTGCTCTCACACAGAGGCTGTGTGAGGAAATTATTTAATCCTGGCGAGCCTAATCAGGATAGAGAGATAAACTTATGAAATTATTATATTAGGCATGTTTTATTCAACCATCACAAGCTAATAGCTAAATCTTGGTCAAATAAAACGAAATTAGCTTATTTGCTATGTTAGCCTAGTTTTGACAGTTGTTTGACTGCAAATAGTGTCAAAGCAAGTTTTTGCCTCTTTCTGATTGGCTGAAGGAGAAAATTTCTGATGTTGAATGGCAATGCCTCTTGTTCAATATACAAGCCAAGATAGCTTTTCGTAAGCCAATATAATTATGTTGGGTAAGTCCTCCATACAAAATAAGCTAATAACTTAAATTTCTGGACAAATAAAACACGGCTATTGTCGCTGATTCTTGATAAGTGTACAAAGTTTGAATTAAATCTGTCCGTTTAAAGTGGGTCAAAATCGAGTCCAAAGGAGTCGGTTACAAACATACATACATACAAACATACAGGTGTAGCTAATAAAAGGGTGTTAAAAAAGAAATATAGGCACTACTGGTCAAGAAAAGAGTTTCTATTATTGCCATCAGTGCAAATTACAAATCCCGAAAATCCCGGGATTACTTGCCAAGAATCCCGGGATTTTCGAGACCTTAAAAAGTCCGGGATCCCGTGATTGACATTCCTAATATACAACCTTTTCATGCCAAGGATGAATAAATTCTCCAATGGGCTAGGGGCAATTTTAAATTTAAGTGGCCGAAAAATTTATGTGGTAGCTAAATCTAGCCACCAAAGGGCTAAAACGGCAATACCGAATCCATCAGCTCCAGAATAAAACAAAAAAGAGGTGAAAGTGTCAAAAATCGCATTTTTTGCAATATTTTAGAAGCTCTAGCAAAGAAACAAAACGAAGGCCCATATTCGACACCCTCTATCTGAAATTTTCACTAAAACTACTTTGTGCTGTTAGAACCGATCTGGGACCTATACGACGTTTCAACGATTCGTAATTCGCTCTCTTAATAATTCGCCAAGTAATTCGTGAATTACCCTGTTTCCCGGCACATTTGTAATTCGTTTGGCAGCTCGATTTCTTGTCCTTCGCTATTTATTATTATTTTTATTTAATGCAAATATCGTAGATGGAGAAAAAATGTTAGTTATCATCAAACATTTTAATATATAGACAATATTTTATTATTTAATATTTTATTAATTACGGCAATAATGCGCCTTGTTTTTTATTATTTTGTTTTGGCTATCAAATTTCGATATATTTCCGATAAATATTAGAGAAGGCACCGATTCGTTCGTCCTTCGCATGGTAATTCGATCTGAATTACCTACTAATGAGATAATTCGCTCTCAAAATTTTGTATGGCGAATTACGTAATTCGAGGGGTAATTGGATGCCAAATGACGAATGGGAGAGTAAATTACGAAGCGTGGAAACGTCGTATAACCTGTCATTACTGATGTTAATTCTGGCTTTGCAATTTAATAGTAAATTCTTCTGTTAAGCGTTATACATGGTCAGCATTCATATCGCTGAAGATATTTAAGTCTTAAGTGGACGTTTACGTCAGAATATCATTTTTGTGAAAAGTTCGGATAGAGGATTTTTAATACAAGCCCTCGAAAAAGTTATAGAGCCTCCCTGGCTTAAAATAAAGCTAGAACTCTCGACTACTATCTCTGAAATGAGATCTTGAAATATTTTTTACCATTATTATCTTAAACTAAATGGAGTCGAATTTTCATGTACATTTGTATAATTGTTTCTTAACTTAACCTTATGACGGTTGTACGGTTGCCAGACGTACTGATTTTATCACTACAGTACTGATTTTTCAACTCTTGTACTGATTTTATTCATTTCTTCAATCAGTACGCTAATGTCCCACAGTGCATCCCTTCCATATGAAATGTGGGCAAAAATAGAATTATGGACGGATTTAAATGAAAATTCGCTTCTTAGTAAAATTGAGGACGCTAAATTCAAAAATGCAATTGGTTTTTGGATAACTTTCATACTTTCACTGTAAATGCAGTTTGAAGTTGACAATTTGGGTTCTTGTGGCTTTTACATAGGTATGTATATATACCCTGTAGGGAAACGAACTAGTGCGGAACTGGTTCGGTTATAGTGCGTTTGGAACCATGACTAGTACGCGTTAATTCTCTTTTGCATGCTAGCGACTGGCAAATTTAACATTGCGATGTCCTAAGAAGTGTCAATTGTCCCCCGTTGCATCCCTTTGGCTCTAGTTCCGAACCAGTTCTAAATTCGACAGATAAGATCTAGTTCGTTTTGCATCCCTTTTTCTATAGTTCCGAACCAGTTCCAAATTCGACAGATGCGATCTAGTTCGTTCTGCATCCCCTTTTCTTTAGTTCCAAACCAGTTCCTAATTCGACAGGTGAGATCTAGTTCGATCTGCATCCATTTTTTATACTTCCCAACCTGTTATAAATTCATCACCTTAGATCTACATTTCTAATCAGGCTTGTCGAAACATTTCCCTTCTATATTAAATACGATCGGTTGAAGGAAGGACAATACAATCACAAATGTTTAAATGCATTTATTAGAATTTTATAGACCACATTAGTAGTAGTAGTATTATTAAACTTAAGTAGTAAGTAAAAAACAAAAGTGCGTTCTGCTTAAAAGTAAAAATATTAGTTCACTTTGTCTTACTTGTCTAAATTTAAGCATATTGGTTTTTAAGTAAATTCAGTTCTTTTTAAGCTTATATGTATATGAAGTACTTCGAAAGTACTTAACTTAAATAAGATATACAGTCAGTCAATAAAGTTTAGGTACAGTGAAGTTTTTACAATACCGGCAACTATTTTTTAAATGTTTTTTTTCCCCCTAATTTTTTATAAAAATATGGTTAATTCTACACCAAAAACCCCAAAAAGCAGCAAATTCGCAGAGTTTTCTTTAATTTTGCATAAGGTTTGGAGCTCTGATATTTGGGGATTTTGTTGTAGAATTGACCATATTTTTATAAAAAATTACTGAAAACTAAAATATTTAAAAAATAGTTGCCCGTATTGTAAAAACTGCGTTGTACCTAAATTTTATCGACTGACTGTATTAAGGTAGCTGGATTGCAAAAAAAAAATTTATTTGTCTCTTCTTAAAAAAAGGTAGCTCTGGTGACTTGCATTTTTAAATAAATTTAGTGAGAAAGTGATAATTATTTTGACACTTTTTTTTTAAATGCCTCTTTTTCTGCAACTGCATTGCCTTTCTCAATTGTCCTTCAGGATCTTGGCCTTTGTTTATGGAATCACTAAGTATAATGATTATTAAGCAACTCAAAAACTATACCAGCGTGATAACCGACGTATCCTTTTGAGAGATAGCCGCACCCTTATAAGAGGAATAAGACCCAAACTTTTCAGGTCAAAATTTCAGTAGGTTGCGTCTGTATGGCCTTTTCAATTTTATAAATTATCATTATTTTTAAGTGGAAAAATAAAACTCAAAATTAATGATAATCTCTGCGCGAAAAAATAAAAATCATAAAATAATCATTATTTGTAATCCCAAAAATAAAAATCAAATAATAATTATTTCCGTTTGAGCGAAAAAATAAAACTCAATAATAATTCATAAAATAATGATTAAATGCTGATTTAAATTATTTTACTCATAATGATTACCTTCCCTGCTTTTAAAATTTAAAATAGAATAGTTTAGTGAAAGTAGCACTTTTGGACTGGTGCGGAACTAGTTACTATCGGACTGGTTCGTTTTTGGCGAAAAAGAACTAGTACTGAACTAGAAATTTGGTTCACTAGTTAGTGTTTTCCCTACAGGGTACACTTAGGTCTCTTTTTATGCGGATTTGAATTTATGCGGTTTTTCAAACCATTATTTCGCAGTAGCGATTTTGGTTTTTTGAGAGTTTTTATAACTTTTTTCAGTGTGTAAAAGACAATGCTTCTCATAAATAATTTGTCTTTGTATTCTTACATAATAATAATAATAATAGATTGGCGCTTACACATATGTTAGTGTTTGGCCGGGCTTCTCCTCCAATTTGTGGTGTGCGCCTTGATGTTGTCACACAAAGGGGAGGGACCTACAGTTTTACGCCGACTCCGAACGGCGATTGTATTCTGACGATAAGCTGTTTTTACACTCGGTGGTTTGCCATTGCCTGTTAAGAAAAAAACTTTTTTTCGAATTTTTTATGTATTCTTACATAATTTTTGTATTTATTGTGGAATTTTTATTTTTTTTGATTAAAATACAGATAAAGTTTTATTTATTTCATTAATGTTCGGTTTTACTTGGAATAATAAGTGTTGAAGTGAAGAAATAAATAGTTTTTTTTTGCTCAATAATGCCTCACTGGATTTTTTTTATGCGGCTTTCTGAGGAACGCATGTACCGCATAAAAAGTGAGGTGTGAAATGACAGGGCTTCGCCTGTAGATGTGTAATAAAGTTTTTTATTTTTTTAAAGGGGTGCCACCTGTTACAAATTTTATTTAAATTATTTAATAAGTTAAATGAATTAGATATTACAATATGGGTATCAATTGAACTAGTTTTGAAAATACTTTACCTCTAAATGACACGTAGAAGTGTTGCCACATGTCTAAAAAATCAAATTCACTTTAATTAAGGGAATAAGGTAACCAGTGTTGCCGCGCCGTCTCAAAAAAATGTATCCCTGACCAAGCCAAAAATGTATCCAAATGTATCCATTTACATATAAATCTCATAACTTGTAAGAAAACCAAACATTTTCATGAAAAAGACATAATTTAACCTATGCTAAGGACTTGGAATACATGTGCATAAAATCAAACATTTGTAATTTCAATTTATAAAGTAAATTTTTTGTGCATAAGTATTTTGCAAAGTAAATATAATAAATACCAAGTACACTCTAAAAAGAGCATGTAAAACTACTACTGAAAAGTATCTATTTTTCAACAAGAATCTGTATAAATATACGTATAGGATGTTCAGCATTTGATTTTGAACTTGAGATCTTTAAAATATACACATAAATACACATACATATGTAGAATGTTTAAAATTGCAAAAATTTTCTATCTACAAATACATTTCCAACTAATAATAAACATTACTTTATTTTAAATATTTTATGTGTAAAAGTAAACAGGCAATGAGTAATTTTATTACACGGCTTGCAAATTTGCATACATAAAAGAGGAAACTGGTTACCTCTCTCAATATGTGCAAATAAACAAAGTTTTTAGAGTGTATTTAAAGTCTTTTCAGTAAAATTCATAAAATTTTCCTTAAATAAATCCAATTTAGTTTTTTAAACTACATTGAAATCTTCTTTCTTTTTAAATTAACAAATGAAAATATGTGATATGAAAGAGATTACTACAGAAAGAGTATAACTTAATTTACATATATCGTCGTTTAAACTACAAAACCGCGTATCGTCATTCTGCAAAACCGCGTAACTGACATTTGCTGCCAAAAATTGGATTTGCTCACACAAGCTCTTGGCTTCGTCCTGAAATATACTAGCCAGAAATGCGATTGCTTTATAAAAAAGAGAACCATTTTGAAATATAAGTGTTTTTACTCTCTAGAAAATAATTTATGCAACGTCACATACGCGGTTTTGCATTATCTTGGTACGCGGTTTCGCATTTTGTTGATACGCGGTTTTGTACTTTAAACGACGATATGTATGTGTATTAAGATCTTGCTTAAAGCATCCTTTTAAGCTAATTAAAGCAATTGCGCTTATCCCTTTTTAGGTGAGATCTCTTCATATGTTCATTGCTTCGTTCACAAAAATAAAATGCTTTAATTTCACTCTTAAGTAGCGATTTAGCGTTTAGAAAACGTAATGCTTTCTACCATCTTTAATGAAAATCGATTTTTGAACGAAAAAAACTTTATAGGAAATATAAAATTTTGGCCTATTTAAAAAAGTATCCACTTTTATACTGACCGGAAAAAATAAGTATCCCGCAAAAATTCGTCTAAAAATATATCCAATCGGATCTATTTAGATCCAAACGGCATCCCTGAAGGTAACTGAAATATGTACATATATCAATATGAGGATAAGACAAATGAAAGATTTGACATATTTAGCAAGAAATAAGTGGAGAGTAAAAACATTCCTGAGTTAATTTAAGACTCCAGTAATTTAAAAGGAATGTAATTAGAACAAATCACTGATTGACAATGTATGTATTTGTACTAAAACAACAAATACGATGGCGTAATCCTATGGTTTGACGTAATTATTATTTTATTTTAACTGAATTTGTCTTTACAAACAGGTGTCAACCCAATTCGTAATATTTTTAAGCTAAAACCTTCTTAAACCTCTTTCGTCTGACTCCCTTATGGTGATACCTATCTATTTCAATTACTTAATTCCTTTAATTCAAGTGGAATTGAATTTTTTAAACAGGTGGCAACTCTCTACATGTAGTTTATACACATTTCGATTGATACCCATCTTTTAATAATTAATTTAAATTATAAAAAATTTGAATTTAATTTTTTAACAATCTAATTTTTTAACAGGTGCAACTCTTTAAAAAAAATAAGGCTTCTCTTGTCCACAGGTTCAGATTTTTAATCTGACACTTCATTTTTGAAAATGGAACGAATCGTACAGATCTCAAAGCACTGACAAAAAATGAAAAAATTATTTTATGCATTAGCGAAAAACGCATTAGTTCAGAAAGTGCAAAAAATGAGCAGGTTTTTATTTCTTCTTTTGAAAGCTAAAAGCCTGTACTATTTAATAAAATAATAAAAAATAACCTATTTTTACATATATTTTTTATTCATTCCATTAAAATTTAGCATTTTTTGAAATTTTGTTTAAAAAAAATTGTTTTTTTTGGAACACCGCAGGGACACCCTGTGTTTAATTTTATCCTAAAATCTTAATTCCTGTAATTCTCTACCATCTATATGGAAACAAGAAACGTCAAACCAACATTTTATTTTAAAGAATATATTTTTGACATTTTTTTCTGTGAAGAGCTATGCTTTTATTAAAACTCTTAGTAAAAAATTTGTCGACTTTAGTGGCTTCCTGGCGGCATATAATTATTTTTTTTTTTTTAGGGAAACATCTGTTTAATTCTTTTTAGTGGATAAATTGTCTTTACAGAAATACCAAACAAGTTCACATTGCAGATAACGAATTTTTCGATGTATGCCCACTTAGGCGGCACTGTGTCCTGATTTTTCAAAATTTGTACTGATTTGTACTGAATTTTCAATTCAAACAAAATAATTTAGGATTTTCTTAAGGTTTTTACATAACTTTGGAACTTCCTTAAACTGTACTGTAAAGTGTAAGAAGAAAATATGTAATTTAATTATAGTTGACATCCCAGAAAAAAACACGATTACCACAGAAACGAAAGTGGAAACGAGCTAGGCGATGGGAATCGTTTCCCTTTTCCATTCAAGAAGGCATTTTTTTAATATGGGCATGTCATTGGCGGTAAGCCCTTAAAGCGCAGTTACCCACGGACGTAAAAACGGAGAACGTGTCAGCTGACACGATCCAGCTTATGGGATCTGCGTGTTACCAAAAATCACCACCGCAAGACTGTGACGTAGACGTTGCTCCTCTCTCTTTCTATCAACAGCATACTTGATATCTTTCTACGTACTTCTACGCTACGCTACGTACACGTTCGTGGGTAACCGCGCTCTTACCCACAGCATTACCTTCGAACGAAGGGAGAACGCATGGATAAACAGAATCCAGAGAGGCGAACAAAGAATGCCTTACAGAGAAACTAATGTAGAATGCCTAGATAAGTTGCTTACGCAAACGTCAAGCTGTGAAGTTCCACTTATTGATTGGTCTTTGTATTTTGCAAAGTTTATTGTGCTAATTTTGAGTAAAAGTTGCTATAAAAAGTGCCTACGAGCATCTTAGTGTGATAATAACCGAAGCTAAGTGAAAGTTTTGTGATTTTTGTGGTTTTTATTAAATTTAATTAAATTTCACAAGCTTACATCTAATCTTGCCGAGTCATTTGTTGTTATCATTGTTGTTGTTATTCCTTTGTAGTTAACTGAGATCGTTTCTATTTTTGCACATTTCTTTTTGCTCTTTTTGTTTACTTCGTTTAGTATTTCTTGTCACAGCTGTTTGCGCTGCGTTTATTAAGTGTCACAATACAGTGATACTCAAACTGTTCGCTACATATATTTTTAAGCTAAATACATCAGCTCCTTAATTGTTGTGTGTGTTGTGTTAAACTTATTTTGCTTGTCTTTTTATTAACATAAGTGTTTTTAAATCTTTCAATATGAAGTGTGATCTTGATAACTGCCAAATCAAAAGCGATTCTGAACGCTACTTATCGTGTTGGCTCTGTGATGGTATTTACCATCTAAAATGTGCTGGTTTGACAGGAAGAATTCTGGACGCTCTTAATGATGGCAAAGGTCTTCGCTGGTCTTGCTTAAAGTGCAGGTCAACCGAAGTTGATCTCTTTAAGTTGTTTAGGCAAACCAGAAATGGGTTTTCTGAGGTAGGGAGAGAGTTTTCGGTACTGACCGAAAAATTTAAACATTACGAAAATGTATTTAAATCTTTTAAATGCTTAGATACCGTACAATCTATGAAGGACATTCATGTGTCAAAACGTAAGCGTCTTCATAGTCCGCCTAATGAAAGGACCGTTCCACGTCAGAACAATCTTCCGAATGACTTAATTAATCTTTCTTCTCCATGTCCACAGACAACGGAGTTATCTTCCTCAAAAGAACATATATCAAAGTCTGCTTCTAATAATAACGACCCTGCAGTATCTTCCCCGTCCCCCGTTGAAGTTGTGGCACCGCCATCTAATCTTCCAACGCTTACTCTACCCTCAATTAGTAACTCAGTTACTCAACCCCGTCCGCCGGTAATCGAGTCTGATACTAGGAGACTGGTTGTGGTTCCCCCAAAGAAGTCTATATTTGTATCTAGATTTTCGAGGGATACTTC
>NW_023458570.1:4584173-4586780 GCF_013731165.1 Rhagoletis pomonella | reverse complement strand
CCCCCAAAGAAGTCTATATTTGTATCTAGATTTTCGAGGGATACTTCCGAGGACGATATAAAGTTTTACATCTCGTCCAAAGTTAAAACTGTCAACTTAAATATCAGAAAATTTAATTTTAAATATGAAAGAAATATTTCTTCATTTAAAATAGACGTAAATTTAGAAAATTTTGACATGCTGCTTAGTAGTTCTTTTTGGCCCTCCGGAGCTTTCGTTCGTGAATTTGAGTATAGGCCCAACAAAAATAATAATTTAGCAAATATTCCCCGTCAGAATACAGAACCAAAAAACTGATTACTAAATCTGCTTTAAGTATTTATTATCAAAACGTAAGAGGCATAAATACTAAATTAACGAATTTATATCTTAATGGCCTTGAATGCAATTATAATATAATTTCTTTGACTGAAACTTGGCTCAAACCTCACACTTTTAATTCAGAGATTCTTTCAAATAATTATCATATCTACAGAAAAGATCGGGAGGACAGAGTCGGCGGTGGCGTACTCTTTGCCGTAGACTCTTCAATACCATCTGAAGAAGTTAGTCTTCCACACATTGAATCTTCAGAATTCAAATGCATTCGTGTTCAGGTTGGTCGGGGGTTTACTTACTTAGCTCTTTGCTATATTCCTCCCTGATCTGACTTGTCAGTGTATTCACAACATGTATCTTTACTGAAATCAATTAATTCAATGATTAAACCCTCTGATTCATTAATTGTGTTGGGTGACTTTAATTTACCAAATGTGTCATGGAACATCATTGACAATGATATTGTACCTTTCTCGTCTAGCGCGTGCAACAACGTATTTTTAGAGGAGATGGCAGAACTCTGCCTGAATCAAGTTAATGTACTTCGCAATAAGTTTGGCAAAGTATTAGATCTTGTTTATGTTGATGATGCATCTAAGTCGGCTGTAAATAAATGTGACCCACTAGTTTTGCCCGAAGATGTCTACCACCCTGCTATTGAGATATCTTACGAAATTATAAACGATGGTCAAAATTGCGATGTCCAAACATACGAACCAAATATTCGCTTTGATTTTTCGAAAGCCAACTTTAAAAAACTGAATAAAGAATTGTCTAAATTGTCGTGGCCTATATACAAAGAAAAAGTAGAGCAAAGCGTTGCACATTTTAATTGTACTGTACATAGATTATTTGAAAAGTATGTGCCTCAACGCATGTGTGTTCCTGAAGAACAAACGCAGTTATGGTTCACTAAAGAACTGAGAAACTTGAAAAACAGAAAGTCACGTTATTTTAGATTACACAAAAAAACCGGCTTACACTCATACTATGTAAAATACTCACTTTTGCGTCACAAGTTCTTTGAATTAAACAAAAAGTGTTATAAAGATTACTTGTGTAAAATCAAACGACGTATAATATATAACCCCAAATCATTTTATGATTTCGTAAACTCCAAGCGAAATGTACGGGGGTTTCCTTCCGCCATGAAGTATCAAAATACCGTCTCTGGTGATAATCAAACAATTTCTAACATGTTCGCTCAGTTTTTTAAATCCAATTATTCCACTAACTCCCAAGCATACTTTGACTATCCTTTTAAACTAAGTCCAATTAACTCAATGCATAACCCTATAATATCTCCCGATGATGTTTTAGTTTACCTGAAGTCCTTAAAGCAGTCTTTTAGTTATGGTCCTGACCAGATCCCCACTTGTTTTCTTAGAAATTGTGCTGATTATCTCTATGAGCCGTTAACAGCCTTATTTAATTTGTCTCTTAAAGAGGGCGTTTTTCCAACTGTATGGAAGGAATCGTTCATAACCCCCTTACATAAAAGCGGTAGCAGGTCGTCAGTGGAGAACTACCGGGGCATAGCTAAGCTTTCTGCAATTCCTAAATTATTTGAAGCAATTATAACAAATCGGTTGACGCATTCTATCACTTCAAGCATTTCATACAGTCAACATGGATTTTGCAAGGGCAAATCAACTTCTACAAATTTACTTGAATTAACATCCTATATCTCAAAAGCATTTAGTGAGAGTAAAACTGTTGATGTTATATATACTGATTTCAGTAAAGCATTTGACAAAGTGTGCCACTCGTTGCTCATCTATAAACTTGATCTTCTTGGGCTTCCACCTAATTTTCTACGTTGGATCGCTTCATACCTCTATGATAGATCACAAAGGGTATTGTTTAAAAATACTATCTCTGACGTCATTGATGTTACTTCAGGAGTCCCTCAGGGTAGCCACCTAGGCCCGATTCTGTTCTTGCTTTTTATAAACGATATTTCTACAGATATAAAATTCTCCAAAATTTTAATGTATGCAGATGATGTAAAACTTTATAAATCGTACGTTTCAATTGAAGAAAGGTCTTTGCTACAATCAGACTTAAACAGCATGGCTTACTGGTGTAAAGTAAATCTTATGCCTCTAAATCTTAAGAAATGTAAAGTAATGTGCTTCTCGCGAAGAGCTGTTCTGCCAGTTTCTTATATAATAGGTAACCATAACCTGCAACAGGTATACAATTTTGTGGACCTTGGTATCACAATGGATCCTAAGCTTAGTTTTAATCTTCACATTAATGTGACAGTCAACAAGGCTAAAGGTGTAC
>NW_023458570.1:4545093-4579173 GCF_013731165.1 Rhagoletis pomonella | reverse complement strand
TCTTAGTAAAAAATTTGTCGACTTTAGTGGCTTCCTGGCGGCATATAATTATTTTTTTTTTTTAGGGAAACATCTGTTTAATTCTTTTTAGTGGATAAATTGTCTTTACAGAAATACCAAACAAGTTCACATTGCAGATAACGAATTTTTCGATGTATGCCCACTTAGGCGGCACTGTGTCCTGATTTTTCAAAATTTGTACTGATTTGTACTGAATTTTCAATTCAAACAAAATAATTTAGGATTTTCTTAAGGTTTTTACATAACTTTGGAACTTCCTTAAACTGTACTGTAAAGTGTAAGAAGAAAATATGTAATTTAATTATAGTTGACATCCCAGAAAAAAACACGATTACCACAGAAACGAAAGTGGAAACGAGCTAGGCGATGGGAATCGTTTCCCTTTTCCATTCAAGAAGGCATTTTTTTAATATGGGCATGTCATTGGCGGTAAGCCCTTAAAGCGCAGTTACCCACGGACGTAAAAACGGAGAACGTGTCAGCTGACACGATCCAGCTTATGGGATCTGCGTGTTACCAAAAATCACCACCGCAAGACTGTGACGTAGACGTTGCTCCTCTCTCTTTCTATCAACAGCATACTTGATATCTTTCTACGTACTTCTACGCTACGCTACGTACACGTTCGTGGGTAACCGCGCTCTTACCCACAGCATTACCTTCGAACGAAGGGAGAACGCATGGATAAACAGAATCCAGAGAGGCGAACAAAGAATGCCTTACAGAGAAACTAATGTAGAATGCCTAGATAAGTTGCTTACGCAAACGTCAAGCTGTGAAGTTCCACTTATTGATTGGTCTTTGTATTTTGCAAAGTTTATTGTGCTAATTTTGAGTAAAAGTTGCTATAAAAAGTGCCTACGAGCATCTTAGTGTGATAATAACCGAAGCTAAGTGAAAGTTTTGTGATTTTTGTGGTTTTTATTAAATTTAATTAAATTTCACAAGCTTACATCTAATCTTGCCGAGTCATTTGTTGTTATCATTGTTGTTGTTATTCCTTTGTAGTTAACTGAGATCGTTTCTATTTTTGCACATTTCTTTTTGCTCTTTTTGTTTACTTCGTTTAGTATTTCTTGTCACAGCTGTTTGCGCTGCGTTTATTAAGTGTCACAATACAGTGATACTCAAACTGTTCGCTACATATATTTTTAAGCTAAATACATCAGCTCCTTAATTGTTGTGTGTGTTGTGTTAAACTTATTTTGCTTGTCTTTTTATTAACATAAGTGTTTTTAAATCTTTCAATATGAAGTGTGATCTTGATAACTGCCAAATCAAAAGCGATTCTGAACGCTACTTATCGTGTTGGCTCTGTGATGGTATTTACCATCTAAAATGTGCTGGTTTGACAGGAAGAATTCTGGACGCTCTTAATGATGGCAAAGGTCTTCGCTGGTCTTGCTTAAAGTGCAGGTCAACCGAAGTTGATCTCTTTAAGTTGTTTAGGCAAACCAGAAATGGGTTTTCTGAGGTAGGGAGAGAGTTTTCGGTACTGACCGAAAAATTTAAACATTACGAAAATGTATTTAAATCTTTTAAATGCTTAGATACCGTACAATCTATGAAGGACATTCATGTGTCAAAACGTAAGCGTCTTCATAGTCCGCCTAATGAAAGGACCGTTCCACGTCAGAACAATCTTCCGAATGACTTAATTAATCTTTCTTCTCCATGTCCACAGACAACGGAGTTATCTTCCTCAAAAGAACATATATCAAAGTCTGCTTCTAATAATAACGACCCTGCAGTATCTTCCCCGTCCCCCGTTGAAGTTGTGGCACCGCCATCTAATCTTCCAACGCTTACTCTACCCTCAATTAGTAACTCAGTTACTCAACCCCGTCCGCCGGTAATCGAGTCTGATACTAGGAGACTGGTTGTGGTTCCCCCAAAGAAGTCTATATTTGTATCTAGATTTTCGAGGGATACTTCCGAGGACGATATAAAGTTTTACATCTCGTCCAAAGTTAAAACTGTCAACTTAAGTATCAGAAAATTTAATTTTAAATATGAAAGAAATATTTCTTCATTTAAAATAGACGTAAATTTAGAAAATTTTGACATGCTGCTTAGTAGTTCTTTTTGGCCCTCCGGAGCTTTCGTTCGTGAATTTGAGTATAGGCCCAACAAAAATAATAATTTAGCAAATATTCCCCGTCAGAATACAGAACCAAAAAACTGATTACTAAATCTGCTTTAAGTATTTATTATCAAAACGTAAGAGGCATAAATACTAAATTAACGAATTTATATCTTAATGGCCTTGAATGCAATTATAATATAATTTCTTTGGCTGAAACTTGGCTCAAACCTCACACTTTTAATTCAGAGATTCTTTCAAATAATTATCATATCTACAGAAAAGATCGGGAGGACAGAGTCGGCGGTGGCGTACTCTTTGCCGTAGACTCTTCAATACCATCTGAAGAAGTTAGTCTTCCACACATTGAATCTTCAGAATTCAAATGCATTCGTGTTCAGGTTGGTCGGGGGTTTACTTACTTAGCTCTTTGCTATATTCCTCCCTGATCTGACTTGTCAGTGTATTCACAACATGTATCTTTACTGAAATCAATTAATTCAATGATTAAACCCTCTGATTCATTAATTGTGTTGGGTGACTTTAATTTACCAAATGTGTCATGGAACATCATTGACAATGATATTGTACCTTTCTCGTCTAGCGCGTGCAACAACGTATTTTTAGAGGAGATGGCAGAACTCTGCCTGAATCAAGTTAATGTACTTCGCAATAAGTTTGGCAAAGTATTAGATCTTGTTTATGTTGATGATGCATCTAAGTCGGCTGTAAATAAATGTGACCCACTAGTTTTGCCCGAAGATGTCTACCACCCTGCTATTGAGATATCTTACGAAATTATAAACGATGGTCAAAATTGCGATGTCCAAACATACGAACCAAATATTCGCTTTGATTTTTCGAAAGCCAACTTTAAAAAACTGAATAAAGAATTGTCTAAATTGTCGTGGCCTATATACAAAGAAAAAGTAGAGCAAAGCGTTGCACATTTTAATTGTACTGTACATAGATTATTTGAAAAGTATGTGCCTCAACGCATGTGTGTTCCTGAAGAACAAACGCAGTTATGGTTCACTAAAGAACTGAGAAACTTGAAAAACAGAAAGTCACGTTATTTTAGATTACACAAAAAAACCGGCTTACACTCATACTATGTAAAATACTCACTTTTGCGTCACAAGTTCTTTGAATTAAACAAAAAGTGTTATAAAGATTACTTGTGTAAAATCAAACGACGTATAATATATAACCCCAAATCATTTTATGATTTCGTAAACTCCAAGCGAAATGTACGGGGGTTTCCTTCCGCCATGAAGTATCAAAATACCGTCTCTGGTGATAATCAAACAATTTCTAACATGTTCGCTCAGTTTTTTAAATCCAATTATTCCACTAACTCCCAAGCATACTTTGACTATCCTTTTAAACTAAGTCCAATTAACTCAATGCATAACCCTATAATATCTCCCGATGATGTTTTAGTTTACCTGAAGTCCTTAAAGCAGTCTTTTAGTTATGGTCCTGACCAGATCCCCACTTGTTTTCTTAGAAATTGTGCTGATTATCTCTATGAGCCGTTAACAGCCTTATTTAATTTGTCTCTTAAAGAGGGCGTTTTTCCAACTGTATGGAAGGAATCGTTCATAACCCCCTTACATAAAAGCGGTAGCAGGTCGTCAGTGGAGAACTACCGGGGCATAGCTAAGCTTTCTGCAATTCCTAAATTATTTGAAGCAATTATAACAAATCGGTTGACGCATTCTATCACTTCAAGCATTTCATACAGTCAACATGGATTTTGCAAGGGCAAATCAACTTCTACAAATTTACTTGAATTAACATCCTATATCTCAAAAGCATTTAGTGAGAGTAAAACTGTTGATGTTATATATACTGATTTCAGTAAAGCATTTGACAAAGTGTGCCACTCGTTGCTCATCTATAAACTTGATCTTCTTGGGCTTCCACCTAATTTTCTACGTTGGATCGCTTCATACCTCTATGATAGATCACA
Organism: Rhagoletis pomonella; assembly: GCF_013731165.1. Lineage (NCBI taxonomy): Eukaryota > Metazoa > Arthropoda > Insecta > Diptera > Tephritidae > Rhagoletis > Rhagoletis pomonella. The sequence goes on along the minus strand of NW_023458570.1, from coordinate 4,575,094 downwards.
AAGGGTATTGTTTAAAAATACTATCTCTGACGTCATTGATGTTACTTCAGGAGTCCCTCAGGGTAGCCACCTAGGCCCGATTCTGTTCTTGCTTTTTATAAACGATATTTCTACAGATATAAAATTCTCCAAAATTTTAATGTATGCAGATGATGTAAAACTTTATAAATCGTACGTTTCAATTGAAGAAAGGTCTTTGCTACAATCAGACTTAAACAGCATGGCTTACTGGTGTAAAGTAAATCTTATGCCTCTAAATCTTAAGAAATGTAAAGTAATGTGCTTCTCGCGAAGAGCTGTTCTGCCAGTTTCTTATATAATAGGTAACCATAACCTGCAACAGGTATACAATTTTGTGGACCTTGGTATCACAATGGATCCTAAGCTTAGTTTTAATCTTCACATTAATGTGACAGTCAACAAGGCTAAAGGTGTACTTGCATTTGTGAAACGATGGTCAAAAGAATTTAGTGACCCTTATATCACTAAAACCCTGTTTACAACATTAGTTAGGCCGATTCTGGAATACGGCTCGGTGGTTTGGAATCCAAGGTATCAAATTTACTCAGACAAGATAGAATCAATTCAAAAACAATTCCTACGTTTTGCTTTAAGAAATTTCCGATGGGATTCTCAATATAGTCTTCCACCTTATACGAGTCGCTTAAAACTTATTAACCTTCCTACACTTGCCAGTCGCAGGGAAATGCTTGGTATAATTTTTATGGTTAAATTACTGACAGGCTCAATTTCAAGTCCGTTTCTTCTGGCTGATGTAAGCTTTAATGTTCCGTCACGCGTATCAAGACACTTTTGTCCCATATTTCTGAAAGCTTGTAAAACCAATTTTGAAATGCATGACCCACTCCGTTGCTTATGCCAGGATTTTAACTCTCATTCCAGCACGTTTGATATATCAGATCCGCTTTTCAGCATTAAGAAAGCGATACTCTCCTCTCTCAATAAGTGAATTATTGACATAAGTACATAAAATCAGCTGATGAATTTAGTTCTGTAGCTGAACAGTTTTAGATCTCGACACTTAACAAACTCCTGCCTATCGTGACTCGGCACAAAAATTTAAAATATTGGTTCCGTACGTCATGCGGACTGCGCCCCTCGTGCGGATGGGCGGGAATGGAGGGTAAAAACCGTTGGGATATTATTATTATTATTAAAAAAGTACATACTTATTTATATTAAATTGAAAACAGAAAATACAGATTGCCTTAAAAGCTTAAAATTAATTAAAATTTTCATAAATAAGTCTTTATACATACATACATATGTATGTATTTAGGCATTTAGATTTTACTTTAAAATCGGTATGTAAATACATGCATATTTAATTAAGCTTAAAATTGTACTTCCTCACTCTTGTACTTCACTTCATTGACTGACTTCAACTTCGCTGCAAATTGAACAAAGCAAAACATGATTTTCATGCGAGACAAATTTCCATAGAAAGTAACGGTAGAAATAGAATTTTTGGCTATTAATTCTATTTTTCAGCTGACTACAATGCTGAATTCTACTTTGCATTCCCTGAAATGAAGCAAAGAAGCGATACAAATAAAATATTGTAGGACATTCTACTTTGCATTCCCCGAAATGAAGCAAAGAAGCGAAACAAATAAAATATTGTAGGACATTCTACTTTGCATTCCCCGATATGAAGCAAAGAAGCGAATTAAAAACAAGTAAAAAAGTCTAAGTTCGGGCGGAGCCGAACATTAAATACCCGGCGCAAGTATTAAATATATGTTTTTCACCTTTCCGAAAGCTACCGCTACATGGTAAACCGAGGTGTATCCATTTTGAGTAAATTAGCGTCCTTAAATTTCGAAATATTGAAGTTTCAAGCATATCTGAAATTTACTGTTATTTGAAAAGCGGCCGTAATTTTAGTTCGATTTCAATAAGTTTCAACGTTTTGCTTCTATGTGGCAAGTACAATAACCACACCGAGTTTGGTACAAATTGGTAGAACGGTTACCGAGATACATATATGTGATCATAAGTGGGCGGTGCCACGCCCATTTTTCAAAATTGTATCCTAAACGTATTTCTTGGTAACGAATTGTTGCAAGCATCAATTTTGAATAAATTAGCTTCAATAATTACTGATTTATCGAAGATTTCGTATTTCTCTAAATTACCGTTATATGGGATGTGGGCGTGGTTATCGTCCGATTTTAAAAAGTTTCGGCGATTTTTTATGCTGTGCCAAGGCCAACAACTGTGCCAAGTTTGGAAGAAATTGGTGCAGCGGTTACCAAGATATACACATGTAAACATAACTGGGCGTGGCTACGCCCATTTTCCAAAAATTTATAATATTCTTATTTTTCGTCTAAAACTTATTGTAAATATCAATTTTGCGTGAATAATCTTCAGTAGTTACTAAAATATCGCAGTATTCGTATTTCTGAAAATTACCGTTATATGGGCGTGGTTATTGTCCAATTTTTAAAATTTTCGGCCGTTTAGTATGCTGTATCAAGGCCAACAACTGTGCAAAGTTTGGAATAAATTGATACAGCGGTTACCAAGATATACACATGTAACCATAAGTGGGCGTGGCTACGCCCATTTTCAAAAAAATGTTAATATTCTTATATTTCGTCTAGAATTTATTATAAATATCAATTTTGAGTGAATTATCTTCAGTAGTTACGAAACTATCGCAGTTTTCGTATTTCTGGAAATTACCGTTATATGGGAAGTGGGCGTGGTTATTATCCGATTTTTTAAATTTTCGGCCATTTAGTGTGCTGTATTAAGGCCAACAACTGTGCAAAGTTTGGAATAAATTGATGCAGCGGTTACCAATATATACACATGTAACCATAAGTGGGCGTGGCTACGCCCATTTTCAAAAAAATGTTAATATTCTTATTTTTCGTCTAAAATTTATTATAAATATCAATTTTGAGTGAATTATCTTCAGTAGTTACTAAAATATCGCAGTTTTTGTATATCTGAAAATTACCGTTATATGGGAGGTAGGCGTGGTTATTGTCCGATTTTGCCCATTTTCAATACCATCCGTCCTACGCCAGAAAGAAGTGCACATACCAAGTTTCGTTAAGATATCTCAATTTTTACTCGAGTTATCGTGTGCACAGACGGACAGACGGACGGACGGACGGACGGACGGACAGACAGTCACCACTTAATCGATTTCTCTTTTCATCCTGATCATTTATGTATACATTTGTCTATATCTATCTCGATTCGTTTTGCCTGTTACAAACAACCGTTATGTGAACAAAGTTATAATACCCTTGTGCACAAGTGCGCTCGGGTATAAAAAATATTATAGGACATTGTACTCTGCATTCCCCGAAATGAAACAAAACAGCATTATAACGCTATGCCTTCTAGAACACGTTACCACTAAAAGCGATTACCGATTTTTTGCTGGGATGTTTCAGATAATGTTTGATCAATCGCTTTACGGACATATCGCCGGCTCGTTACGTACCAGTTGCGATAATATGATGGAGCTTAAATTATTTAAAAAGAAGGCTGACATTTTTATGTCGTGTGTTGTTAGTTATCTCGAAAATAAATAACGGTTTAATAACAACAAATTTTCCTTTAACTTACAACTCTTTTTTCAAAATTTACTGACATTGTAAAAGAGTTTTGCATACGAGACATTAAGTTAGATACCCTTTCTAGTAAATTCTTAGCCTTTCAAAGTTTTTGCTTAGTTGAAAAAAGTAATTTAAGCCATGAGGAAATATAAATGAAGTCCTTAAATAGTGGTGCTTTTCACTGTTTGAAAAAATATGTAATTTAGTTTTTTTTTCAATACCACACTAAAACGAAGCAACTCTGAGAGGATCTATATAGTTTGCTTCCTGGCGAAAAGAGAGAAATCGGCTCCTAAGTAAATTTTTTTTAAAGTGAGCTTTAAATTAATAGTAATTTTAAAATGAAATGTATTGAATTCTTTGACTATTTAAACGCTGAAAATGGAAATTATCTCATTGTTTTGTTACTATTAAAAAATTTCATAAATATAAAAAAATTGATTGGCTTCTGAGTTCAATGATGTGTACTTTCATGTTAAAATGAATAAAACTTTTAGTTTTTATAACCTATATTTTATTTACTATATACGAAAATATTATCTGTTACTTACATTCATAATTTTGCTTTGAACAAAAATGTACTGAAAAGTACTGATTTTTTAAGCAGTCGAACGTCTGATTTTGCGCATAAAAAATCTGGCAACCCTAGAGGGTTGCCACCTGTTTAAAAAATCAAATTCAGTTTTGAATTAAGGGAATTAGTTATGTTTCAACATATGGGTGCCAAACGAAAGGGGGTTCAGAAGGTAGTAGTTTGAAAATATTTTGAAAAGTGTTGCTGTTCGAAAATTCGAATTTAATTAACTTATACACAATATGAAATACTAAAATATAAGTGTCAAACGAAAGAGTGTTAAGCAATCTTTACTTTGATGACTTGCAATGTTTGAAAAGGGTTGCCACGTGTTTACAAAGTTACATTCAAATTTTTTAACAAGTTATATGAATAACTAAAAGATGGGTATCAATCGAAAGTAGCTTGAGAATACTTTCTGACATATATTTAGCTGGGTTGCCACATGTTTATTAAATGAAAGACAACTTGAATAAAGGCAATTAAATAATTGAAATACATACATACATATGCACGTACCATAATCAGTGTTGCAATTTTTGTGCTTTTGGAGCTAGATTTAGCTCTTTATTTTTATATTTAGCTCCGAAAATTGGGTTTTAGCTCCTAGTTCTTTTTTTAGCTCTTTTCAAATTTTCTAGCACTTTTTAGCTCCAGAAAGCTTTAGTTGTATTTGGTATATATAAGCCAAAACTTAAGCGTTAATAAAATAGAAAATTTCGAGATGCAGTGTATCCACAATAAGCTCTTGGTTCTAGGTTAAAGAATTCAAAAATTAATTAGAAGGAAATCCTTTTTCTGATAGCGCGGATTTTGTTTTACCTTACCAATTACACTTTTATGGAGAGCTGCAGGTAAAAATTCCCAGAAAAATTTTGCGAAAAAATTAATCAATTCAATGATCTTAAATTACAGATTTTACCAGTTTGTAAAGTATTTTTAGTTCACCGTTATAAATGCCATAGCAACGAATTCGAATTATATGCACCTTATTTTGTTTTTAAAAGATTTTTTTCAGCTCTTAAACTTATAAAATTCGTTGCTTTTATTAAAATGTGCGAAAATGTAAAAACAATCTTACGTCAATAAATGATGAACCTTAACAAAAATATGTAGCTCTTCATTTTAGCTACTATTAGTATTATTTAGCTCTTTTTTCGACGTTTTAGCTCCAAAAGAAATTTTTCTCTGGCACCACTGACCATAATATAGGTGTCAGGCGAAAGGTTTAAGAAGGTTTTAGTTTGAAAATATTTTGAAGAGGGTTGCCACCTGTTTTAAAAGCTGAACTTAGTTAACTAATGCGCGGGTTATATTAAATATTAAAATATGGGTGTTAAACAAAAGCGTGTTTAATAACGTTTAGTTTGAACATTTAGAATATTTTTGAGCGGTTTCAGGAAGGTTGCAATGTGTTTAGAAAGTTAAAACTAAAATTATCTTATTACATTAAACGAGCAATTCTTGTATATATATCCATAGCGTTCTCGGAAACGGCTCCAACGATTTTGATGAAATTATGTACTCAGTAAATGTTTTGCATTCTAAGGTTACCTGAATAGGCACTATCTCCGAGAAGACTCGTATAATTCGTATTCGAAATTAGTTGCAAAACAATTTAAACATCATAGTATGGGTACCAATTGCAAGGTATTTTAAAGATCCCTAATTCAAAAATATTTTTAATAGGGTTGCCACCTATTTGGAATCGTACATTTATTAAATTTTTTGTTTAGAAAATAAGGTAAAATTTTATTATTCATGGGTGCCAAGAAGAGGTTCTTAAACAATGCTTTCCCTATATACAAAATGTTACCCTTAAGATAATAGTGTAAGGTTGCCACTTATTTTCGATTCTACACAATTTACCTAAAACATCGCAATATGCATATCAAATAAAATGTATTGTTGTGAACTTTCGTCAGAAAGAATTTTCCATCAGAGTTGCCACGCTTCTATGCAATACAAATTTTTAATTTGTTAATTTCAATCAGCATTTTTTTTAACTATACACAGTACATATACGCTCATTCCATTCATTTTGGAGTAAGAAATTTACTTAATAGATATCGAAATCCAACTTTTTTTTTATTTTCAAAATATTTTTAAAGCTATCCAAATCTTGAAAACTTTAAAAAGTATATGCACTCCGGGCAATCTCGGTCAACCTGGTACTTTTAAAAGTTAAATGAATTACTAAAAAATAGGCATCTATCGAATTGAGTTTGAAAAGGCTTTATTCCTTAGCTTTATTTGGGAGGGTTCCCACGTGTTTGAAAAATCAATTCAACTTTATTCATCAATTAATTCGAATGTGCATCATGGAGAACTTAATAATTACAGATTTTAGTTCGAAAATACTTTTGAAAAAGATTTCCACCTTAATGAAATCTCTGCTATTGGGCTTGCCACGTGTGCGATAAAGTTTTTTTTTTTTTGAATTTACAACTTTTTTTTACAGGGTACAGGCGATTCGCCAAGAAAAGCCTGCTAGGATGTAAATGAAATATGTAGGGAAGTGCCGAGTATCCGGTAGATATCCAGAATCCGGCTTTTCCGGCCTTTTTTCTGTTATCAGACTATCCAGCCGTATACTGGTTAAAATCCGGCCGGATTTCCGGATTTCGATTACAGAAGAGTCTATTTAAAATCTAGTTCAGATTTTAATTTTTAATTTTTATAATTAAATTTAATAGTATCAAATTAGTAATTGGAGTTTAAAATTTATATATTTTTCATTATGAAAAGAAGCATTTCCGCATTACCGGTCAAGAACTCATTTCTATTTTCAACATAAATGCTACCCGATGCACTAAGTACTCTTTTTATGTTCACTGAGGAAGGTGGATCGCAGATATACTTCATTGCCGGTGTAAACAAATTTGGAAATTCTTTGCGACTATAATTGTACTATTTGTGTAGCAGACAGCAGGTCTACAAACGCCTCTTTAGACAGTCGGAAGTTTTTAATAAATCTGTGGACGAATTTCTTAAATATATGGTATGTCAAAATACATTCGAAAGACTAAACTTAAACGTTTTCTACTCCTGGCCAGTTTACTAAACCCTCATCCTCTGACGAATCGTCTACCAGAATTCCGTTGTACCCATCTTTACCAGGTTTTTATAAACTCGCTTTTTTTACTTCATTTTAATTTGCACAAATTTAAATAAATATGTATAAGCACACTATTTATTTTGCCGGATTTATAAACAAAGCTTTTTAGCGGTGAAAACTACGCTATTGTGAACAACCTGAACGAGCGAAATTCGCAATAGCGCTATTCTTCATCGAATGAGCGTCATAATACCAAAAGAAAATTCGTTCGATCAGCGATTTCGACCACAGTCGAAGATCGAATGCAACACATCATAGGGGCCCAGTTCTTAGATTTATTGATGCCAGAAAAGAAAACGAGTCACAAAATATTGCAACAATGAAGCCTTACGGACGATTCGGGAAGCGAAACGATATGTAACCAAGCATATTAGTTCGATTGTCATCATATTTTTAAATAAAAAAAATCAATCACGCATTTTTTCTTACCCGCGGCGTTCATTGTTGTTTATCTTTTGTCTTTGACGTTTCTTCTCTATTTGCCAAAAATAATCGATAAATACGGGTTGCAGACATAGAAGTTATCTTTTTAATACAGGATTATATCATATCTTGTATTTCGGGGGAGAAATTGTGTATTCTTAATTACGTATTAGATAGTTAAGCTCGAAAAAGCAGATAATCTAGCTAAACAAAAAAACATAATATAACAATATTGTGAAATTTGTTAAGGGCAGCAGTCTGCTGAATATACAAATCCGGTTGTCTGGCAAAATTTTTATCCGGCACATCCCTAGAAATATGGCAATCGGATCGTTTATGACTCTGACTAGCATTTGGAGTATTTGTTAGGTTTTTGAAATTAAATTTTTGTCGTTTTATTGCCATGCGGATTCACTAGTGATACATATATACACCCAAAAAAAATTCTCTTAATTGAAGAAAAACAGCAATCAAAATGAAGAAAAATGGGAACGAAACAGCACTAAAGAAGTTTTATCTTCTTTTCATGTCCAAAATTTCTTCAAAATGATAGATAACATACACGGTTCCATATTTTCGTGTACGTTTTTACACATTCCAAAGAAAAATTACGCATTCTGGAGAATTTTTGACTCATTCGGAAGAATTTTCGACCTTAAAGTAAGGAAAGTTTTTCTTTGATCCAGAGATGGATTTTTGGTTCAGTGTATTTCTTTATACTTTAGAAGTACAATTTAGCCGTAAAAGGAATGCCCTATTTATATATAAGATTCGGAGTTATTACTCATGCACAAGTTATTTGAGCACTTGCATAAAATCCAAAATGATTCGCCACAGAAACTACATATGGGTCGATCTTAAAAAACATGACCAATTGGTGTCCCCAGACTTTACTATTTTATATTTTGTTTCTTCAAAAAGAAAATAGAAAAATATCTGCATTTTTATAAATTATTATCGATTCTACGTAACTATATTATAAAAAAAAAATAATTAATTATCTGAAAATAACTTAAAAAATATTTTCAATGTCAAAGGTTTAGCAAAAACCTGTGTCCCGAGCCAATTTATAAAAATTTAATAGTTATTTTCAGTTGAAATAAAATTGAAAAAAAATAATATTTACAATTTTTGTTATTCAGTTTGTGTATATTAATACCATATATAGAAAAGAATGATGAAAAATAATTTTTTTGTATAATTTTTATGAAGAAAATTTGTGTCCCCAGGTTTTGGTCTCCTCTGTTACGTCCACTCATTTTATTGAAAAATGTTTGTTAAACGTTATGACGCGTATATTTCTCTTATGCTTCTCCATCATAACTTAGCTAAAATCAACAAAATGTGTTTTGAACTGTTCAGTCTTGTTTAGTGCGTTGTTGAGTAAGGAACCCAATTGTATGCCGGGTACGTACCCTTATTCAGTGTCAACTCTGTTACTGTTGAAAAACGGTGAGTAAAGTGATTTTTTATTTATTTTATAATTTTTTTATAAATATTTTATGTACATTAATTAAGTGGACAAATAAATTCTCCAAAATTCGAATAAAAAGCTAAAATATGGTATTTTTGAGTTAATTTGTCCCCTCTGTTACCGGTCCACTCTGTGACTTATTAACTCCAAAAACTCCAAAAATTAAAAAAAATACTGCTGGTTATGGATTCCTATTGTTGATACCATCCGTAACCACATGAGGCCAATTATAAACATATTTGGCCAACTTAATTTTTAAAAATTACAAAATTCAGAATGGTCATGTTTTTTAAGAACGACCCATATATCGTACAAAACTTTTGCCAACACACGCAAGCACAAAGTAAATGTCAGCATGAATATGAAGCAAGTGAAGTGTGTGAATACGAGCGTGCATGTATTTAGCTTATTAAAAGTTTGGTTTGCTATCACAAATATTTATGCTTGTTTATTCACAAAGCCATTTCTCATTAAGACTCTTGATTTCTCACAGTAGCATGCTCATAGGTACCTAGGAAATCTGATATGATTTACCACCACAACATTGGTTTAATTTACCATATTACAACTTATTTATGCGGTAATTAACACAATTTGAATTAAGCGGGAAATTGCATACGTTTTCTTATGAAAAGTGCATAATGTATGTATAATTTATGTAAATGTTTCTGGATATTTATATGTGTATAAGCATTTTATGTGATTAATCTACATAATGAATGCAACGTGGCGTATGAGTAACAACAAAGCAACTCGAGTTTTCATATTCATCATATTCGATGTTAACATTTTAATTGGTCTAGTACCAGGTTGACCGAGCTTTGCCCGGAGTGCATATACATTTTAAAGTTTACAAGATTTGGATAGCATTGAAAAAATATTTTGGAAATACAAAAAAGCATTGGATTTCGATATCTATTAAGCAAATTTCTTACTCCAAAATTTAGGTGGCAACCCTATTCCGCAATAGGCTGGAACGAATGGTACATATCTCGAGCGTATATGTACTGTGTATACTTAAAAAAAAAACTGCCGATTGAAATTAACAAAATAAAAATTTTTATTACATAGAAGCGTGGTAACCCTGATCGAAAATATTTTCTGACCAAAGTTCTCAACAATACCTTTCATTTGATAACCATATTGTGTTGTTTTAGGTAAATTGTGCAGAATCGAAAATAAGTGGCAACCTTATACTATTATCCTAAGGGATAGCATTTTGTATAGAGGGAAAGCATTATTTAAGAACCTTCTCTTGGTATCCATGAATAGTAATTTTTACCTGTTTTTCTAAATAAAAAATTAAATAAATATGTGAATCAAAATAGGTGGCAACCCAATTAAAAATATTTTTGAATTAGGGATCTTTAAAATACCTTCCTTTTGATACCCATATTATGATGTTTTAACTAATTTCGAATGGGTGGCAACCTTATACGAGTCTTCTCGGAGGTAGTACCTATTCAGATAACCTTAAAATCCAAAACATTATCTGTATAAAAAATTTCATCAAAATCGTTAGAGCCGTTTCCGAGAACCCTATGGATATATATATATATATATATTTATATACATATATACAAGAATTACTCGTTTAATGTAATAAGATTTTAAATAAAATGCAATGCATAAAATGCAATTTTAAATAAATGCATCACTCTCCTTAAATAAAAAAATCGGAATTATAAAATGTACTAGATTCAAGACCTCTGCCAAAATATTTCGGAAAAACATTAAGATCAACGTGAGCGGCACCAATCCAATACCTCCAACAATAACACTTTTCGGCATATTATAAATAAAATCAGTTTTGAAAATATTTCTCTTTCAAAAAAACACCCCAGGTGATCGGAGAGTTTATGCCTTAAGGCTGCATAAAAATCTTTAAAACATTTATCGACTGAATCAAAATAATGAAATTTTTGAGATATTTTCATATCGGCATATTGCTTCGAAATATTTAGAAGGAAGCTTTGATATATAAAAAAATTTTACGATTCCGGTGGAGAACCCGCAACGTTTTTTTGGTGAGGTACCCTAATTTTTATTTTACGTATGAACTAGCAAATACCCGGCTACTTTCCTGCTGTTACCACGAGTTGTATCAAATGATTGTTTTTAATCATTATAATACTTTTCTTTGTTACTTTTATACTCAAGTGCACATTTACAGGTCTATTCAGCGCCGGTAATAAAAAGTTTGTTACCGGTAAATAAAGTTCCTGTCAATTTTTAAACCCTTTACGCATTCTGTGTACTCTTGTAACCGGTAAATTTTGTTACCATCTCATAGGCCGGTAACAAAGCATTGCCCCGTAAAATATTCAATGCCAGAATTTGCACAATTTTTCATAGCTGAATTGCTGAATATTTTAACTGCATTACCAACGTTTCTAGAATCGCGGTGACAAGAACTGGTAACATTTTTTGGTAATAAAATTTTCCGGTTACAAAATCTTCGGTAACGTGCAGAATAGACCTGTTAGTATATCTCCCTAACATGCGATTCAGTGGCATTATTTTTATTATTTTTAAGAAAACTACTCTCTTACGTGTGGAAAAATTCACCAAGTGTACCAGGAAAAAAATTGTATGTCAGCATTCTCAAACTCTGCTACGTTGTAAAAGAATTTTTTCTTATGAGTTATGCGAGTTTAAACATGCAAGTTTTCTTAAAATCCTTTTTTCATGTCACAGTTATGATCGAGAATCAAAAATTGCTGACCGATTAGAACTTTTCTGCGCTTTTTGGTGGAAAAAATAATTTTTTGGTAAAGTTCGATGCTATTGTAATTATTATCTCAAAAACACACAATAGAGTTGATTCAAAAGATGATGCACCAGCTCAAGAACAACCCGAGCAGAAACGAGCTCATCGAGGTAATAGCAGGCGCCATAAACATCTCCAGATTCAGTAAAAATTATGAATTTATACACGTATCCAGATTCGATTTCACATAAAGCAAATACTTTCACGCCGAATTTCTTTTTGTTTGATGGTATGTACTGTTTTTAACCCAGGCGACCTTTCCATCCACTGAGAGATTCATCCACGCTCACGCTTTTTGTGGCACATAGCTGCTCATGAATTGTGCTCTCAAACGCTTCAAAAGGGAAACCATAATCTGCGTTATTAGCAAAGTTCAGAAACTTTAACATCAGATGAAACCGCTTTTCATACATAATTCGTTAATAGAACGGCGTAGAAACGCACTCACGTTTAGAAAAGTATATATTTGTTTCCGGCTTGGAACAGATCAAGTTTAAATAGCACTGGAATTGCTGCGCTTGATTGTAGTTGGCTTCACAAATGAAAAAGTGGAAAAAACAACAAGAATTTACAAGGCGAACTTACCACGGTGCGTACGCAACTGGCTGAGTCAGCTGGGGTGGTCGTTAATATTGGGGTAAAATATTGTTGCTCTTCCACAATAATTTTTCCTTAAAAACGGCCTCAAGCTCAATAAAAATTTTTGATTATAATTGTTTTAAGGCCATAAAATAACAAAAACATATAATATATTTTCTACCATTTTTACCAACAAAGGCTTAAAATCTACAAATAATTTCCGGAAAGAAAGCAAAGATATTTAAATACATATTTTGCCATCGAAAAATTCATTGAATAAAACTGAAAATTCATATATATGGGGTTTAGACTCGCTGAACCCGAATCTTAGGTCCGTTAACCTCCAAAACGTCAGATTCGAGGTTGAGGTTGAGGGTCAAATAGGACAAAATTTATTCAATAAAATTAAAAATTCATTTGTTTTTGTTGTCGCTGAATCCGAATATCCCATGATTCCTCAAGGTCATCTAGAGATCATGACCTTGGCATCCCAAAGTTAAATTCAGAAGAATTGTATTGAACTAGGAGTGCCTTATAACGTATAAAATGACTTACCGTAAAAGCTCCTACTTTGTACCTAAAACGTGAAGGTCTTTGGACGACTTTGGCAGGACGCGATTTATTCCAGTTTGTATATAAATTTTGATAATTTGATACATATCCATGAACCTGAAGTACAAGATCACGCACTCTTCTTAGTAGCCCGTTAAAATCGCATTTAGTCGTTTGTTTACATTTGGTCGTTTTTTACAATTTGGTGGTGGCTTTTTACTGAAATTTTCTTCATTTTCGCTTGTGACAACGTGTGTACACATAAGGTAAAGAATAATTTAACACAATGACATGATTTATAGAAGAATTTTCGTAATAAAAATGATTATTCATGCGCTCAACAATTACGCGGTTGGTTGCGGGAGCAGGGAGATTCTGTAACCAGTTAGCGACAAGTTTCGAATCGATATCGCACTTGTTGACGTAAAAATATTTCTTGTCATACGGCAACAAAACCGATTCGAAAATTGTCGATAACTGGTTACAGAGTCTGCCTACAAAAATGATATCGTCCGATTCAGCTGGAACAAAAATGCTTCAAACAAGTAAGAGTTTCTCTGTATTATGGCCTCGAACCGACATATATACATCTTTCATTTGAACCAGTATTAAAAGCTCTATTGGCTCCTACATTCGGGTTTTGATAGGCGAGTCTCCCCTGGACCGTTTTTTCCATATTTTTGGCCTATGTGCGCTTTTATTCGAAACCTAAATATTTCGGTACCGAGTATCGAGAGTATTGGATACTTGAAAAGTATTGACTCAGCACATCACTACTGCTGTCGTCTCGACTGTGACGTCAGCAAAACAGCTGATTCTGTGAAATTCACTGAGAGCCAATTAGCGGTATCGCCATCGGCGCCACCTTCCGTATTCTCTCCACCGTGGTATATATGCATGTATGTATGTATGTCAAGAATGATAGAATACAAGATTGCGCCGATCAGAGGGGATTTTTGAGAATAACTTTTGTGCGACGTCACACTGGTGCAATTGCAAGAGAGAAATGCCAAAACGTGAGCAAGAATGGAAGAAGAAGAAAAAATGTTGCAAGGAAAACGTAAACAAGTTGCACAAGTGTGACGTCATGCAAACACGATTCTGTCAAATTCGTTAAGAGAGGAATAGCGGTCCGAGATCGGCGCAACCTTTGTATTCTCTCAATCGTGTATGTATGTATTTATGTTACCAATTAATGGAGTATGTATTTACATACATATGCGAGGGAAATGCATTTTCATTTCACTGCAAAGCTATTGGGGCATATTTCGTAGACGAAATAAAAACAACTATGAAGTTAAAGTTTGTCAACCATAAATTAGAAGAAAGTTATTATATGCATACAATAGTATGTGCATGTGTAAAAACGTTATCATTAAATGATTTTCGAGGTTGTTTATGTATGTATGTACACATATGTGTGTAAGAACGTTATCAATCACGATCCAGAAAATAAAGGTCGCCCCATTGGCTAACCCTCTCTTCGTCGATTTGACAGCATCCACCCAATCGCTGACGTCATAAAATACTTTTGTTTACATTCACTGTTGCCAACTTGATGCTTTTCGCACCAAATTAAGTGGGTATTCAAAACGCAAAAATTTTTGAGTTTGGTGCTTGGTGCGTTTTTGGTGCTTTTGTTTTTAGTTTGAAGACATCAAATTAGAAAATCTTAAAAAAATGGAAGCAAAATTTATAGCAATCGTAAGTGTGGTAAGCAATTTTACAAAAATTTAAACAAAATCATGACACAGTGACAATCATAAGCGACAACGAAATATGTGCAGCACCTTCAATCATGCCAGAAGAAATCGACCGTTGTGCGAGAAACATTGATTTTTATTAATTTGAATCGGCATCCTTACAATAAAATTATGTATTCATATAAAGTCCATAAAATACACCAATAAAAATTTGGAGCTTTTTCAAATTCAAAACTTGGCAAAACTGCCTTTTGGTCGATGCTTCCCATGAAAAAAAGTTATTTTCTAGCTGCCGAAATCTCGACGCCATCTTTGTTGTAAGAAGTAAACAACGAAGAGAACGGAGAAAACCGCGAAATTGTTGAACGCATGTCGTTGTGTTAAATTATTCTTTATCTTATGTGTACACACGTTGTCACAGGCGAAAATGAAGAAAATTGCAGTAAAACGCCACCACCAAATTGTAAACAACGAAGAAATGTAAACAAACGGCTAATGTCAAAATCGTTAAACTTTTTTCCTGAATGCGATTCTAACGGGCTAGTCTCCTGCCCGCGTGATCTTGTCCTTTTGGTTCATGTATGCTTCCTCTTTTTCTTGTCGAGTCCATCTTGCTCTCTCATTCTGGTATATTTTGCCGTCACGGCCAGTTGCTCTCGGCTCGTTTGGCGCAATCATTCTTGGTTATCAATGCATAAATTATTTGGAGTATGTGCATTTTTACATATGTAGTGCATACATATGTAAGTAAAGTTGTCCACAAAATAATAGGAGTGGGATATTTTAACCTGTTTTGGCTATTTGTCTTTAGTTTATTTAATGTTTCGTATTTTTTTGTAAAAGCCTAGCTGGTAATACAACAAACACCATATAAATTTACATTTTCAAGTTTGTACAAAAATTATAAAAATTCTGCAAATTTTCACCAAACTTTCAAACTATTTAACCAGAATCTTTAGAAAAAATGTTGGTATGCAGTTTTGTAGCCCATTCAATTCTAGTCTGAAGAAGTGCAAGTTTCAAGCTGCTAAAAAATTCCGTTGATTTTTGAGAATTTTTTCGGTTGAAGGTGTTTCACGTTTTTTCCATACAAAGTATGTTCGACAATTTTCTTTTATATGGGGACAGTGCCAGCAAAAAAAATTGCCAAAAATCAACGGAATTTTTTAGCAGCTTGAAACTTGCACTTCTTCAGACTAGAATTGAATGGGCTATAAAACTGCATACCAGAATTTTCTCTGAAGATTCTGATTAAAAAGTTTGATATTTTGGTGAAAATTTACAGAATTTTAATAATTTTTGTACAAAGAATGAAATATGAATTTATTCGTTGTTTGTTGTATACCCAGCTTGACTTTTACATAAAAATAATAAACATTAAGTAAACAAAAGGCAAATAGCAAAAACTGACCAAAATAACGCACTCCTATTATTTTGTGGACCACTGTACATACATACATACATCCGTATGTGCATGCATGAGAAATAAAGTCGACTCTAAACTTAGTTGCAGCTTTTTACAGATATTCTATTGAAAATTAAGTCAAAAATCTGTGACTAACTTTAGTGTCGACTTTATTTTTACTATGAATAATCCCCATTAATTACATATAATACGAGTATTGCAGTGGAAAATGATCATGCAACACATTTTCTCAAAATAAATCTTCATAAAACTCAAAAATAACTTTTCAAGAAAACCACTTTGAAGTTAACAAGTGCGTTGCATTTGTACGTTTTTTTGTCAATGTGTCCATGTTTAAAGTGAATTTGTGCAAAAAACTAAGGCAGCTAGAAAACTGCGGTTTATTGCATTGAAAATATCTAGCATAGAAGAACATAACATAACATTATCATAACAGAATATTTACGTTTTTTTCTGTTAACTCTTGTTGAAAGGTTAATCGCGTGTGGTGATATTCCATGGATTTATTTTTCAGCCAAACAATTTTACGTTCCAAAAATTTGCACCTTCTCTATCTATCTAAGTTCTCTGGTTTAACTAACACATATTTATTTTCACAAACACTTTCACTGTGTATGCCGCCTATAAGTAAAATGAAAAATGTGATCCCTCCGAAATGTGTACATACAATTGACATTGAAAAAATAAAATTACAAAAAATTGCAAACAAATAAATTTTGGGGTACGAAAGGGATATCTAGGGAAATATGGCATGCCCTTGGGGGTAAACTACTGCAATAACCTGGCAAAACTGTATATAATACACCATTTCTCCTTGAATTCAAACAACGTGGATGTGTTTCAACTACTGCAAAAATTGGTTACATATAGCGATAATTAGTCATGGAAAATAATAAAGGGTCAGGCTCAGAGGGTCAGGAATACAGCGTGTATTTCTAATAAGGAACAAGGAAATAAGCATTTTGGAAAGCTTACGCGAACTACTAAGGAACACAAAAAGCAGGAACAAGTAAACCACTTTATGGAAAGCATCTTAAAATGGCTGTTGTGTGAAAATTTCTCAACTGGACCTCGGATTTCAGTCAAGTTCGAATTTTTGCGTGAACATTTGTGGGCGAGGTTTATAAATGTGAAAGGGATTCTGAGAATTTTTTTGAAAATTTTTAATTTTTAAAGTTTTTATAAGCAAATATATTTTTAAGCAATCCTTTTTTTCAAAACTCGTTTTCTCTTAAAGTATTTGACGAAAGTTGATACATTTTTTTTTGTAAGCGTAGTGACATTAGAGCTTTAAAAAAAAATATTTTTATAATTTCGAAAAAGATTTTTTTTTAATTTAAACATTTTAAATATTCAAGTTGCATTAAAAATACGTTCTCAATGAGTGTTTTGCATTTCGTTTATATTTTCGAAAACTGCATATATTCAAGAAAATATTTCTAAAAAAAAGTTTGATCGATTTTTTCTGTTTATTACTTACAGCAAGATTTGTTATAGCGCGCACGCATCGTGAAGCAACTAACAATTGGCTCATATTTGCGACTTTTATCATAACCTTATATAATAATGATGGCATTTGTGGTATTTTTAAGTCATTTTTAGGTTAAGCTTGGTAGTGTTAAAATAATCAGATCAAGTCCATTTTTTTGAGTTCACACGCAACTGTATGGTTCTAACGCCATCAGTCAACCATAAGTGTGTAAATTTTATGTCTAATAATTTTTTTATTGTGATTTTTCAAGTTTTCAACGTCGAACAGTGGTACAGCCCCATAAATTTTTTTGGAAAAATAGAAGGAGTCTGCGTATAACCGCAATGTTCCGGGTGCAACATTTATGGGGACAAATAAAAAAAGTAAGCGCGCCTGGGCCACACTGTAGAAGTGAAACTTACGTTACTTATCTATCTATACATACACACATCTACTTTTGCTTAAGGTTATATTCCCTGTGGGGAAAATCTCTAGTTCTGAACTGGTGCGCTTCTAGTTACATAGTACATTTAGACCCAGTACTGGTTCGCGATAAATCTCTTTTGCATGCAAGCAACTGGCGAATTTAACATGGCGATGTCCTAGGAAGTGTCAATTGCCCCCCGCTGCATCCCTTTTTCGATAGTTCCGAACTAGTCCTAAATTCTATAGTTCCGAACCAGTTCTAAAATCGACATACGAAAGAAAAAAGTATCATGATTTTTCAATCATTTTGGTTCTTCCGTGTGTGCGATTTTAAGTTATTTTGGAAGAAATGTGTTTCAATTTGAAACTAAATTTGTTTGAATGATTGTAAGAAATGTACGTTTACATACCTTTAGCTGTAGTTGAGTTTGCAGAGGTGCTCGCCGTTATTTCTTTGATTCCAGACTGTCCCAAGATGTTGAAATGTTAACACAAATTTTAGTTTTGTATTACCAAGCTATTAAAAAGCGTGTTTGAACGAAACAGCCGCCGAACACAAATCTATGTAAAGTAAATAAGCCCCCCGCTGCATCCCTTTTTCGATAGATCCGAACTGGTTCTAAATTCGACAAATAAGATCTAGTTCGTTCTGCATCCCTTTTTCTATAGTTCCGAACTATTTCTAAATTCGTCACTTTAGATATAGATTTCTAGTGAAAAAAACTGAAAAAATTAGTACCACTTTTCGCCGATTTTGGACTGGTGGGGATCTAGTTCCTATCGGACCAGTTCGTTTTTGGCGATAAAGACCTAGTACGGAACTAGAAATTTGATTCACTAGTCCGCGGTTTCCCTGCACGGTTTTTTCGCTTTTTTTCTATCAATGCTGTTCGTTTTAATAACATTCATGTTATTCTGTTTTTCCATTATCTTCATTTTTATCATTATACTCTATCGATAACAAAATCGATTATAACGTCCGTCAAAATACCGATACCAAAATCGATGACAAATTCGATAAAAATTTCAACATCGATAATACCATTGGTAGCTAAGTCGATTAGAAAATCGATAAAAGCATCGATAACAAAATCGATAAATATCGATAACAAAATCGATTTATATCGATAACAAAATCGATAAATTCGATAAATATCGATAACAAAATCGATAAATATCGATAACAAAATCGATAACAAAATCGATAAATATCGATAACAAAATCGATAAATATCAATAAAAAAATTGATAAATATCGATCACAAAATCGATAACAAAATCGATAACAAAATCGGATAAATATCGATATTAAAACCGATAACAAAATTGATAAATATCGCTAACCAAGTCGATAAATATCGATAACGAAATCGATAATTATCGATAACAAAATCGAAGAATATCGATAACAAAATCGGTAAATATCGATAACAAATCGATAAATATCGATAACCAAATCGATAACAAAACCGATAAAAATATCGATTATTTTATCGGTAGGTCTCGAGAATCCCGAAAATCTCTAAAACCCAAAAAAAAAAATAGTTCCCAGATTGAGTCTCTGTGTCTCTCTCTATATCCTTTCCTCTTTAATTACCTCTGTTTTAATCTTTCTTCCCCTGTCTTCATCTTTGCTTTTATCGGTATCCTCATCCTCCTCTTTGTCTTTACTTTTATGTTCATCATTTTTTTCAGCTACATATTCCCCTTCACATTTGTTCTTATATATATAAGTAAAGTGTTTAGATTAACCTTGGTCTTCATTTTTGCCTTTATCTTTACGCATCTTTGTTTATGTTGTTATTTTTACCTTTGCCTTTTATTTATGTACGTAGTCACCTTTACTTTCATTCTTGTATTGGTCTTTTTCTAAGTGTTATTCTTTAACCTTTTGTTAGCAAATTTTTGTTAAATTTATAGATACCATATGCATACACATAAGAAGCACTTGTTTCAGCCCCAACCATTTCCGTTGCACCATTTCCGTTGCATCATTTCTGTTGCATCATTTCCGTTGCATATACACAAGAAGTACTTGTTTCAGCCCCAATCATTTCCGTTGCACCATTTCCGTTGCATCATTTCCGTCCCAACCAGATCCGTGTGCAATTTCCGCTGAATTTGCCAATTTACTCCCAACCAACCAACCGCCGCTAAAGAAGTTTCACTTCAAAAAACCAAAAATTGGCGAAATCGATTAATTTTAAAGCATAACTCCCATATAAACCTAACCTCAAAAATGTCTTAAAAATGCAAAAAGTGCACCGATGCATATATAACTCCGAATTTTTGCCCGTATGTTTGTAATAATCAGGGAACGGATTTTATGGAAATTGTCTTTTTTCTGCTAAAGAGAGAGAGTATACTCGATTAAGAATGACCACGATTTAGCTTTCCCTGATTCCATATATATACATCTTAAGTTGCCTTTTTTTGCCTTTTTTAAGATATTCGCCTTTACTAACTTGAATTGTAAAGGGCAAGCCCTTATTCGTGATAATATGAAAGTTTTAAACGTTCCATATTTAAATTTGGCGCCACTTGTATCAACTCACGTCGAGCGCACGTTTAGTACATTTAAGGCTTTTCTTCGCGAACATCTAATAAAAATGCGGCCAGAAAACTTCAAAGTGCAATTTCAATATTACTACAACTAAAGAGATTAAATTTATGAGTTATAAACTCAAATGGAGAAAATAGTCAAAGATTTAAAGCAAGGAATGAAACCGAAACCGTAGCCGTTACCTTGACCTGAAAAGGAACGAAACCGAAACCCTTTCAAGCACAGGTTTCAATCGGTTTCCAGAAATTTATAAAAATCTGCTGCAGGATCTATGCCGTTTCACAAAAAAATGACTTGCATGACAAATTTGTTTCCTAGTATGTGGAAACAAATCACAGATATCGTGGAGGTGCCACTAAAAAGCTGCAAGTGGAACAGCTGGTACTCGGAGATTTTTTCGCAATTGGTCACAGTGTAAAGCTAAAAAAAAAAAAAAAAAAAAATTCTTCACTAGCTTCGCTTTTGTGTTCCGAAATGACAAGCGGGGCAATTTTATTTAACCAACATCTAAGTAAATGTGGTGGAATTCGGGGGTGTTTCTTTATATAAATTAAAATTAATCCCATTGTTTAATTTCGCCAAAAACAACCCTTGGAATGTACATATTTATTTAATAGATATGTTTTTTTGTCAAACTTGTTTTCATTTTTTTATTCCAAAACCGAAACCGAAACAAATTTTGAAGAACGAAACCAAAACCGAAACCGAAACACTATGCAAAACAGAAACCGAAACCGGAACGTTATTTTGAATCGGTTTCATTCCTTAATTTAAGCTCAAATTTTTGATATAATGAAACTATGTATGTAGTTCATAGTTTTTCTCTTTTTACTTGTAAAATAAACATTTCTAAAATAAATGTATTTTTTGATTATTTTTCGGTTTTTGTCTTTATCTAGTACCTTATTTAGCCTTCTAGTGCCCTTTCCTGACTATTTTATATAATAATGTTGTGTGTGAACTCCAAAAAAATTTAATTAACGGGGTTATTTTAACACATACCTCCGATGCAAAACTTAACCTAAAAATGCCTTAAAAATACCATAAATGCCATCATTATTATATGAGGTTACGTCAAAAGTCGGAAATATAAGCCAATTGTTAGTTGCTCCTGTACGCGCTTTATAGTGAACACGTGCGTGTATAGGCGGTTAGCGTGCAAGGTTCACGATGCGTGCGCGCTGTAACAAATGTTGCTCTAGTTCTGAACTGGTTCGCGTCTAGTACATTTAAACCCAGTACTGATTCGAGATAAATCTCTTTTGCATGCAAACAACTGGCGAATTTAACATGGCGATGTCCTTTGCATGCCTTTTCGATAGTTCCGAACTAGTCCTAAATTCTATAGTTCCGAACCAGTTCTAAAATCGACAGACGAAAGAAAACAGTATCATGATTTCTCAATCTTTTTGGTTCTTCCGTGTGTGCGATTTTAAGTTATTTTGAAAGAAATGTGTTTTCAATTTGAAATTAAATTTGTTTGAATGATTGTAAGAAATGTACGTTTACATACCTTTAGCTGTAGCTGAGTTTGCAGAGGTGCTCGCTGTTTGATTCCAGACGGTCCCAAGATGTTGAAATGTTAACACAAATTTTGGTTTTGTATTACCAAGCTATGGAAAAGCACCTGCGAAATGCAGAATAGAAGCGTATTTGAACGAAAAAGCCGCCGAACACGTATATATGTAAAGTAAACAAGCCCCCTGCTGCATCCTTTTTTCGATAGTTCCGAACCAGTTCTAAATTCGTCACTTTAGATATAGATTTCTAGTGAAAAAAACTGAAAAAACCCTGTAGCGAAACGAAATAGTGCGGAACTGGTTCGGTTCTAGTGCGTTTGGAACCCTGACTAGTACGCGGTAATTCTCTTTTTTTCATGCTAGCGACTGGCGAGTTTAACATTGCGATGTTTTAGGAAGTGTCAATTGTCCCCCGTTGCATCCCTTTGGCTCTAGTTCCGAACCAGTTCTAAATTCGACAGATAAGATCTTTTTCGTTTTGCATCTTTTTTTCTATAGTTCCGAACCAGTTCCAAATTCGACAGATGAGATCTATTTCGTTCTGCATTCCCTTTTCTTTAGTTCCAAACCAGTTCCTAATTCGACAGATGAGATCTAGTTCGATCTGCATCCATTTTTTATAGTTCCCAACCTGTTATAAATTGGTCCCCTTAGATCTACATTTCTAATCAGGCTTGTCGAAACATTTCCCTTTTATTTTAAATACGATCGGTTGAGGAAGGACAATACATCACAAATGTTTAAACGCATTTATTAAAAATTGATAAACCACATTAGTAGTAGTAGTAGTATGAAACTTAAGTAGTAAAAATATTAGTTCACTTTGTCTTACTTGTCTAAATTTTAGCATATTGATTTTTAAGTAAATTCAGTTTTTTTTAAGCTTATATGTATATGAAGTACTTCGAAAGTTTTTACATAAGATATAGAGTCAGTCAATAAAGTTTAGGTACAGAGAAGTTTTTACAATACCAGCAACTATTTTTCTAAATATTTTATTTTTCCCTAATTTTATATAAAAAATATGGTTAATTCTACACAAAAACCCCAAAAATCAGATTTCCAAACCTTATGACAAATTAAAGAAAATTTCCATCCAAGTATTGCAATTTTCACTCTTTAGAAAAAAGTTAAGTACGCAGATTGAAGTGAATTATTTTATTGAAATTTTGCAGGATTTTCTTAAATTTTGCACGAGGTTTGGAACTCTGATTTTTGGGGATTTTTTTGTAGAATTGACCATATTTTTACAAAAAATTTAAATTGAAAACTAAAATATTTAAAAAATAGTTGCCCGTATTGTAAAAAATTCGTTGTACCTAAACTTTATTTACTGACTGTATTAAGGTAGCTGTGCTGGATGGCATAAAAAAAATTAATTTGTCGTTTCTTAAAAAAAGGTAGCTCTGGTGGCTTGCATTTAAAAATAAATCTAGTGAGAAAGTGGTAATTATTTTGACACTTTTTTTTTAAATGCCTCTTTTTCTGCAACTGCTTTGCCTTTCTCAATTGTCCTTTAGGATCTTGGCCTTTGTTTATGGAATCACTAAGTATAATGATTATTAAGCAACTCAAAAACTATACCAGCGTGATTACCGACGTATCCTTTTGAGAGGTAGCCTCACCCTTATAAAAGGAATAAGACCCAAACTTTTCAGGTCAAAATTTCAGTAGGTTGCGTCTGTATGGCCTTTTCAATTTTATAAATTATCATTATTTTTAAATGGAAAAATAAAGCTCAAAATTAATGATAATCTCTGCGCGAAAAAATAAAAATCATAAAATATTCATTATTTGTAATCCCAAAAACAAAAATCAAATAATAATTATTTCCGTTTGAGCGAAAAAATAAAACTCAATGATAATTCATAAAATAATGATTAAATGCTGATTTAAATTATTTTACTCATAATGATTACCTTCCCTGCTTTTAAAATTTAAAATAAAATAGTTTAGTGAAAGTACCACATTTCACTGCTTTGGGACTAGTGCGGAACTAGTTACTATCGGATTGGTTCGTTTTTGGCGAAGAAGAACTAGTACTGAACTATAAATCTGGTTCCTAGTGTTTTCCCTACAGGGAATTAGTTTTTTAAAAGTACCACTTTTCGGCGATTTCGGACTCGTGAAGATCTAGCTCCTATCGGACTAGTTCCTTTTTGGCGATAAAGACCTAGTACGAAACTAGAAATTTGATTTGACTAGTCCGTGGTTTCCCCGCATGGTAAGTAATAAACAGAAAAAATCTAAAAATTTTTTTTTAGAAATATTTTCTTGAATAAATGCAGTTTTCGAAAATATACAAGAAATGGAAAACACTTTTTTTCTAAATTATAAAAATATTTTTTTTTTTAACTCTAGTGTCACTACGCTTACAAAAAAAATTTCATCAACTTTCGTCAAATACCTTAAGTGAAGAGTTTGAAAAAAAAAATTGCTTAAACATATATTTGCTTATAAAAAATTTAAAAATTTAAATTTAAAAAAAAAATTCTCAGAATCCCTTTCAAATCTATAAACCTCTCTACCCACAAATTTTCACACAAAAATTCGAACTTGACTGAAATCCGAGGTCCAGTTGAGAAATGTTCACCCTGTTATCGAAAGGTATAAATACATGAGTATCTAATTACAGATAATATTCGGCTTTACGTGAATTTTAATTATATACTTGCTATTTCTTATTGTATTTCATCTTAACCTTCGTACAATTGTAAAATTACACTGTACGGACGCCAAAATTACATAAAAAAACGCTAAGACACGTAATCATAATTTTGAGTCGTATATATTGCGGAGCTGTTTGCCGTTTTTATAGATCAGGTCATTTTCCCAAGACATTTTCATTTTAAGTTTGTATTGCGAATTAAAAAAATTTTAACTTTAACATGGAAAATGTTACTCATACGCCATGTACGAGTATGTACGTCTACCCGTATGTACGATATGGCGTATAAGCAATATTATTTCCTGCTGATTTTTTGGCAAAAGAACAGGCTTTAATACAAGTAAAAACAAAACACAAAACATTTGTTATTATTTTAAATTTCTTTTGCTTAAGTTTGCATTTTTTTATACAAACAAAAACATCTTGTAAAAATTACCTGATCTGGAAAAACGGTATACAGATCCATTATCTACGGCTCATAATTTAGTTTACGTGTTTCGGCGTTTTTTGTGTCATTTCAAAATTTGAGATCTTTCCTACAGTGTTATTCGGCTCCCATAGCAAGGCACTGCGTGTGGGTTCGTGTGTGTGTACAAAGCTTTTGTAAGGGAGTTAAGGGAGTATCAAAACTCGAATGTCAATAATGAGCAAACCTTTAATTATTGAATCATGGTTAACAGTGACCTGGCAATGGCATACAACAACAACTTTTCGTTGATTTATTTTGCTTCAATGTTAACGATTGATGATTTATT
This sequence comes from Rhagoletis pomonella, assembly GCF_013731165.1. Classification (NCBI taxonomy): domain Eukaryota; kingdom Metazoa; phylum Arthropoda; class Insecta; order Diptera; family Tephritidae; genus Rhagoletis; species Rhagoletis pomonella. The sequence goes on along the minus strand of NW_023458570.1, from coordinate 4,549,470 downwards.
TTGTTTCAACGTTAATCATTGAGTTTTGTTTCGTTAATTTAGCTCTGAAACGTAATGAAATTATTTTGGTATGTATATGTATGCAGTTTTAAATTCCAAATTAAAAATTCAGTAGGCTTGAATATTTTGTTGAAATATTTTTAAATAAACCCAGCGTATTTTTCTATGTCTCTTTTATTTATATACATTTTTGTAAGAAGAAATAAACCCTTACAGAGACATGTTTCTTCGAATTTAATTCATGAATATTCTTTCTAAATTAGTTTATTGTAATTCAGACTTGCGCGTTTTTCAAACGATATTTAATTTATTCATTTTATTGTCAGCTTTTTGTCGGTACTTTGCGTAAATGCTCTACACCAAGCAACAACTGACAAAGCAAATCAGGCAAATATTGTTTGTTTTAAATTTTTACACTCAATTAGGTTGTTTGTATTGGATTTTTTGTTCAAATTTTTGGGTGCGAAACGAAATGTGTTTTATTACAGTTCGTGCGACCTTTTAACAAAAGCTTTATTGCAGTTCATATTGAGCCACGTAGGTAATTTAACTTCGCTATTCACTTTTTCCTTTATGTCACAGTTGTCCTGGCGATCATTTGATTTTTGTTTGAATAATTTTTCACAGCAACCAACAAGCTTGAGTCGTTTGTCCCTAATTTACATTCGGCGCCTTTTGCTTTCAATAAATTATTTATTTATCGTCAAATAAGACTGTCATGTGCGTGTGCGTTTTGTTTTGTTGTTGGCAACAGTTGAAAAGAGTTTATAATCGTGATGTCATACCTTTTCTCGATATCAAAGTATCCTTTATTTTAGGTGTCAAAGTATTTTAAATAAGGAAATTAAGGATATAAAAATATCCAATTTACATTTTTACTTCGACTTCTATCTAATCGAGATCTGTTTGCCTAGAACAGTGTTGCCATATTCACAGTGTTAACGGTAAATCACTGTTTTTGACGTAGAATACGTGTTACGTTTTGGTATGGATGCCTTGCTCAAATGTTTTTGCTGTAATTTTTAGAGCTTAACAAAAATGTTTATTGGTTAGTCCCAAACATTTTTTGGAGAAAGTTAAAAGGAGTAGGCGGAAGGCTTAAATTTTTCGTATGTAACCTCAAAAGAACATAAATCAAGAAAAAAACAAAGAATGGGTGTGATCGGTTTATTTTAAAGCATACCTCCCATACAAACCTAACCTCAAAAATGTCTTAAAAACGCCACTCAAAGGGGGCACGCCTAACCTTAAAAAGCTATACAAAGGTAAAGAAAAGTCCTCGTATTATACAAACTGCATACTTGTGCAAGCTTAGGCAAAATACGTGTACTTAGCCCAGTATTAATTTTCCCACGAATTCTTTCTGTTAGGTTTGCATATTTATTTTTAAGGTTTTCGATATACTTTTGCACTTTACGATTACTTGCAATAGCAATTTCAGCTAACTCTGAATCATGATAAAAATATAGTAAGGTAGAACCGCTGAGTCACTTTTAAAATTCTTGACGTTTCCAAACAATTTAATTTTTAAATTTACTCACAAACTCACACACACATTTTCATTTCAAATCTCAAGCACCAACAATTTCGAACAATTTCAATTTTTTATTTTCACTTTTATATGATTTTCAAATGTTGGCAAACTTCAAAAAAAAAATCATGGCCGACAAATTGAGAGAACGGTTCTACCTTGCTATGTTTTTATCATGCTCTGAATTAGGAATGAATCAAATTCGCAGCAATTTCTAAATTCGGTTTTACTTTCTGAAACAGATAATAAAAGGTGAAGTAAACAAGTAATTTTTAAGCAAGAAAACACCGACTTTAATTCTCATATAAAAATTTATGATAATCGTCAATTTCTTCATGATCCAATGATCGGATTTAAACCAGGTGAGTTAACACCTTTCCTTTAAAAAAAGAATTGTAGAAATCAGTTAACGTGGTCCAAAGTTATGCATTAACATAAATAAAATACAAAATAAAAAATTCCGACGAACTGATAACCTTGTCCTTTTTGTGAAGTCGGTTAAAAATAATGACTTACCCTTTTATACTTTAAAAGTTAATTACCTTCATTATTCATGATTTCAATTGCTTGCACTATTTTCGAGTAAAAATAGGTTTGAGGTAGTTTAAAAAGTTTTTCGGCCGGTTGAATAAAAATAAAATAATGTTCCTTTTTCCTCCTACGCGTTTTGATGTTTTTCACATCTTCCTCAGACCAATTTCTGCCTCAACCAACGTACCGTTACTAAAAGCCAAATAGTGAAAGGAATTACGCAAACTCTAATGAAAATTATTAACAATTTTTACTGATTTACTTGGTTTTTAAAAAGTTTGTCGCGCAAATAGTTAACCGGCATTTACATTTCGATGGTCATGTGCAATAACGACACAATTGAAAATTCAAACTAAAAACTGTTTCTACTGTTAAGTGGCTCTTGCCTCTAATCCATTTCCATCCCTTAGTTAAGCAAGCAGTAAAGATTGCTAAAGTAAGTACAAAAGATTAGACATTGATTCGACAAGGATTAGAGACATGATTAACTTAACAGTAGTAACAGTTTTTATTTTTTGAATTTTGAATTGTGTCGTTATTGCACAGGACCGTCGATAAGTATAACCAATTATGCATGTACTCTGAATTCGCCGACAAGCTTTTTTAAAAACGAAGTAAATAAGTACAAATTGTTAGTAATTTTCATCAGAATTTGAGTAATTCCTTTCACTACTTGGCATTTAGTAACTTTAACGAAAGATTATTTTAATTTATTTAAGTTAGAGCATTTTTAACAAAATTTTCTTGCTAAAAAAATCTTTTGTTACACTATTTTATTTTATTCCTTTGATTTTAAATGTTAAATAAAACCTTGTTTTTAAAAAATATTTTTTTTTTACATTATTTTATTTTGAAATTTTTAGTTTTATTTTATATATCCCTGACATAATAATTTTATTTAGGGCTCACTCTTCATTTATGAGCATAGTACATTTAATATAAGCGGCATAAATCTTCTCGATCATCTGTTTAGGCTGAGCAAAACACGTCGAGTACATGTAGCGGAAAAATTACGATATAACAAATGGCGGAAAGTTGCCAATTGTTGAACTGAGCGGATCTACCCAACTGTGCGCTTCTACGGTTAGACAACAGCTCTGTAACGCGTCCAATGTGTCACGAATTAGGAGCATAGTCAGAAACAAGTCAGCTCAAGTACAAACCACACATCCGGTACGTGCTCTACAGAAATTCGTATAGAAATATCACAAGGTTAACAGCTGATTCATTCAAACAAATTTCCGGTATTTTATCTTACCTAACAATTCACAATATAATTTATCATACCTGTGCCTAAAACTATAGGTTTGTTCTACATGCTTTACGGGCTGTTTCGGTAATTAGAGCGTAAAAATAAGTTACTCTCTCACAAGTAGCAAAAATGTGTCTACTTTAAACAAAACTTGCTTTCAGATGTAAACAAACAACAGCTGTTATTTAGAATGACTTCTTGCACATTTCTGCCTGGAAAAAATGTCCGGGCTGTTTCGTGCACGAAGAAGAAGACATTTACGATCCAAAAGTGGAAGGTATTCGCTCTCTATTACCTATTCTTCTAGCGTGAGGAACGCTTTCTGGGCTGTTTTGGGCACCCACCTGATCCCGCGGGCTCATGTAGAACAAACCTTATACTACAGTAAAACCCGCTTAAGTACCTCACGAAAAATGTCAGCTTTTTGAGGTACTAAGGCGGGTTGGGTACTTAAAAAACCCGCTTAAGTACCTCGATGCGGGTACTTAAGCGAACATAATTATTGATGTAGTTACATCTTCTTGTTAACTTACATAAATATGTACACTGAGGGAAAAAATTTTAGAATTAAGAAAACGTGCTAAATTTAAAAAAATACGCATATGAAAGAGCACGAACCCAACTCTGTTTAAATTTGAGTTATACGTCGTAAAAAATGTCATTGTGAAGTGCACAGATGCTTTTTCATAAAAAATTTAATTTTATGTTCCCGCCTGATGGCAATTGAACCCGGACCCTCTTGGCAGCAACGAATTGTATCAAGCGTATTTGCACACTCAGCTACAGCCATACATGTACCTACATAAGATACCCGGCGCAATTATTAAATATAGTTTTTTTCACCTTTCCGAAAACTATCGCTACGTGGTAAGCTGGGGTGGTTTTATACCTATTCCAAACATCTTCGATAAACTTATATAGTTATATGTGGGCAGTATCACGCCCACTTTCCAAAATTCTACAATAATGTTATTTCCTTTCAAGGGATTGTTGTTTGTATCACTTTTGAGTAAATTATAATAATAATAATAATAATAATAATAATAATAATAATAATAATAAT
>NW_023458570.1:4526490-4545083 GCF_013731165.1 Rhagoletis pomonella | reverse complement strand
TAATAATAATAATAATAATAATAATAATAATAATAATAATAATAATATATTGGCGCTGGTAAGGGCTAAGCTCAGGACCTTACCGGGGTCACACAGGGCGGATCGTGAACGGCCTACTCCGATAGGTTAGCTGCGAATAACCAATAAGCAGTCCCAGACCAAGAGCGGCAGGAGACGAGGGCCTGATTTAAAAGATCAGAAATGCTTGAAGAATCTCCTGTGTCCGGGCGAACAGATGCCGCCCCCCAAAAAGCATCCCAGGATTGAGACCAGTTAGATCCTGTTCATGGCATACTGGAGCATGTATACGATTAGTCTGATATTGGGCTGGCGAGAGCAGTATTCCGCCACTTTAGTATGTGAGGGTGACACCTCACAGAAATGGCTGGTGGGCTAATGCTGCGATCGCCTCCGTCTCGTTAAAACCCTGGCAGGTCTTCAAGTACGTTCAATACACGTCGCCATTTAGTTGGCCGCACAGGTCCAGTTGAGATTTACTCCTGGTTTTGCGCTGTCTTGGCTCTGAACACAATATCCCATAAGGACTTGTGTCAACCCTCGCGATGGCCTGCTCCTTTGAGAGAAGGGAACTTCGGGACACTTAAAAGCGACTGTGCTACGTGTGGAGATAGCGGCTTGAAGCGGAGACCCAATTGACTGAAAATGATTAAAACAAAACCAATAAACGAAACGAACGTCGATGATACGGAGGAAGAATGCAGCGCATTCAGGAAGAGCAGTAGAGTCGTGCGCTCCCCGCCACAAACTCCTCTGCAGGCAAATTCCGGCACCACGAGCACGGAGAAAGCCGCCGGCGTGGCGCAGAAGGCTACACCTTGCCAAACGGCATCTCCCGGCAGCCGGGATAGTCGTCTTCAAACGCCGGCTGCTGCAAACAGCGACAAGCATGTCACCGCAAGCTTGGGAACTTGCGAAGGCAATGAAGATGAGCAATTGGCCCAGATTCGGCTCGTCCTGAAGAAGATGCAGAGCGCTGTGTCTAAGCAAAAGAATGTGTCCATGGACTTAAAAACAGGTATGGCCCAAATCGAGGAGAGCTTAAATATATTAAGCTACCTCCGAGAGCAGCGCCGGAAGGGGCCTACCCTTTCCGAGCTGCGGAAGGCTGGCCCTGGCTCGCAAAAGAGAGGTCGAACTCGATCCGACTCCCCTACAGGCGAGCCGGAAAAGAAGAAAAATACTACTGCTAATAATAGTAATAGTAGTAAAAACATTATTATTAATAATCCTAATAATAATGGCAATAATAACAACAATGCACAGAAAACCGTACCAGACAATCAATGGAAAGCGGTTGGAAAAAGCAGAAAGCCCAAGCCAGGGCCAGCGCCAGGTGAACCCTTGGTCAATAAGGGCGAGGCGACCAGCCGCAAAAAAAAGAAGAGGGTGAGAAAAAAGAAGAGTCTCGCCAAATTAGTAATTAAGCCAGCTGAAGGCAAAACCTATGCAGAGGTGCTGGGAACGATACGCGGTAAGCTCCAACCCGAGAAGACGGAGACCGTAATTCGGTCTGTTCGGAAAACCCGCTCATCGAAATGGAGCGCTGTGGCAACCACACAGCATTTAAGGAAAATGTGTGCACTGCCATTGGCCAGCTTGGAGACGCCCGTATTCTCACTAGACGTTTGCGTCTAGAAGTTCTGGGCATGGACTGCCTAACCACGGCCCCAGAAGTGGAGAACGCTATACGCGGGGAGTTAGGAGACAAGATGAATGGCCAACTTCGCGTCTCTCTCCTCGCTGTAAACTCGCGAGAACAAAGAATGGCCGTGGTGGAAATCGATGAACTGCCAGGCCGGACTCTTATTGAAAAGGGGAAGCTGCGAGTAGGTTGGATTATCTGCCGCGTCCGAGAGCGCGCGGATGTCCAAAGGTGTTTCCGCTGTCTGGGGTATGGCCACAAAAAGGCGGCATGCAAAGGCCCAGACAGAAGCAGTTCATGCTGGAAGTGTGGTCGGCGGGGCCACATAGCCTCTGCGTGTAAAGAAAGCCCAAGCTGCTACCTGTGCTCGGCAGGAGATGGACAGAAAAATGCCCATCACCTGCCCGGGTCGGGAGCGTGCAAGGCCTTCAGGGATGCCCTTGCTGAGGCTAAGACAAAGCTTGGGAGAATATGATTAAATTTATACAAGGCAATATGAACAGGAGTAGGGTAGCTGATGACCTGCTGGACCAATTGGTTCTTGAACAAAGAGCAGACGCTGTCATCATCAGTGAACCCTATAGAACAAAAGAAACCTGGCATGTTGACCAATCAGGCTCGGCCGCGATATGGATTGCTAACCCCAACCATCGCGCAGAGAGCAGCGGGGTAGGACGCTGCTACGTCTGGGTTAAAATGGCGCAAATCACTGTGGTGAGCTGCTACCTGTCTCCAAACGACACAGTCCCTGTCTTCAGGGGAAAGCTCGAAGACCTTGAAGACGAATTGCGCGATATAACCGGCCACATAATTGTTGCTGGAGATTTCAACGCAAGAGGCGTGGAATGGGGTATGCCCCAAACAAACACCAGGGGAAGACTGGTCCTTGAAATGGCAGCCCGCATTGGCCTGACCATCCTCAACACCGGAACGACCCCTACATATCGAAGGCCGGGTTTTGGATACTCTATCCCCGACATAACCCTGGTCTCAGAAAGCCTTCTCCGAAGGGCTGACGGATGGAGAGTGATGCAAGACCTGAGTGGTAGCGACCACAACTACATCACCTTCCAAGTCACTGACATCACGCGAGGGCAAACACGTAGTATCCCTCGCAGGAAACCAGGATGGAACCCGTCTAGGGTCGATGTTCGCAAGTTCGATACGTCTCTCCTAGCAGATTCCCAAGGCATTTCACCCACAACGGGAGAGATCCACAACAGGGAGTCTTGTACTAAGCTGGTCGAAGAAACTATGCGCTGCATTCACCGGGCATGCAAAGCCTCAATGCCACAGAGGAGAGCATGGTCAGGTAAAAAGCAGGTATACTGGTGGAATGACCGAATTGCTGAGCTGCGAAGGGCCTGCCATAGAATGCGGAGACTCGCAACGCGCGCTCGTGGTAGACCCGAGGCGCTGACCAGAGAAGCAGCCTACAAAAGCTCAAAGAAAGCACTTGGGGCCGAGATACAGAAGAGCAAACGGAACTGCTGGAAAGCGCTATGCGACGAAGTGGATCGCGATCCCTGGGGCCAGGGATACAAAATAGTGATGAAAAAGTTCCATACATCATCACAGGCGATGGATGAGGCCCGAGTTAAGAATATAGTGGATGCGCTATTTCCCACACACCCACTAAGAGCCGACACAGTGTTCGTCGAGGAGCAAGCCGAGGCACCACTGTTTTCGACAGACGAGCTGAAGCTAGCCCTGCGAAGCATGAAAGCCGGCAAGGCTCCAGGCCCAGATGGCATACCAGCGGAGGCAATCAGGTTAGCAGCGGAAACGAGCCCTGATCTTCTGCTTAACATGTACAACAGCTGCCTTAGGGCCCGGGTTTTCCCAAGCCAATGGAAGAAGGCGAGACTGGTGCTTATACCCAAGGGCAAAGGGGACCCAAACTCTCCTTCATCCTTCCGGCCACTCTGCATGCTAGACACAGCAGGCAAAATGATGGAGAGTCTGCTCAAAATACGCTTGACGTCAGCCATAGAAAGCGAGGGAGGCCTTTCACCCCGACAACATGGCTTCAGGAAGGGACACTCAACTATAGGAGCAATTGGCGAAGTAGTCGAGGCGGTACATAAGGCCGAAGAAGCCTGCCACCAGGCGCGGCCAATAGTGCTGCTAGTCACACTGGACGTCAAGAACGCCTTCAACTCGGCAAGATGGGACGATATGCTGGAGGCCTTGGAACGGTCATTCAAGGTTCCAACATACTTGCTAGATATGATCCGGGACTACCTCAGAGACCGTTGGCTTTTGTACGACACAACACAAGGTCAGAGAAAGAGACGTATAACCGGCGGAGCGGCACAGGGGTCTGTACTTGGCCCGGACCTCTGGAACGCCACGTATGACAGTCTGTTGCGCACGAAAATGCCGGAGAGCGCCTTCCTTGTCGCCTTCGCGGACGACGTGGCAGCCGTCATAACAGCAAGAAATGTCCAGCTAGCACAGCTCAAGCTAAACCAGGTCATGCGCAACGTCAGTGGATGGATGAGCGATCACGGTCTGCAATTGGCTACAGCCAAAACGGAGATCGTGCTCCTCACCAGGAAACGGATCCCAACAATTATAAATATAATGGTCGGACCTCAACCCGTGACGACTTCTAGGTCTACAGAATACCTAGGGGTGAAGCTTGACAGCAAACTCACATTCTGGGAACACATCCATGGAGTATGTGAAAAAGCTGCGCAGAGCACGGCGGCTCTAAGCCGGCTGATGGCGAACGTGGGCGGCCCGAAGCCATGCCGCAGGAAGCTTCTGATGACAGCGGTCCAATCGGTGCTCCTGTACGGGGCAGAAATATGGGCTGACGCATTGAAAGTCAAAAAATACCGGGTTCAAATGTCTTCGGTACAGCGCAGAGGGGCACTACGCATTGCTTCTGCATACCGTACAGTGTCCGCGGACGCGGTTCTAGTTATTTCTGGCGTCATGCCAATTGAGCTACTTGCTTACGAGCGAAAAGAGATTTACAATCTCAGTGCCGAGATAGGTCGAGCAGCTGCCGCGGCAAGGGCGCGCGAGCAACTGATCCAGCAGTGGCAACAAAACTGGAACGCGAGCACAAAAGGTCGATGGACACACTCCCTGATAGCCGACCTTCAAACATGGCTGAACAGACCACATGGGGAAGTCGATTTCTACCTGACGCAATTCCTCACCGGTCATGGTTCCGTTCTGTCACTATTGTGGAAACGTCGAAGATAACGTGTACCACACATTCTTCACCTGCGAACACTTCTTGATTTCGCGCAGAATGTTGGAAGAAAGACACGGAGACATTACTCCGGACAACATAGTTGGATTATGATTTCCAGCGCAGAAAAGTGGGAAGCAGTTGCGAGATACGTGAAATTCGTACTCCGCTGCAAACGAGAGGACGGTTGTCTACTGAGGACACCCGAATGAAACGCCCCTACAAAAGAGCAGCCCCAAGGCTCTAACAGCGCGCTCCTGCATCTGAAGACATGCAGAATTGCGGTGCCAGATGCGGGATTCTTGCGCGGGCGGTGGGAGTTTGGGTTTTAGTGGGTAGCCCAACACGCTTCGGTGGGAGTCCCACACTCGGGGAAGGTAGTATAGAGACTAGCGCCCCCGGCCAGTGCATAAAGCATTTCCCTCTCCTACGAAAAAAAAAAAAAAAAAAAAAATAATATATATATTGGCGCTTACACATATGTTAGTGTTTGGCCGAGCTTCTCCTCCGACTTTGTGGCGTGCGCCTTGATGTTGTCCGACTCCGAACGGCGATTGTATTTTTATGAGAAGTTGTTTTTCATGGCAGAAATACTCTCGGAGGTTTGCCATTGCCAGCCGAGGGACGACCGCTGCTAAGAAAAAACCTTTTTCTATATTTTTTTGCGATGTTGCTTTGACCAGGGCTTGAACCCAGGCGTTTCGGAGTGGAAGCGCGCACTGCTTTGAGTAAATTAGCGTCCCTAAATTTCGAAATAACGAAGTTTCAAGCATTTCTGAAATTTACAGTTATATGAAAAGGGGGCGTAATTTTAGTCTGATTTCAATAATTTTCAATATTTCGCTTTTAAGTGGCAAGTACAATAATCATTCCGAGTTTGGTAGAAATTGATCCAACGGTTTGCGAGATACACATATGTGGTCATGTTTTTTGCTAAAGAATTATTGCAAACATCTATTGTGAATAAATTAGCTATAGTATTTACCGATTTATCGAAGATTTCGTATTTCTCTAAATAACCGTTACATGGGATGTGGGCGTGCTTATTGTCCGATTTTAAAAATTGTCAGCTGTTTGGTATGCTGTACCATGGCCAATAACCGTGGCAAGTTTGGGAAAGATTGGTCGAGCGGTTACCGAGATATACACATGTAATCATAAATGGGCGTGGCTACGCCATTTTCAATACCAACCTACCTTGGGTAAAAGGCATTCTATATACCAAATTTCGTTGAGATATCTAAATTTTTGCTCGAGTTATCGTGTATACGGATGGACGGACGGACAGACAGACATGGCCTAATCGACTTCTCATTTGATTCTGATCATTTGTGTATACATTTGTCTATATCTATCTCGATTCGTTTTGGCTGATACAAACAACCGTTATGTGAACAAAGTTATAATACCCTTGTGCACAAGTGCGCTCGGGTATAAAAACCCACCCAGTACACTAAACCGCAGGTGGCGTGGAAAACAAAACTGTTTCAACTTTTTGAATCTATATATCTCAGAAATGTTAATTCTTAGGAATAAAGGTGTCAACAGTTTTTATAGATAGTTGTATAATCTACACTTTCGTTCTACCTATTTTTATGTTAAACCTTACCGTTTTGGTGAAAAATGTAAAAAAAAAAAACAATTTATGTGGCCTATGACCTTGAATCAATTTTTTGCAGACGCGGGATCGATAGTGACTATGGAAATTTCATTCGTAATAGTGTTCGCAAACATTCGTTCCAATTTTCAGCCTTATCCGAATTATTGTAAGCTTACTCCTATATTTTGGGCCAATTTGACTGGATTTGCCCAGTGTGTGTGGAAACTTTTTTTATATATCTGGACTTGAGTTCTCACAGTTTCTACAGCAGGGCCTTATTGTATTTATGAAGACCATGTTTTGACGTGCAAGTATCTAAAAGTTAACAGCTTCTTTCATGTTGTAATTTCTACCAAACGTAGCTTTTTTTAACCGACTTCCAAAAAAGGAGGAGGTTACCAGTTCGTCGGAATATTTTTTTTTTTTTTCTTTTTTATGTATGTTACCGCATAACTTTGGACCACGTCAACCGATTTCGATAATTCTTTTTGCATCGGAAAGGTAGTGTCTCAGAGGTGGTCCCATACTAATCTGGTTAAGATCCGATCATGAGATATATATATATATATTTTTTTTTATATGGGAGTTGAAGTCGGTTTTTTTTTTGCTAAAAATTACTTGTTATTATTATTATTATTACCTTCCTTTTATTAGCTCGGGATATAACTATGTAATATTGATGCGCCTAAAAGATGCAGCGATTTCTATTCTCAAGTTACATACCTGATGACAGTACGAATGGCAATTATAGTAGGGAGGTTTTAGTTTTTTAAACTATAATTTTTTTAATTTTTTATTTATGCATAATTGTCGATGAATCAAAAGGGGTATGCACGAATTGCACAAAATGCAAAAATACTCTTCCTAATTCGGGAGAGTATGAGAGCACCCCATTGTAAAGTGGTAGCATGCCTAGTAAGGCATCTAGGGATCCCGGAATACTATTTATAATTCTGATCGGAGCGGAGCAATGGAGCAAGGAGCAAAGGATTTTAGCTGGAGCGGAGCTAGAGTAAAGAGCAAACAAAATTTATTAGCCCCTTAAACAAAAATGTTCAGTTAGTAAAACTACCTAGTTTTCATATTTTTTGAAAACTACCGCGTTAAACAAATTTCCATTCTATTTATTTTACTTGACAATTTTGTTCATTGCACAATCACCAGTAGTCAAGGACAATTGCCTCGTGAATTTGAACGGCGATGTAGTATGGGCATATATATGTATGTCCATCCATAAAAGTACATACATAGATCCATTTAATTTCCGTTTGGATGCAGAGGTCCTCCTAGAGCATCTGGATGCATTTCTGCATCAAAAAGAAAATTAAAAAAAAAAATCGCCTACGATGTGTAAGTAAGTAGGTAAGTATGTAGATAAATAAATAAATAAATGTTTTATTGGGAGCGGAGCTCGGAGCCATATAAAATACGGGAGCGGACCGCTGAAAAAAAAACTTTTGCTCCGGAGCCTTGATAATTAATATCTTATGAAACAAATTAAATATTTGCTCTTTAAGGCAATAACCAAGGGGACACTTCAGGTTTTTAGGCTTAATTTTCTCAATTAGAGATCGAATACCACTGAAAAAATTATTTTTATGAGTAATAACTTCCCTAAACACTTATTGGTAGGCTTTTGCATTAAAATTCAGCTAAACTGTTAAGGAGTATGTGTTTATTACGCTTAAATTTTTATACTTCTTGCCTGCCCCAAATCGGCAACGAATAAACTTTCTAATGATTTCATATCTTCTAGAAACTTTGATAGTAAAAAAAACATCGATGTTTTTAAAAAAATATTAAAACATCGATACTATCGATAGTGCTCCGATGTTTTGCAGCTCTAATAGGTAGCAAGCAGCGAAATTCTGTATCAAATACAATGACAAGATACAGAAAAAGAAATGAAGTGAGCGAGATGAGAGACATTAGAGAAATATGTAGCAATTCCAACAACAAAACAGCTAGCACAGAGTCCCATTTATCTTGCTATTCAGACCAGGGATGAAAAAGTAGGTACCATTGTACCTTTTACCGACGTTTTCGAACCAAAAGGTACATTCGGTACACTGAGCTCAATTAAAGTACAATGTTTTTCCACTCAGCGGGAAAGCACGAAGTTGTAAAGCACTGGTTTGCTCTATGAGTAATCGTACCTACAATGTACGGCAGCTCAAGTTTAACATATTTAAGTGAAATTCCATCATCACACACAGCATTCGACGTAATTCCCAATACATCTTTGATAACTTTACCTTCGCTAACGTCCACAAATTGAAATTTCTCTCCTAAAAAAGGTTCATTCCAACAAGTGCGCGAAGTTTGAGGACCTGGGTTACTTTTGCTAGCAGCGGTGAAGAAATCATTTAATGCAATAGAGTCCAAGTCAGTCAGGTCTCGGACTACCATGGAGCTTTAAATTTTTTAAGGTACCCCATAGATCTCTAGGTGAAAGGGACGGGTCCAACGTGGCAGTGCAATATTTACTCTTTGCCTGCCTAATAAATACAGTAGCTTTGCTTCGGGATTTTATATACTGGGACCAGGCGAAATCTGTAATTTTTCTTCTTCATATCGCATGTAGCTTGTTACTTGTTTTTATAGGTAACCGCAACCCGTTGAACATCCTCCTTGGTGACAACTTTTATTGCATCCATTTGTGGCTGTGCACGAACAAAGACAGTGCCATGAAAAGAGAAGGCAGACAATATACGCTTTTGCTTCTTTAGCTGCAAGGCAAACTGAAGAACCTCGCGATTGTTTTTAGCAAGACTCTCATGTATGTGTATGCGCTCATTAGTATGACGGCCAGTGTCTCTCAAAAGAACTGCCCTCTTATTCTGCTTCACAAATTTCGCAAGCGCCATGAACAGCAACCGCTGATCAGTCGAAGAGACAAATTTAACAATTACTGGCGATTTGTAGTGTTCTTACTTTTGCGCACACGAAAGGCGGCACGGAGAGGGGGAGCATTCAACTGAACTGCTTTGCAAATATCTTTAAATATTTCTCCCAAATTCTCATTTTGTACTTGGGGCAGACCATGGGTTATAATGTCATTCGCAACAGAGGCATTTTCATACTCTCTGATGCTCATCTCCAGCATTTGTACCTCCTTTTTGAGATCAGTCGCTACTACACATTCGCGATCAACTGGTGCAAGTCGAGCTTCGACCTTTGACACTCTCAATTTGATAGTTTGCACGTCACCAGCCTTCTCACAAAATTTCTGCAGCACCCTTTCCTCTAACTCTTTCATTCGATCTGTCAACTGGCTTACCATACATTCCATCTTCTCTTCAATACGCAAGAGCCACGTTGGAGGATTTTCCTGTTTATTTTTATTTTTATTATACAAATCTTCAGTTTGTGCTGTAGCTTTGAAGGGCGATATGCCATCAGTGCGTGTGTTTTTAGTCATGGTGTAATAATAACAAGGTGTTGTCAGTGACTTAACCTCAGTTTTTCGGCAGGTCTATTCCGGTCACGCATTTTAAAGTACTAGAAAAGGTACTAATTATTTACTACTTTTAATCCGTTGGTGCATACTACTTCAAATTAAATGTAGAAAAATGTATAATTACAGGCTTATAAGCCTGAATATATGTTTGTATCGGCAGCTCCACACAGTTTGGACATATATTGTAACTTTAAAAAAGTAAAAGCCTTAAAATAAGGCAATTTCCTATTAGACTGTAAATGATATTCTAAATAGATTAAAACACATAAATATCGATAATATAAGCGAATTCCTAATTTAACCATGCAACCACTCTATTCTTGTGTATCAGTAGTTCATTTGGCTCAATATTATGACAATGCAGCAAAAGTTATTTAACCCTCCGATGAGTGACAGTGCCGATGACGTTAGATTCGTGAGAAGGTCCTTAGGGATCTACAAAGAGTTGCTCGATGTTTCGACTGTACCTGTGCAACTTCTTTGGTATTTATGTTGTCTTTTGATTAAATTAACGTCCTGCATATATATTAGGAATGAAATAATTTGAAGAACAAGTGAAAAAAAAATCAAAACATGAAGACAATAACTTGTTATTTCTTCTAAAATTGTACAAGGTCCCTAGGGACCTTGTCACTAATCCCCGTACTATATATGTTGAAATCTCAATAACACTCGAACGTGATCCCGTATCCCTTCGAAACTTATTTTAAACGATTCAGCTTAATTTATTCTTGGAATACATGTATAAATTCTTTTTTTTAAAAATGCAAGTAACTTGTTATTTCTTCTAAAATTGTACAAGGTCCCTAGGGACCTTGTCACTAATCCCCGTACTATATTTGTTGAAATCTCAATAACACTCGAACGTGATCCCGTATCCCTTCGAAACTTATTTTAAACGATTCAGCTTAATTTATTCTTGGAATACATGTATAAATTCTTTTCAAAAATGCATTGAACAAAAAGATATAGGCACATGAAATACGAAAAGGTCCCTAGGGACCTTCTCACAAATCGAAGGGTTAATATAAAAAATCGCCTTTCCATACTATTTTTGTGAAAGTTTTTCTCCATTGATAACCACGATATCTTTTATTTTTCTACTTTTTGAGTACAAAACTTATACAAATCCAGCAATTTTAAATATTAATATTGTTCTGAAAACACCAAGTTCTTCAAAAATTGCGATAAAACGAATTACTAAAATGGAGTATTTTAGATACTATTTCCCAACGAATAGTAGTATAAAAATTAAGATCGGCAGCACTGAAAATAAGCATGCCGATCTTGTCAAAATCACAACAAACACGTCGCTACTGACAACACCTTGTTATTATTCCACCATGGTTTTTAGTATTCACAAAAATCCTGTAAAAATGTCAAACAGCAAAATTGCTTTGTGAAGTGAGAGTAAAAAGTGAGTAACAACAAAAAGAAGTACGGGAACAAAAAAAAGCATTTTTCCTGTAAAAACGTTAACCAGCGATCGCTTGACACTTTTCATGATTTTACCAGAAGAAAAAGTGCGGATAAATCTTGCAACTTCATACTCTACACAACTCTCCACAAATCGCTCTCATTTACAGTATTTCGGAGAACGGGATCATTTTTCCTGTAACTTCCTGCAAGTTGGTTTAAAAACCTGTAAGTTCATAGATTACTGGATCAGAGCTAAGCCAAATGATGCGAAGATATTAGAAATCAAATTATATAATTATATTTATATTTTTTGTGAATATATTGCTTACTATATATCTAGTACATATCGCAAAAATTAACAAAATCAGTCTATAAATACGGGCTTTCAAAATATTTCGACCCCGGCCCCACCTAACGGGCAAATTTTTTGCAAAAATATTCCTGCACATGCACTCAATATACGTGGAAAAAATAACCCAGATTCGACCATACCTAACAGAGATATATCACTTTTAATTTTTGACTATAAGGACCCTCGCCTGGAATGCCCATATAAAATATTAGATTTATGGAATCACCCACATCCTTTGAAGGCGTAATTATACAGTCTATTAGAAGTACATAACTATAAAAAAATATATTCTAGAGTCAAAATTGTGGGAGCTATGCTTTTCCTTCCCCTAAATCGTCGAAATTACGCGCTGTGCGCCGTCGCCAACGCGTAAGGGCCCATAAATCTTCCGCAAAATTTTTCTCTTCAACACTCCAAGAGCCGCCTCATCGGATGTTGTCATTATACATAAGTTTCAATAGAATATCTGTCAAAAAAAAGCTGCAACTATGTACATAGTTTTAGAGTCGACTTTATTCCAACTTATTCATAGTTTTAGGCGGTAGAGCACAAAATGGAAAATTTGTGATAAGATAAATGTATTAAGCTATGTATACTATTAATGAAATATATTTTAATAAAAAATACTTTTCAGGACAAAACAAAGCCCACCAAAGCCATTACCGGTGGAAGGTAGTTACGGAGAAAGCTCATTGTTTTTGGCATAGTAAAAATGAATACTTTATATTTGATTATCGTTTAAAAATGTTCGTATTTAAAAATAATATTTTCATACAAAATTTATTAAGCACGTATTTGACTGTTCACATCTGAGTATATATATGAGTGTACATACGCACCCCAAGCATGCAGAGCGCCGCTCTGAGAGCGGTGACAACACACACATTCATACATAGTACATGTTTATCCGTACAAAGCGCGTGCTGTGGTGTTGATGGATATTCAACATTTGAAAGCAAATTTATGTGCCTGGGTGTAGCTGAGTGCGCAAAGATGCACGCCACAATTTGTTGATATCCAGAAATGGTCAGGGTTAGAATTCCACTGCAGGCAAACATGCAAGTTAGATAATTTTTTTTTTTAAGTTTTTGTCCTGATTATTCACTTCACGGATGCTTTTTCAGAACTAACACGGTCATTTTAATAATTGAATTAAATATTTACCAATATACAGCACTTTCGTTGACGTTTATAGTAAGATCAATTACGTTTCTAATTGATTTTAATATTTTTCTCCCTCAGTGTATGTAACAATGAAATGTGTGAGTGTTTTTCTTCTACATTAGTAATATACATATGTACGTATTTTAAAGTACTGTATCTTTTATATACTAATAAAATACGTGATAAAATTAAGGATTTCGCATTTTAGTACCTACTTTTATGTAAATCTACCACATTGTTTTGGAGTCTGCCACAAATTTTATTCTTTATTCTTTATTTCAATGTCAAGAAACAAACGTTCTTACTGACTACTTATAACTAAAGTACCATTATAACAATCGTATTTATTTGAAGTAAGAGTTTAGTTGTGACGAACAACTCAATTTAGAAACTGAGAGATCAAGTTCAACGGAATTAGAGATCTCGTTTAGTTCGCGAAGGGCACGAGCAATAGGGGCATTGTACGCATAGTTCGTTCGGAATCTGCGTAAATAAAATGGATGGTTATTACGTAAGTGTCGAGCCAGAACAGAAAAGTTAATACTTTGCAACAGATCGGAGCAGTCGGTCTCCCCATTAATAACACTAAACATGAATGACAGAGACAATATCGCTCTTCTACTTTCAAGCGGCTTAAGATTAATTAGTCGCAACCGGGACTCATATGCAGGGGTGGGACTAGAAAATTGAAGTGAAGAAAGAGCAAACTTTAGAAAAACTTTTTGCACACGTTCAATTCTATCAATGGAGGATTGGTAATAAGGCCTCCAAATGAACGCAGCATATTCTAGTCTAGAACGAACGAAAGCAGTAAATAATAATTTGAAGGTATAAGGATCAGAAAAGTTTGAGCTGTTTCTTCTTATGAAACCTAAGACGGAATACGATTTGGAGATAATAAAGTTGATATGATTTGTAAACGTAAACCGCGAATCGAAAACAACGCCTAGATCTTTGATTTCCTCAACATGTTGGAGAACAATATAACAAATTTTAAGGCTTATATACCATTAAAAAAATTTTACATTCCGCACACTGGTCGTCATACGGCCCATTGTGCGACATACAGCCAGGGATGCCAACTAGGGGAGAATTTTCCGATTCTGTTGGAATTCGAACTTTGTGGGGGAATAGCTATAAATTTTGGAGGAAATTAATATACAGGCTTATTTACCAAAGCTCTTTATTACGAATGTTGTCGCATATTTATAAGAAACTAGAGTGCCAGTTACTGTCGAAATTCGACAGTTTTTCTAGTTTTAGAAGCCTTGGAGAGGTTTTCTAACTTAACAGCGACACTTATACGGTACAAATTAACTAACCGGAAAATCTTCTGCTAAAACGTAACTAATTTTTTTTTTTATCTGAGAAGTTCTTTGAAGGACTTCGGCAGGACTTAGAAATGACCCGATACATTCAAGTTTATCGATAAATTTCGATGATTTGATACATATCGATAGTTCGATGAATTTCAAGAACACTAAAATTCGATAACTCAACAAAATGTATTAACTCAACCAATTTCGATAACTGTGAAATTCGATGGCTCGATAAATTTCGATAACTCAAAAATGTAAAAACTTTGGATACCTTTATAAATTTTTACTTTTGACATCTCCACATTTTTCGGAAACTATCTAAACATTTTGATAACTCGTTATACTCTGTTAAGACGATTAAATGCGATAAACAGTGATAAATCGATAAGCTTATATAACCTTGAAATTTCAATAAATCGATATATTTTGAAAATTCCATAAACTTTGCTTTGTTGAACCAACCAATTTCAGTAGATCAATAATTATCGATAACTCTGTAAGTTGAAAGAACTCCATGAACTACGACACCTCGATATATTTCGTTAAGTCTATAAATAATGATAATTCAATAAATATCGATAACTTGATACATTTCTTTAACTTGACAAATTTCGTTAATCCCACACGTTTTTATAGCTCGATAACTATCCGTAAATGTGGACAACTAAGTTTCTGTGTCTATAAATTTCGACAACGCAGTAAACATTGATCAGTTTGAATTATTCGATACGTTGCGATAACTTAATAAGCTTGGATAAATTTCGATTATTATAAACTTCGATGATTCGATAAATTTCAGTAACCTTTATGGCTGATTTTATTTCGATTCCTATCTTTTAACCTAATTCTTATGTATTTCTCATTGTCTCCATTTTCGCCTTTATCTCAATTTTCGTCTCTATCTTCACTTTTGCCTTTTTTTGTCTTCATCGTTATCACTTGTTTCTTCATCTTCATATTTATCTTTATTTCAAAGTTTAATTTCAAATACGAAGTAAAACAAAATGCGAAACAGCTTAAATTGAACAGGTTGCAAAAACAACCATACACAAATATGTTAATTTTTAAACGACGATTTTTAACCAATTTCGAAACTATAAAAACTCTCCTCATCTACAGAAAATTACCTTTCGAACGGTGTTTTTGGTTTTGAAATCGGTAACTTTACCTTGGTCTTCATCTTTGTTTTTATCTTTCACATCTTTGTTTATATCCTTTTCTTATTTTATTCACGAAGATAAGATGAAGTGCGATGACGTGATACGATGTGACGTGATTTTATGTGATGTGATAGGATGTCATGTCATGTGTTGTCATATCCTGTGATGTCATGTCATATGATGTCATACCATATGATGTCGTATCATTTGATGCCACGTCATGTAATGCCATGTCATGTCATATCATGTGATGTCAAGTCATGTGATGTCATGCCATATAATGCGATGTCATATCATATAATGTCATGTCACGTGATGTCGTGTGATGTGATATCATATTATGTGATGTAATATCATGTGATATCTCTTCATATCATGTGATAAAATGTGATGTGATGTGATGTCATGTAATGTAATCACATTCCATGTTCCGATTACTGTATCGATAACCCTGTTGATAACTGTGTCGATAAAAATACCGATAACAATATCCATAAACATATAGAAAATACAACGATTGTAAAATCGATTGATTTCTCGATAAATATAACAATCATCAGTATCGATTATTGTACACATGGTTAACAATATAAATGACTGAATCGATAACAAAATCAATTATTTAATCGATTATTATACCGATAACAATATCCATTATTATATTGATTATTATATCGATTACAATAGCGGTTATTTAATCAATAACAGTATCGATAACAATATCGATTATTTTATCGATAGCAATATCGATTATTATATCAATAAAAATATTGAGTTTTATATCGATAACAATATCGATCTTCATCCTCATCCTTTTCTTCATATTTATCTTTATTTTTGCATATTCCTCTTCACCTTTACCTTAAAGTGTTTAAATTTACTTTGATCTTCGTTTTTGCCTGTGGCCCTTATTATGAGTTGCATTCGATTTTCGATCTTCGTTGGTTATCGAAGATCGAAGATCGAAAGTGAAATTCGTATAATGAGCTATGCAACCGTGTCGAAATTTTCGTTGTGTATCGAATTTTCTGTCGAACAGAATTTTGCTTTCGATGGTGTAGCGAAGTGTTAGAAAATTGTGAAAAATGTATTATTTTGCATTTGTTTTCTTACTTTTTGGCGGGTAGATACTAATTTTAAACAATTTTTATCAATTTCATGCAGTTTTAACGTCGTGAATACAAAACACAAGCTCGAAAGGCTGCTTTTACTTGTGAAAGAAAATCCTAATACTCAGTTGGCACGATCTCTGAGAACAAATCATAGAGCTGTGGATAGTTTTAAAATATTTTAAATAGATTTGGCTCATAAACGACTTTTTAGACAGTCGGGAGTTTTTAGTAAATCTGTAGACAAATTTCTTAAATATATTTTATGCCAAAATATATTGTAAAGACTACACATAAACTCTCTTAAACATTTACTACTCCTGGCCAGTTCACTAAACTCTCATCCTCTGACAAATCATTGAACCCCAGAACTTCGTTGTACTAATTTTTACCATGTTTTTATAAACTTGCTTTCTTTTTTATTTCATTTTAATTTGCATAAATTTACATAAATATGTATAAGCACACTATTTAGTTTGCTCGATTTGTAAACAAAGCTTCTCAGCGGTGAAAAATATACTATTGTGAACAACATAAACGAGCGAAGTTCACAATAGCGCTATTCTTCATCGAATGAGCGCCATAATACCAAATGAAAATTCGTTCGATCAGCACTTTCGACCACAGTCGAAGATCGAATGTAACTCATAATAGGGGCCTGTACCTCTAGGCATCTTTGTTTTTGTTTTTATTCTCAAACCGCTAAACCGCTGAGAACTATTTCCATGTGCATTATTCCCCTTGAATTTGACAATTTACTCCCAACCAAGCAACTTCATAAATTCAAGAAATGTTCTTACCCTTTTAGTTACCCTAATTCTTATGTATCTGTCATTGTCTCCATTTTCGTCTTTATCTTCACTTTTGCTTTCTTTTTTTTGACTTCATAGTTATCATTTATTTCTTCATCTTCATATTTATCTTTATTTCAAAGCTTAATTTCAAATGTGTAGTGAAACAACAGGCGAAACATGTCAAATTGAACATATTGCAGCAACATGTATACACAATTCGAAAATGTTTAGACGACGGTTTTGGCCGTAATTTTCAACTAGTTGTGAAACCATGAAAACTCTGCTCATCTACGGAAAAATGCCTTTCCAACGGTGTTTTTGGTTTTGAAATCGGTTCGGTAGAATCGCCAAACGAACGGAGACAAAATTTATGTTAGCGTATTAATATATAGATTACTAGCAGACCCGGCGAACTTCGTCCCGCCCAAAATTTTTATATATTTTATTGAAACTTTTTGGGGCAACATTTGTACCAACAATTCACGTTAACGATTTCCATTGGCACATTTGTCTGCTAAGATTAAGGTTTGGTGGTTATTTGCCGCTTTAAATAACCTAAGGAAAGTGTTATATCCGTTCTTGAAATTCTCCAGTTGTGCGGCATTTCATAGCACGGTTATTCCCAAAGCGAAATAAATTTTTTCCTCTTCACTCCCTAGCGGCAACAATGACCCGGTTCTATAGTGAATGTCCTAGAATCTTTACAGTATAGTAGGTGGCAATTTCAAAATGGGTGCGAATCATTGTTCTACAGAAATGCAATATACATATACTTATTTCAGACGAAATACCTTAAAAGTTTGAACGCACAATAATATTGGAAAATCACATCCATTGGGCCAATTTCAACGCAGGAGCGTTCGATATACTCAATGGTGCAACAGGTCGATTTAATCTGACCTTCACGGGCCCTTTTCTCACTTGGCTATTTTTAGTAATAGCTCGACTTCAGCACCACTTGGCAGCACGTTTTTGCAATAGTATTACATACATATTTAAAACATTAGCCAAATCGGATCATAAATAAGATTTTTAGTAATAACTCAACTACAGCGCCAACTGTCGGATTAAATTGTGAAACTAAACCATCCAGAGACCCACTCAAATACACAAAAAGTTTCGTTAAAATCCGTACAACCATTTAGGAGGATTTCACTCACAAACACACCTACAGAAGAATAAAAAAATTCATTTAAAGATAGCTAAAGGTCGGTAGGTTTGTAGGCCTCACACTCCCTTTCAAATAGCCCAAATTTTCTCCATGAGTATGGGCTTGATTTCAACTATATACATATCTCCATACAAAGTTCCAGTACTGTACCATGAATACTTTCAGAGATATGCA
>NW_023458570.1:4518315-4526390 GCF_013731165.1 Rhagoletis pomonella | reverse complement strand
ATATTACGCACGCTTGGCAGAGATCTCACAAGTGGAAATAAGACCATCGGTAAAACTCATGACATCGAAAGGGATATGGTATCACAGCGCTACTATTCTTGGCCTATGTGCGAGGAGGATTCTGCTCTTTATTCGTTCCAATTTAAACTAAAAATGTTTACTTTACAGACCGCTCTAGCTTTTAAACGCTATTTTTGTATTGGCCAAAACAAAATATCTTATTAGGCGCCGCGAAGCAAGCGAGCATTGGCTACTATACTCTAAAACGGCCATCAATTTCGTCAGGGCACTTCACCCGCTTTTTTCCATACTGGCTGAATGGTCCTGAGGGTAATAAGGAAATAGATTTAATTGCTACAGCTCTGCTTTCTGGTTCATCTTCCACCGTCATCACTTCTTTATAGTTTCCTAAGAGAGTGTCTGGATATCTCCTTTTCTCCTTGGTAGAAAATGTAACGACGTGCTTTCATCCAAAGGAGATTTTAGGTATCAATTTGTCATTAGGTGCCAAAAACAAAGGGTATTGCTTTAACAACCTTCTAAACAACTATCTGTGCTGAACTCCGATCGTCGTGCCCCAATCCAAAAGGGTGAAGTCGACACGTCTTTTTCATTGCCTTCTCTTGGATCGCTA
Source organism: Rhagoletis pomonella (assembly GCF_013731165.1). Classification (NCBI taxonomy): domain Eukaryota; kingdom Metazoa; phylum Arthropoda; class Insecta; order Diptera; family Tephritidae; genus Rhagoletis; species Rhagoletis pomonella. Next base: position 4,525,756 of record NW_023458570.1, on the reverse strand, counting down.
AATATAAAGGTGGCAAATCATGGCGTTCGTGATGCCTATATACTCGCTCCTTTGTATCCTGTTTAACACAAAAACTGTGGTTTTGACCATAGTTCTACGCCAAGATAGTACAGAAGAGTACATGACGATTGATCTGACTAAAACAATGTATGTCCAGAACACCTTAGTCGGTCTCAGACCCCACGTCTTAGTAAAGGTTCCCGAATACTTCATTTTACCTTCAGTTGGACGTGAGTTACCTCTAGATATTTCACATTCACGGAAAGACTTAGGTTCATGCCTCTAAGCACTGGAATGTTGAGACCATAAAATTTTTTCTACCGATAAAAAAAATAGGGTTATCTTGTTGAAATATAAGCTTGGTAAGTTCAGCTATAGGACCGCATTTCCCTGCCTGATTCTTCTTAGCGGACATACTTCCTGAAAACAACCAATCAAAGTATTTGTTTCCTCGCGGGTCGCCTCTTCAATTCATTAAACGTTTTTGAGTGTCTCGTTTCAGGGGCAACCAAAACTTCTGCTAGTCCGCTTTTCGAAGATTTCACTTGTCATGTTTCATTTAGCATTATTTTGCTAAAAATAATTTTACCTACCATACCAGTGATAAGTTACATTTATTCAGTCTGAATGAATTAATCAGTGCTTTAGCATGTGATTCAATAAAATATTGACACAAAAAATGCTTCGATTCGAACTATTAAATTTATTAGACGAGGAAAATCCGCAAATAATAAAAATCGTGTCATAAAAGAACAAATCAACTACAGTTTAGACATAGGTGTAGTAGAAAAATTTCGGCAATCTCGTAGCCGAATTTAAAAAATTTTCTTAAAAATTAGAGAGGACTTACAATATAACAGTGAGCTTAATAATGACTTAAGTCCGCTAGAGCAATTATTATCGACTCTGCAATAGTTCGTTATGGTAGCCAATATCATGGAATTGGTCAAATGCATGGGGTCCACAAATTAGCGGTATGTACAGTAATCCATCGAGTGGCAAAGGCAGTGATAAACATATTGATGGATGAAACTATTTATTGGCCGTCATTTACAAAAAATATTGCCACACAATTCTTCAACATTGGTGGATTTCCTTAAGTCGTAGGGGGCATTGATGGAACGACGCCCAAGGCTACTGAGTACCAATTTTTTAACCGGTACGGAAATCGTTCAATTAGTGCAATGTGGTTTTTGTGTTTTTGTTACTGAATTATTTTGGAAAGGTCCAAATAAATAATCGTAAAATGTAAAAAAATATAGTTATCTTCTATATATAAATACGCCACAAGGAGATTTTTAACTCCCTTTTTAAGGGCACCGTTCGCTCGATTTCGATGAAACATACACCGATGTCAATGAAACATACACCGTTTTAAAGGACATTACTTCTTCTAATCCAGTTATTCTCATTATATCTCTTAAACCAATACCGCTGGGGGACTGAAATTTAGCACGAATGCATAAATTTTAAATACCCTACTTACTCCGAAAAATGCTAGGTATTGAAATTATCATATCGCTTATATCTTATCTCTGGAACCGATTATGCTAACATTATGAAATTTGACACAGCTATTTATGCTGCCTATAACGTACTTTTGGAAAAAAGTGGTAGATATTGGAAAAACTTAGATATTGGCGCCTTCCTCGCCCATACAAACTAAAATTCTCAAATCGCATACATCTTGAACTGCGTATGCTAACATCCTAAAATTTTACACAGCTATTTATGCTATCAATAACGTACTTATGGCGAAAGGTGGTAGATAATGGGGAAGGGGGTGTGGCACCGCCCATAGAAACTGAAATTCTCATATCGCATACATCTTGAACTGCTTATGCTAACGTCCTGAAATTTGACAGCAACATATGTTATCAATATCGTATTTACGGCAAAAAGTGGTGGATTTTGTAAAAGGGGGCGTGGCACCTCCCATACAAACTGAAATCTCATATCGCTCATCTCTGAAACTGCTTATGCTAACGCCCCGAAATTTGGCACAGCAAAATATGTTATCAGTACCGTACTTACTGTGAAAAGTGGTAGGTATTTGAAAAGGAAGCGAGGCACCGCCCAAGCAAATTGAAATTTTCTCGCTTATCTCTGGAACCGCCTATGCTAACCTTGTGAAATTTGACACAGCTATTTATGATGCTAATATCGTACCTATGGCAAAAAGTGGTAGTTATAGGGAAATGTGCGAGGCACCTCCCATGCTGAACTTTTCATATCGCTTATCTCTGTAAACACTTATGATAAGGTAATGAAATTTGATACACCTACATCTATATTCATGTAAAATGTAAAGAATAATTCAATTGGGAACCACTTTCTACCAGATTTCTAAATAGCATTGTCTGATTTTCGTTTTGTGCAAAGTTTTTAAGAAGGATCAGTGTGTTTGTCTTCCGATAGGTGGCGCAGGGACTGAGAACTATACTAAAAATCCTATTTATGGTCAGATTTGCTTCATCTTTAGAATGCATATGTGTGGTGTAACTTGGTAGCCCGATCGTTTAATGCAAAAATATTGGGCTTGGCACAATCTTGACAAAACCCCGTGTGAAACCGCCGTTAGAGAAGGAAATTTTATATTTTGTTGTACACCTTCGAGGCACTTTCTTAACCTTTACCGATTCTGATTTAAAGAAAGCGGAGTTTATGTAGATGTTGGCAATTAAGTTGTTAACCTTCCAAGAGGCTTCAGACCAATATAATCGAAGAACGTATTTACAGTCTGAATTGGTACATGTTTAACATATCAGTCAGTGAGGAACCGGTAGGCATCTAATCTGTAGAGAGGTTCCTTTCTCGGTCTAATTTCGAAAGTTGCTGAAGAAATTTGGTTTTAAATTTTCCGGTAAATTCGCTTTAACCTTTGGTGGTGGACTTCAGCATTGTCATTGCATAAAGGAGTCAATATTGGTGAAAACCAAAATTCAAAAGTATAGTAGTACGGGCGGTACTAGTTTATAAAATCATACATATGATAGTCAAAACGAACTTACTTTTTTCTTAATAATTTTTAACACGTTGGCTGCCACGTCGCACATTTTCGTGCGACACCTAAATGTTACCCTGAGGCCACGTCGCACATTTTCGTACATTTTAATATGGAATTTGGATTCTCTGGCCTGTGGTGAACATTTTGGTGTACTTCCCATGGCCGCTGTGTATTTTTAATAGTATTTTTTTAGATAATAAAAAAGTTGGAAATTTAAATTTGTCTTTTTATTAATTCTTTTAAAAATCAATTCATTTATGAGCAAAAAAATATAAAAATATATATGTATGTAAATTCAAATGGAGATCAGTAGAAAAACAATAAACTTAAAATTAGAAATTCAATTTGGAGATCAGTAGAAAAACATTAAACTTAAAATTAAAAATTCAATTTGTTAATGGAGATCAGTGCAAAAATAATGCAATTAAAATGTAAATTTATCAAAATTAATTCTTAAATAAATCATAATTAAATAAATTAATTAATTCTTAAATTTATCAAAATTAATAATTAATCAAACACAACGCAAAACCTACAAAAAATTACTGTTGCACATTTTCGTGGACGCGAAATTGGAAAACTAAGTAAAATAAAACAAAAATATCAAATACAACTCAAAAACTATAATAAATTACTGTCGCACATTTTCGTGCGACGTGGCCCCACAACATGTTTTATGTTCTCCCAGGCCATGTCGCACGAAAATGTGCGACACAAAAAAACCGTTATAACTGCAAAATTAGGGACCAAAAAAAAAATCGCGAGTAGTCAAAACTAATTTTTAAGCACTAAGAAACAAAAAAAGAACAAAAATAATTTGTGGGCCTCAGGTGACCAAAATTGTTAAATGACATTGCTACCTAACGATCAAAATTCTAAAAAGGCTTTGGCAGCCAACGTGTTAAGACAGCCAATTTATTGGATTTGCTTTGTGCGAGCGACATAGTAAGAAAAAAAGAGAAATTGAAAATATTTATCAGGCTTTCTAAGCTTTCGTTTTCCATTGAGAAACAGAAACAATTTCAGCTAAGCATATTATTGGAAAAGTTCTCTATTTTAAAAGCAAAAGAAATTGGCTGTGCAATAGCTATCAAATCGACTTATCCAAAAAACTTTTCAGTTACTCATTGTTTTGATAAGTTTTTTTTTGATAAGTAATAAGTGCAACACTTATCAATTTTACTTTTCAAAAAAAGGCTTATCCAAAAATTTTAAAGTGATAAGTGATAAGTCGTTGGTGCGATTGGGCCCTGGTATTGTTCTTCGTGCAACGCTGCAAATTTAATGCACGTGCTGCATATAAAAAACTATTTGAATAGCCAATTACCTTAATATTTTCTTAGAAAATTAGGTTCTTACTAAAATGTCTTCGTGTTCTGTTTCTTCGATTCTGCACTCTTGCTTTGTCCCTGTTATCAACATAAGAATAAGTATTTCACCTAACTTGGCGGGATTTTTTCTTAAACAAAACTTAAATCGAATAAATAAACGTGTTGCTCTTATTTTCGTATGCAATCGCTGAGCTGATGATTTTTTCTGCATTTACGCGCTTTTAAGATGCAAACAGCTAGCTGGATAAATGCGCCGCACAGTGTCAGATTTAGTCAATCTAGAACTCCAAAATGAAAAAAAAAAATAATAATTTGTAATACGTTAGAAAAGATTCCAATTGTTACGAAAATAAGCATAAAAGAGAATAAAAGAAATGTCATTGGCATGATAAAAGCTATCAAACGCGTGCATTGAACAGCATGCAAAAACAAATCATTGAGTGATCAAATTGAAGTTGATCGCGTTTTTTTTTGGATTTTTTTTTTGTATTAAAGGTCAATACTTTCACTAAACATTTTTCCTCTACATGACCCTTATATTTGCACTTGCGTATATTAATCAAATTTTATAATCAGCTGAAAGGTAAGACAAATTTCAAAAATCTTGAATTTTTCATAGACAATAACTTACAAGTTCGGCATAGTTCGGCTATGACAAAGCATATAGTATGAGCGTATACACTCATAGAACATACTTAAAAAATCAAAACTTGCCCATTTTTTGCCCTTAGGCATATTTTCAACTCAAGTGAGAAATATATTGTACGAGGAGCTTTACGAAATTTGCTTGATTAAGATAAAAGCGGAAAGCCATACTTTAAGATATATCTACTTGAAATTTGGCATGCATGCTAAGAGAAGCATAGGTTTCCACAGGGCTGTGGAGAACTTGTTCCAAGTAATGTAAAATGGGACTAGTTTCGAACTATCCCAAAAAGGACTCGGTCTATACAGGCTGTCCCAGTGATAAGTGCATTTCTTTTGGCATTATTTCGTGTGTGTGTCCAAGGAATTTTGACATCTGATACTTCACCAGCCTCACTTTTTCCTCACGAAATAATGGAACGGGCATGTTGCAAGCATGGGTTGACTTGTACTCTTTTTCACAAAAAACTTTAGAAAACCGTAGTAGAAAGCGTAGCAAATTTCTTAAGAACTGCGTACTGCCTCAAGAATATTTTACACAAGAAAATTTCCTAGCCTTTTCTTGTACATCATTTTATATGGAGTTTTTGCTTTTTTTGAGAGCTGCATACTAACCTTAAGCATATTGAAGTTTATGTTCTTAAATATCATGCCAAGTTTCAAGTTGATATCTCTAAAACTTTGGCCAAAATTGAATTTTGACGTCCTGGACAGGCAAAATCTCACACTGTCACACCGTCATGCCACTGCCACTAGTTTGAGTGCGTGCCCTATTTCGCTTTTTTATCATTTTTCTCATTTTATAGTTGCACGAAAACTAAGCCAAGATTTTATTTTGGTTTTGTTCGCTAATTCCTGCACTGTTGGTCTGTCTGCCTTTTGAGCAAAATATGTAAGCGAATTTGCGTTTTGTTTGCCCAAAAGCGTATACAAGCGGGGGATGTAGAGACGATTAAATGAAGTGCTGGAATCTGCATGCCGCTTAATTTAGAAAGAAGTTTTCTAGATATAGCCGCAGGAACGCAAATCTTTATTTCGTAATCTTCAAATTAATAAAGTTTTCTACGTTGTTTGCATTATTTTTTTAAGTATGTGAGCTAGTATATGTATGTATGTAAGAATGTACCCTGCAGCGGGGTCGGTTACAATTGTTGCTTTCGTACTAGTTACATTAATAGACCCATAGCATATTATGCTCCAGGTTCATCGGCGTAGCCAGAATGAAATTTAGGGGGGGCTCGACCCTATTAAGCTGGCATTTCAGGGTACTTTTTTATATATATATAAGGAAATTTGGGGGGGGGGGGGGGGGGGGGGGCCCCCCCCCTGCCCCTACCTGGCTACGCCCATGTCCAGGTTGTAAGAAATCGAGCTATTGGTTACATATTGCACCTTCTAAAGGTTATTGGTCGTTTTAATATGATAGTGCTCCCGTAAAGAAATTTGTTATTTATCATTTAAATACAAATAATAAATTTTGGATACTTATCCATTTCTGTTTCCCTAGTGTGACCACCACACAAATATCGGAAAGTACCAAAATAAAGCAATACATACATATGTATGTAGATATCCCTTTTTACACTTTTTTACTTTTTAAATTTTTTTAGTTTCTTTTCAAATATGTTTATATAAATGTGGCAATTCACGTCAAATATCCCAGCGCCCTGAGCGGTGCGAAACCAGCTACTTATCTACTAGCTGTGAAGCAGACAGAAAATGGGAAAAATAATTCAAAAACTATGATTCCTATAGATTTTTGTACGGGCTATACGATGGTACTATGCGTTTTGCAAAATTTTTCCATTTTCATTGTGAAAATTCTGAACGAAAATTTATTTGTAATTTTTTTGAATGAATTATGGTCATTTTTAATATTGTTTTTAGTTACCTCAATCGAAAGATCAAGTCTTTTTACATATAAATCACTAATAAAATGGGGATTTTTTTACTTTTCCGAGTTAGAGCGCAGCGCGCTAATCTGCTAACCGTGCGAGTCATAATAATATTTTTATAGTTTTGCAACTACTTGATATTTAAACCTAAAACTTTCGCAAAAACCTCCTTAGATAAGTTGTGTTTTTTACAAATTATCCAGTCACTTGCCAGCAACTCTCAAGTAACTTTATTTTTAAGAATTCGCTCTCATAGAAAAAATTTGCAATAAAGTACGCGAACGCCTTTTCAGTAATAATTGGCAAGTTTCATGAACAGCTGATAAATTGGTTGTTTATTCGCAGCAAATTCCTAATAAAATAATATATTTTTATTTAAATAGGTTTATTTTGTGAAATTCAACAATAAAAACCCACAAACAGTTTCCTTATTAGTTTAAATTTCATCCAGCAACATGCGATCAGCTGTTTTTCGTACTGGCAAATTCTTTAGTCTGTTCCAATAGCAGTCCGGTTTACAGGATTTAGTCAGAACTTACAGGAAGTCGTTCCTATTGACATAA
>NW_023458570.1:4516349-4518215 GCF_013731165.1 Rhagoletis pomonella | reverse complement strand
TTTTTATAACAATTTTTTGAAGTTTGATTTATTATTTTGCAATTTGTGCAAGCTTTTAAACTTTTATTATTGTGGTTTGTTATAGATTGAATTATATTTTAAAGGAAATTATTAAAAATAAATAAATAAACATAATTTGCAAACAATATAATTTTGAATTTCGTTGCTAATTAGTTGATCGCATCTGTATGTACTACAAGCATCCATATGCGCATGCCTGGGAAATGGATTTGCATTTGACTCCAGAACTATTATTTACAAATAATATCTACGAGTATTGCAGTAAAAGTCAAAAACAACTTTGAAGTTAACAAGTGCATTGTTTGTACTTTTTTTTTGTTAATGCGTCCATCTTTAAAATGAGTTTGTGAAAAAACTAAGGCAGTTAGAAAACTGGGATTTGTTGCATTGAAAATTGTGTAGCAACTACAATAAGAATCGTTAAAAAAAAAACGATTTTTGCGACCCAAATGCCGACGGCAAATCACCAATGAGTTTGCATATTTGCATAGCTTTCACCTATTTATTAGATAACAAATCTACGTTTTGGAGTTAAAGCATTCCCTGGCCAATATCTTCGAAAATTAATTTTTTTGAAGTTAACAAACACATTGCTTTATACATTTTTTTGTTAATGCGTCCATCTTTAAAGTGAGTATGTGAAAAAACCAATTTTATCATTTTTATACCCGAGCGCACTTGTGCACAAGGGTATTATAACTTTGTTCACATAACGGTTGTTTGTAACAGGCAAAACGAATCGAGATAGATATAGACAAATGTATACATAAATGATCAGAATGAAAAGAGAAATCGATTAAGCGGTGACTGTCTGTCCGTCTGTGCACACGATAACTCGAGTAAAAATTGAGATATCTTAACGAAACTTGGTACGTGAACTTCTTTTGGGCGTGGGACGGATGGTATTGAAAATGGGCGAAATCGGATAATAACCACGCCTACCTCCCATATAACGGTAATTTTAAGAAATACGAAAACTGCGATATTTTAGTAACTACTGAAGATAATTCACTCAAAATTGATACTTACAATGAGTTTCAGACGGAAAAGATGAATATTATAAATTTTTGGAAAATGGGCGTAGCCACGCCCACTTATGGTTACATGTGTATATCTTGGTAACCGCTACACCAATTTCTTCGAAACTTGGCACAGTTGTTGGCCTTAGTACAGCATACTAAATGGCTGAAAATTTTAAAAATCGGACAATAACCACGCCTTCCTCCCATATAACGGTAATTTTCAGAAAAACGAAAACTGCGACATTTTAGTAACTACTGAAGATAATTCACTCAAAATTGATATTTGCAATGAGTTTTAGACGAAAAATAAGAATATTACAAAATTTTGGCAAATGGGCGTAGCCACGCCCACTTATGGTTACATGTGTATATCTTGGTAACCGCTACACCAATTTCTTCCAAACTTGGCACAGTTGTTGGTCCTGGTACAGCATACCAACTGGCCGAAAATTTCTAAAATCGGACAACAACCACGCCCACATCCCATATAACGGTAATTTCGAGAAATACAAAATCTTCGATAAATCAGTAAATAAATATTGAAGCTAATTTATTCAAAATTGATGATTGCAACAATTCTTTACCAAGAAATACGTTTATGACAAAATTTTGGAAAATGGGCGTAGCACCGCCCACTTGTGATCACATATATGTATCTCGCTAACCGTTCTAGCAATTTGTACCAAGCTCGGTATGGTTATTGTGCTTGCCACATAAAAGCAAACCGTTGAAAATTGTTGAAATCGGACAAAAATTGAGGCCGTTTTTCATATAACGGTAAATTTCAGATATGCTTGAAATTTCAATATTTCGAAATTTAAGG
>NW_023458570.1:4512853-4516249 GCF_013731165.1 Rhagoletis pomonella | reverse complement strand
AGCAATCAATGAACTTGCACAGCTAAACAGGTGAAGAATATTTGCAAGTGTGGCCTCCTTATATGTATGCATACATACAAATACATATGTATAGCTGTGGAAAGGGGAGTTAGGACACATTTGCCGTACCGGATGTACATAGTAGATATTAATTATTACCAGCTGCTAACCCCACAAAAGCCATTGGCTACACTTCGCCCGCCTTAACTTCCACTCCACTTCAAACTACCCATCCAGCCGCCTATTTGCCTAAGTGCGTACGTGGGGCTAAGTGAACTTGCTTTGCCTAGCTGACGTTTAATAATTATTTGTCAATCCGGTCATGTGATAGTGGCGCTGATTCCATTCACCGCCGCTAGCTGATGCTTTTATCTGTGGTGACTTTGGAAAAATTCCACAAGAATTCGAGTGGCCCATCAAGTGGTAGCTTAACGTCGTTCTTTCTGAAACAAGTGCAAGGTTGCTATTGTAATTGCAGTTTGAAGTGTATGTGTCTGCTGTGTCCCCTCCCCATTTAAGTGCAAATTATGGTCTGACAGTTCCGCCAGGTGCGAGCAGTTATTTGTCTTCGATTTGCCTTGAAAATCTGGTTGGTTGTACATTCATAAGTTGGTGCTCCCGGTGTTGCGCGACCACCGAACCGCTGCGCAGTCGTGGCACCAGGATTTATTTTATAATCATAGACTTAATTTTCATGCCTCCCTTCGGTGATAAAATGTGAATGTGAATGCGCTGAGCCCAACGAATGCGTCAACTTGATTTCACTAGCATGGGATTGTTGCGATTGCGGCGTGTCAGTAGGAATTCTTTGATTTAAGAAAATGGTTTGGCTTTTAAGTTTGCTTCCACAACTAGCTTTTTTGTTGGTAATAACAAAAATGTATTTTTAAATGCTTTCTGGAATTATAATAACCTCTAAGTGGATATAGTCTACTTTTCCGAAATCTATGTCCAAATACGACTAACGCCCTACCGCATGGTCAAGGAAAAGTCTCAGCGCTAGTCTTCGAGTGCATAGAGATACTTAACTTAACCTTGCAACACACAATAGTAGCGTCCATCTACTATTTACGGGTTCTATTAACAAGGGTAGTAACGAATTAGCGGAAAGACTAGCCAAGAGAGCGGCGGCCACAATCCCAATTGGATCTAAAGTCTACATGATAAACGTTTCAAATAGCATCAGAGGTGAGATTAGAAGAGCAATCAGAAAGCAGGGCTGTGGCATCTCAACAGTCCTACGTTACACAAAATGCTTATTTGGGGATAGAATTTAACCCTTTCGGAACCGTAAGTCTACAATTGAAAATATATACGACGTAATGAAAACCACCTTATATTTTGGAGAGGGTTAGAACCTGATTTTTCAAAGAAAAAAAATATTTTTTACAATAGACATTCCTAAACACATTTTTCGTACAATTTTTCCGCATAGAAGTTTTTCCTGCTTGGATATTTTTTCTGCTTTTAGGAAAAGCATTTTTTTCGTGTAAGATATATTTCTTCCTAAAACAGTATTTTCCAAAAATTACTTCTTTTCCCAAATATTATATTTATTTCAAAGTTTCCATTTCTTCTTAAAGCTTTTTATTTTTTTTCAAAATTTTTTTTTCTAAAGCTTTTTTTCTAAAAGTAATTTTTTTCCTAATTTGTGCTAAATTTTTTTGAATTTCTTAAAACCATTTGTTTCGAAAATTGTATGACATTATAAAAAACACAAAACTTAAAAATGATTCGAACAGTTTCCTTATGAATGGAAAAGCTTATGCTTATGGGAAGCGCGTTTCCCTTCGTGCTGTAAGGGTTAAAGAGATGCCAATTTCTAATCAATCTCCCAAAAGAGAATTCAGGAGGAGAGAGAAGAACGTAGGTCTGATGTGGCCATAGCATGAGCTCATTCCCTATCTACCCCCTAAAGACCTTTCGAACTTCTTAAGAGCCTTAGGCCTAACGGAATTTCTGTGAAGAGATGAGGGTGAAATAGATTTTAATGTCGCAATGCACACCTCTTAGGTCTCTAACTTTAACAGAAAGAATTTTAAAAAAGCCTGCAAGGCAAGAATACCACAATCGGTTCCTTTGTTCATAGATGTGAGTCCATCTTTGACAGGTATAAGGTATGCTCTGTGTGGTAGAATCCTTTGAACCATTCAGAGCTACAGGCGGTTAAAACAGCTTTCCAGCACTAGCTCATGTTTAGGGTTATACTTGGGCATATATTTAATATACCGAGTACAATCGATCCCCTGACTCACCTAAATTATACAGAGCGGACAGTTCAAGTTCTTTCATTCTTTAGATTCCACGAATTCCACGCATCATTAGGCATCGAGGATGGATCTATCTCGAGGGCGTTGGTCCAAACACATGTAGATCTGTCTTCTGTTGAATGGATTGATGAGACCACTAGCGTGACCTATTGAAAGTGGCCCACCATCCTACAAGGGTAGACTTTGAATGTAGCCTAGCAAGAACTCCACATTTACAGAGAATGTGTTCCTCATCCAGCTCCCAAAAGTGATAGACGTTTGTTTCTTTAAGATTCCTTTTATTGAGGTAATAACGAAGGGAGCAATAAACAGTGGCGATCATCTATCGCATCGAATTTCTCTTTCGTAATCGCATTACAACAGAGTAGCCCCCCTTAACTCTAAGCTAATGGTTTGGTGGCCAAAAAACACAACAAGAAGATTGTCATATCAAGTTTTATTAAGCTTCAGAAGTTGACTTTACCCTCAGTCACAGGGTCAATGAGAACTTGTTCAACCGCGGCTCTATACTCGCCTCTGCAATGGACTCTACTCCACAGTTTGTACAGGCAATATTAGCCTCAAAAGAGCTGCCAGTGCAAATATATGGTGGTACTCTACGGGTACATAAAAACATGCCAAAGAAAGACTTTTCTGGGTAAATAGCTTCATCTCAGATAAGAACATTGTTACACAGACGGGTCAAGGATGGAGAAGGGAACCATGGGTAAATGGTATACAGTCTTTCAAGCTGAGGTGGAGGTAATCTCGAACGGTACAAACAACGCAACGTGAAGAGGGTTCCCGTTTCAGACAGCCAAGCGGCTGACAGGGCCCTATCCAATAAGAAGATCACCTCCAAGCTCGCAAAGGAGTGTTTTGATATTCACGGTAACCCCTTGCTGGGTACCAGATCGCAAGCAAAGACTCATCGCCTGTCCTTGTGGAACTGGCACAATTGTGTGAAATGAACGCAGTGGGCACTGAAGATCTCGAAGACGAGTTGGCGTCGTATCACGCATTGTGTGATTGTCAAGCGTTGGCCAGACTCCTTTTATAACTAACGGGTGATTTTTTAAGAGCTTGATAACTTTTTTTTTAAAAAAAACGCATAAAATTTGCAAAATCTCATCGGTTCTTTATTTGA
>NW_023458570.1:4508382-4512843 GCF_013731165.1 Rhagoletis pomonella | reverse complement strand
AATGATTTGCAAGCGTTGCTCGTTAGTAAGTCTATTCATGATGAAATGTCAAAGCATACTGAGCATCTTTCTCTTTGACACCATGTCTGAAATCCCACGTGATCTGTCAAATACTAATGCATGAAAATCCTAACCTCAAAAAAATCACCCGTTATATATATATATATATCTCATGATCCGCTGATCGGATCTTAACCAGATTAGTATGGGACCACCTCTGAGACACTACCTTTCCGATCGGTTGACGTGGTCCAAAGTTATGCGGTAACATACATAAAAAAGAAAAAAAATAAAAAATATTCCGACGAACTAATAACCTCCTCCTTTTTTGGAAGTCGGTTAAAAAGTAAAAACAAAGATAAATATAAAGAAAAATATGAGGATGAGGATATTTATCGATTTTTCCGCTTCGCTTCGAAGCATCTATTTTTACAAACGGTTCGGGGGCGGGGATTTTATTCAATTGACCCCCAAATTGAAAATTCTGTTCGACTAAAAAATTCGGTCAGTATTTTTTCGGGCAGAAGTCTTTGCCATCAAAGAGGTGTTCAAAATAGTTGTAGCCTTGAGCCTCGCAGCGTTCAGCATTGCTATCTTCTCGGATATCCAGGCGGCGATCAAGGCACTTGGCTCAGTAAGTATCACCACCAGCATAATAAACAATACAGAGAGTACGTTTTGGATTTAGCTAAAAAGCATGATATTGCACTGATTTGGCTGCCGAGACACAACAGAATTCATGGCACGAGACGGCCGACGAGCTAGCCAAAAATGGGTCGGCTCTGAATATTTAAGTGACAGAAGATGGTGTCAGTTAGCACAGAAGAGAAACGACACTGGCATGTTGTTTTGGACTCAACCAAAATCGCTTAGACGAATACAGCATCAATAAAGAAGAAAAAGAAGCGGAAACGGTAAAGCATGTGCTTTGTAAATGCTCAGCAATATATAGGACCAGAATTAGCTATTTAGGCCAACTCTTCTTCTGCGGTCTAACAGACATAAGAGATATTAACCCTCTGCAACTTCTTAGATTCTTAAACTTCGATTTTTTCTTCGGTTTTCTTGATCTCCTGATGCTAATTGTAGTTGTTAACTAAGCTCGCCACATCTACCAACCAAACAACCAACATTATGAAGCAGCTATCCACCTATCTCAGTAACAGCTAAATCAACTTTTCCCAAAAATTTTACACGTATTACAACTGAAAAATTTTGAATACTCTTTAGGAGTATACGAAGTTCAGTTTTGACTAAAATTAGGTTTTGATTTAGTATCAAAGATAAAACACCAAAAACGAAAGATGGAGGAAAAGGGAACCATTTAAACTGCATGCAATTGAGAGGTGAAAAATTTCACCAGCGCACAACTTAATCCTCACTCACTGATTAATCGACTTGCACTTAAATACGTGCAGCCTTATCACAATGCTTGGGTAGATGCACGTCCACTTAGCTGAAATCACGTTTTTGACACTTTATGACCGAGACCTGCACATAAACATTAATTTCACAGCTGCTTAGCGATTTTGGGAACTTCCGCCAGCCAGCCATGCATACTACAAATCTCAACCTTAAGAGCCATCAGCTGAAAAACATTTAATGGTGATTACCAAAAGTGGCTAGCAACATATCAGTGGAACAATTAAAAAAGCTTGCAGGGAAGAGTAGTGGCAGAGAGTCACAGCAGAGAGCTAAACTAAAGGCGCAATGCGGGCAAATAAAAGCGTTAACTGATGCTGCTGCATCCGCTGAGGGTCAGAGGTTAAAACGTGCTTGCTTAGCTGTTAATTTAAATATGTGGCACCATTGGCGGTAGTGGCGCAGCAGCGGCGACACTTAAGTGATGTTAAGTAGGGAAAAAAAACCTAAATGCTTTGGTAAAATGTGAATAGCTGCTTTAATTGGAATTTTATAAATTTGCAGTGAAGCAGTATAGGAAATCATGAATGATAATTGCTAAGAAATAAAAAATGTATGCGGAATAAGAAAAAGCTGCTTAAACGGGCAGGAAAAAAATATGCAACTTTAATGCCGTCAACGCATTATGTCTATAAATTTGCAACCAAACACCTTTTTGGCTGATTATGGATGCGCGGCCATAAAAGTTAATAAGAAAAAAATTACGAAAAAAAAAATAAATGCAAAACTTTAATCAGTTTTTAGTTTGAGGTAGAAATATCCGCAATAATTAAGAAAATTCAATCAGAATAAAAGAAAACGAATGCGGCGGCATAAATACTCTCAAAAGATGTTCAACACGGATTGCGTTGCAAATGCATGTGTGTGTGTGTGTGTGTATGTATATTAGGGTGGTACAAAAATGCGTGTAAAAAAAAGTAAAGTCGGAATTTTAAATGCTCTCACGACCTATGATTGTTCTAAGTATATCGAAAATATATACTCCTGTTTTTTTTTTCTTTCGAAATCAAAGTGTTCAAAGTTTTTTATGTATTTTATGCGTGAAAAAAAAAAGTTTTCGTGGAGATGGTACAACATTTTTGAAAATCGATATCCAATTATTTATTGTATCAGTATTTAATACTAGCGATTTTTTAAGGGTCCCGGATTGCATATTTTATGGGGTTTTATGGGACCCATAAAATATAGTTAATATTAAAAACTGGTTAAATTGAACATTCGGTATTATTACTGAAAGTCTCGTGACTAGAAACAAAGTCTTCCGTTGAAAAAACATTGATTTTGAAAAATTCTATACCATTTCTAAGAAAAATGGTTTGGTTAAATACGTGGTAAACTTTTTTTGATTTCAAAACAAAATCAGGTGTATAGCTTTTTACGGCATAGCGATATCCCACTTACTTTTGACCACCCTAATATATATGCTAATGGACTTGTTGCGAATACGCGCAAATTTCTTTTTGTCAAAAATAACAATTTTAGGTATTTTTTATGATTATTTTATCTGCTAAAATATTTTTTTTTTTTTTAGCAACAACGAATTGCCAAAATAGCACCTGCAGTCAAGCAGGCAGCAAGGCAAGGCAAGTCGGCCAGTCAAATGCACAAATAAATGGCAAGCAAATGTTGGATGCTGCGGACATGCATTTGCACTCTCATCATAAAAATCGGCAAACAACCCTTTTAGGCGCATTTTTAATTTCAGACAACACTTTTTTCCAATCAATTTTTCGTACCCGTCGTGGGCAGGTTGCCAAAAAAAAAAATACTTAGACTCATCCCTGGGCATCAATGCTGCCGGCTGACGACTGCCGTTGCTTAAGGCGGCAATGTCGTCGTTGTTCGGCGTCTTATTTGGCCATTCAAAGCGCCTTAATTAAGCAAAGACTATGCCAATGGCTGCCCGGTATTGAGGATGTGCCAATCCGCCACAGATACAGCCAATTTATGCCGACAGCCCACGCAGCTACTCTTTACCTGTTTTTAGGCTGCAGCGCTGGCGTTGCTTCCATTTCGCATGCGGTTTTTCGAGAGCCGGGTGCTGCTGCTGCATCTTAAGTTAAGTTATAATTTTATATGCATACATACATACATACACTATTAAGGCCGTAAGCATCTTTCGTCTGCATTAACTGTCGAATGATGAAAATTAATAAAATTGTTATTTGTTTGCTTGCAGCCATGCAACCGCACCGCATGATTTTGTTTGATAAATACTCGTATGTGGCTAAGAATGTGTTGTTGCATGCAACAACAAAGCATATCTATGTACATATAGATATGTATATGAATTTCAAACCACTGCCATTCAGCGTATTCATTTGCTTTCGACATGCCAACTTAATTTGAGGATACGCCGCGGGGGTTTTGCGCAAAACACTCGTACTTTTATAAATAAGCATATATGTATGTATGTATGTGTGCCTGCTCCTTAGAGGATAGATAGCTAAATATGTGTACCTGCCACTTGGGCACAGTTTAAAATCAATAATGAATTAGGGCGAATGGTTATTGTGTTGAAGGGTGGTTGATCCGCTTGCAAAGGTGCAGTTTTTATGATTTTCGGGTAATAATGCGCAGTTTTGTGGTATTAAGCCTTTATTCGGTGAGTATAATTAAATAGCAACGAATATGCAGATTGCATGCGGATAAAGAACGCATTCAATTTATTTTGCAGATTTTTTTTTGTTGTTTTAAGGTTAAGGTAGCCTTTTTCTTTTTTGTACCCATTCCACAAATATCACTGATTGAACATATTTTTTTAAGTGTTCCTTTTTTGAAGTTGTATTTTTTATTTTTATTATTTTTTGCCAAAAAAACTTCTTAAATAGTAATCATTTAAATAATATTCATAAAAATTAAAGTTAGAATTCGATGTGGTTTTGGATCTGATACTTCCCGTATAAATCTTTAAAGTTCCGATATTTCCCGAAAATATCCCAAAAAAATCAGAAAAATTCCTAAAAGTCCTAAAAAAGTCAGACACAAAAAGTAGGGCTGTGCGATTAATTGATTACTCAAAATTTTAATTAATCATAA
>NW_023458570.1:4501657-4508282 GCF_013731165.1 Rhagoletis pomonella | reverse complement strand
GAGAGGCAACTATCTGGAAGTATTTTACATAAAAAATTTACTAAGTATTGCCCGGTTTGTAGTTGCAGTTAAAGAAAACACATGAAAAGGCACGATTTTTTTTAAATTCGAAAAAAAGTAAATATTTCAAAAACGGTGACACTTTTACCTGAAAATTTTTTGTTTATCAGGGAGCTCACCCCCCCCCACCTACCTTCCCCTAAAGTTTGGCACGTTACTTCTGGGACACCCTGTATAACACTTTTTAAATTTTTTTATAATTTTTCGAGGGCTACCCTTCAGGTTGGTTCCATTCTGTATAAAAAAGAGCTCGGTGTAATTTGGTGTCAATCGGATAACACACCACATAAAAAGCCTTTTCAGGTATTTTATTTTTTTACACAAATTTTTATAAAGTTAGTTATTAGTAAAAAATTGTTCTGGTTAATTATATTAAACTAAATATAAATTGTATTTAATAAACTATAATAAACAATAATTAATTAATATCCATATTGTATTTAGTTTATATAATTCTATAAGACTATTTATTACTTCAATTCAATTCAGTTTACTAGAAAAATATTTACATAATAATAACAAAGAAGTTTGAAATAAATAATGGTGCATTTACATGCTATGAATCTGTTTATAAGCCGTATGAATTTTCCTATAAAAGAAGCACCAACTCTATGAAGAAATGAATGAAAGCGATATATATTTAATAATTTTGACTTATATACTTGGCAAGTATTTTTTTGTAAACAACAAACAAAAAAAAATCATTTTATGGTAACTTCGAAACTAAGAGCTTATTTTTTTGTTAAATGTGCTTTAAAAAGGACCTACTGCCAATAAAGCCTTGTGGATTGCAATTTTTCCATATTTGTAATGCTTCCATTTGAACATCTTTGTGGAAAACAGTTTTTTGTTCAGAATTGCTTGTTTACGAAACATTTGGCATAAGTTGAAATCATAGGGATGCCGTTTTCTTCCGTTTCTCAATGGATTTTATACTTGTAAAAGCACCAAAATATGTATGCAATACTTCTACATATCGTCGTTTAAAGTACAAAACCGCGCATCAAAAAAATTCAAAACCTCGTATGTGAGGTTGCCTAAATTTTATAGGAGAGAGTGAAACTGGTCCCAATTAAAAACGGTTCTCTCTTTTAAACTTAATTATCTCTTCTCCTTATGTCTAAGTATCGATATTTTATTATAAATGGCTAAGGGCTTGATGCCAGGAGCTTCCGGTGACCAAATATCTTTTTTGGCACAAATTTCAGTTACGAGGTTTTCCAGAACCACGATACGCGGTTTTCTACTTTAAACGACGATATACATATTGGCGCTTACACAATATGTTAATGTTTGGCCTAGCTTCTCCTCCTATATGTGGCGTGCGTGATTTTGTCACACAAAGTAGAGGACAGTTTTACGCCGACTCCGAACGGCAATTGTATTTTTATGAGAAGTCGTTTCCATGAGAGAATATACTCGGAGGTTTACTATTACCAACAGAGGAGCAACCGCTATTAGAAAAAAACTTTTTTGTTTTTTTTATACCCGAGCGCACTTGTGTACAAGGGTATTATAACTTTGTTCACATAACGGTTGTTTGTAACAGGCAAAACGAATCGAGATAGATATAGACAAATGTATACATAAATGATCAGAATAAAAAGAGAAATCGATTAAGCGGTGACTGTCTGTCCGTCCGCCCGTCCGTCCGTCCGTCCGTCTGTGCACACCATAACTCGAGTAAAAATTGAGATATCTTAACGAAATTTGGTACGTGCACTTCTTTCGGGCGTAGGACGGATGGTATTGAAAATAGGCAAAATCGGACAATAACCACGCCTACCTCCCATATAACGGTAATTTTCAGAAATACGAAAACTGCGATATTTTAGTAACTACTGAAGATAATTCACTCAAAATTGACATTTACAATAATTTGTAGACTAAAAATAAGAATATTCTAATCTTTTGGAAAATGGGCGTAGCCACGCCCACTTATGGTTACATGTGTATATCTTGGTAACCGCTGCACCAATTTCTTCCAAACTTGGCACAGCATACTAAATGGCCGAAATTTTTTAAAATCGGACAATAACCACGCCCCCATCCCATATAACGGTTATTTAGAGAAATACGAAATATTCGATAAATCAGTAAATATTAAAGCTAATTTATTCAAAATTGAAGCTTGCAACAATTCTTTACCACGAAAAACGTTTATAATAAAATTTTGGAAAATGGGCGTGACACCGCCCACTTATGAGCACATTTATGTATCTGGGTAACGGTTCTACCAATTTGTACCAAAAATTATTGAAATCGGACTAAAATTACGTCCGCTTTTCATATAACGGTAAATTTCAGAAATGCTTGAAACTTCGATATTTCGACATATATGTAAGTACGCTAATTTACTCATAATTGATACATGTAGCGGTAGCTTTCAGAAAGGTGAAAAACATATATTTAATACTTGCGCCGGGTATTTAATGTTCGGCAAAGCCCGAACTTAGACTTTCTTACTTGTTTATTTTGATGTTGGTGGGAAACTGGGATTGAGCACAGGCGCTGCGTAATGCTCTACAACAGCCGCCACTACTTTTACATATATTGCTGGTATATTCAAAATACTATCCCGAACATCGGAGTGTATATATTTAATATAAGAAAGAATGAGAGGTACTATAAGAAAATGTACCCAAAATTCAGGAGCAAATGAAAAAATGCTCATTTGAAAATAATTCACATGTATAAATTAAAAGATATAACTTAAGCGGTTACAGCGCTAAACAAAAGGAAAAATTAGAAAAAATAGCAATGCGGTGTGAAGGAAACATAAGACCATAAAATGTTTGTTTGTTTCGTTAATTCTCTGAACCTTTTAAGATATGACACTCCATTCTTTGCAGTAGTTTGCAAATATACACTAATTGTTCTAAAATCGCAAACATTTTCGTGGGATGTTTTTCTTTGATTTCGAATTGAAAATACATTACGATCATATTGTACCGAAATAAGTGTGGTATCTCTGCATTTTGTAAAAGCCAGAAAGAAGCGTAAACTGTATGAAAAAATTAAAGGTAGAAGTATACATGCCTTCTATAATTTTGACTTAAATGTATATTTGGCATGATTCAATAATACAAGGTTATGTAATTTGTGACAGCTAAAATTTGACACTCCTTTATCTAGATTTGTATTTGGAAGTAGGAGAAAGGGAAAGAATGTGATCGCCTTTTGCGAAAATGGTAGTAGAAAGGTATTACAAAAAGTACGCAAAGTATACAATTAGAAGTAAAATGTGTATTATTAATTCTATGCGAATTTGAAATATATTTGGTGTTTTAATGGAAATACTAAACAACACATAAAAGCATGCATTTTTGATTTCAGTTATTCGTCATTTCCTGGAAGAAATCTAGAATACCGACCCTTCAGCAATGCAAAAACGAAAAATGCAGATCAATAGAACTTTTTATGCTCATTTCAACCATGCCAAAATTATTTGGCGCAAGTGAAAAATGAAGACGTTCTCTAGAAGCTTAAAGTTCAGTTTTTAGATTTTTTTAATATTAATATCTTATGAACTATGTAACCGATTAAAAAACGAATGACGTCACCATGAAGATAATTAATTTTTCTTCAGCTGATGTACATAATTTACAGCTTTTTGTATTTTTAAACCAAAACCACTAAAAAACGAAAAAGTGTTATTTTTTCATGAAATAACCTTTTTTGAAAGATCTGCATAATTAATGGTAAAGAAATTTATATTATTTAGAAAGTACAAGTTATTACTATTAATTCGATATTACATATTTTGTCATGATCTGCAAATAAAAATTACGCAAACGAAGGTGATGCCAACGAATATTTAGGATCAAGAATTTTTTGTTTTACTACTAATATCACTACAAACTGTAAAGTAAGCAACATTCTGCACAAGTAAAGGAGCCGATTTTATGTGCGGAAGCGAGAAGACCATTTTATTATTATTGAATCATGACAAGGCGAATTTATATAGGGTGGTGTTGTTTCATCAGCTGTGTGTAGCGTTTGATTGTCAAAATTTTGAATTTCGTTAGTAAGTGAGTGAAAACGTGAGAGTGTTTGCATTTTCTGTCGCCCTTTTTCATTCGGGGAAGAATAGCTGAAATTTGACAATGGCCCGCTAAAAGCGAAAACAAAATACAAGTAATTGTTGTATTTGTTCAATGGATACCACCTTATATGTATTCGCCTTGAATCATGGCTTATATGTATATTTGGCAAGTCTTTGTGTAACCAACAAAAAATACACATTTTCATTTCTTTGCCAGCTTGGAAAATATAGGCTTATTTTTACTTAAATGTGATATAAAGCTCATTAGAATGTTCTGTGATGTCTTGTTTTTAAGTTTGTTATCATAGTGCTTTGTATTTTGATTGTCCACTATACGTGAGTAGCTTCTATTCAAAAAGTTCTAGTACAAAGAATTTCTCTGTTTTGAATTTGTTTGTTTATTGTTTTTAATTTTTAAAATTCATACTTTTGACACGTATGTGAATGGCGGAGTTGCCGCTTTACTCCTTTTCGGTTGGTTTTTATATTAAAAAGGCATCAAAATGGGAAAACCCCTCCTTGGTATCTCTGCATCTGTTAAACTTTTTATGGGAAGATGTATGACAATTCAACTTGCTATAATTTCATATGCTTAACAGTATCACAACAGTATGTTTACAGTATCTCCCCATAATTTTTAATATGAAAACATGTATTATATGCATCCCACTCGATATCATTGAATTCCTCATTGGAACATGTAGTCCCTCTATTTTAAGGTATCAACAGTTCATATGGCTTCATATCATGTAAATGCACCATAAAAGTTAATAGTTCATAAAAGAAAATGTCGTCATAACTTAAAACTCTTTATTCTTCGATAAAGTTTATTTTCTGCTATCTGGAAATATTTGGCGGTACTCAATTACAACCTGAAGCACATACTGCTTCTGTTGCTAATTTTTTGTAAATAAGTTGTTGTAGTCCTCCATTAGTTTCACGCCTCTCTCCGCCGTATCGTTTACAACGTTTCTCAACCAGGCTTAGAGTATTGACGAAATCTTCATTCTTATGCCACTGTGAAAGATATGTATTAAGGAACTCGTCACTTAAATCGAATCTAGTGAAACATTTTCTTGTTTTATTCAACAAATTGTTTATTATTTCTGGGATTTGATTAATTTCCACTTTAATCCCTTTAAAATTTTCTTCTGATTCGTCTGTTTCACAATTTAATGCATTGACTATTTTCATTTTGGATTCTGAAGGCATATTAGAGTCAAATGCGATGGATTTAGGGGATAGATACCAAAAATGATTTTTAAGTTTTTGTAAAGCCTCACAAGAGATTTCATGATCAACAACCTGATATTTGTAAAGTTTGAAAGAACAGTGAAACCCAAATATGGTGACTTGGCTGCAGAAGTAGCACAAAACCACGTTCCGACATATATACTGGTTAGAAAAATGCAAAAATCTCAAATAGCATTTTCTTCGTGCGGTGGTAATTTAAATTTATTGCGAAACATGAATATTTTCAAGCAATAAATAGCCTTTGTCACCTTTGCACCTTGCATGATGGGTAGCCCCTTCAGCATGGAAGGAGACTCCACGGGATGATGTTTCGCCAAGAAAAATAGCAGTGTCAGTTCTAAAAATTCCTTATAACCCTCTCTGGGATGTTGTTTTTGCAAAGCATCTCTTACAAAATCAAGAACTCGGGATACATTGACCGGCCCCATATGTTTCTTAACCTTTGCATGCTCGCCTCCGGGATTAAAATTATTAACATTCCATACCAAGTATTTTGGTACTTTTTTAAGATTGGTGCAGTTGAACCTGTAGTTTTCCCCATAATTTCATAGAAAATAGTTTTAACATGGTTTCGTAAATGTGATGCCGACAGGGTAGATAAAAAGGTCTTTTTCTAGAAAGCTTTTGATCAAAACACGCGCACCTTTAAAAGTGCCAGTATTTTTTGCTGTTGTGTCAAAAACTAATGCTTTCACGTGTTCCTGAAGGCCCCATTCCTCAAGCGTTTCACAAACAGCTGTTGCCTGTTCTTTTCCACTACCCGATTGCAATACAGGTACACCAAGAAGTTGATCAGTACCACAATTTGAAAGAATCACAGGAAGTCGATCTACTATCTCTTTACCCGTTAATGCTGGAAGTAATTTACCATCCCAATGCACAGTGGTCAATAAATGGGATTTAATGTTCATAATTCACTGGAGCCTTCATTTCTCAACCAATTTGATATTTTTTTTTTTGTTTAATGAAAGCTAATAAAATTTGGAAGAGACTAGTTGAGCCCAATTGTGGAATATTTATTTGTTTGTATTAAATTTTTTAGTACAAAGTGCAGATAATGTGCCAATTTTGAACAAGACCGATTCTTCTGTTCCAGCTAATAAAAGTTTCATAATAAAAACTAGTTCAAAACAATTATAGGGTTCTCTTAAAACCAAAAAAAAATTAAAAAGTAATAATTTGAAATGTTATAAAAAAAATTTTGACTAAAAGTATTTTTTTTTGTTTTTAGTTTTTATAAAAATTTTGGGTATGCAGTTTTATAGA
>NW_023458570.1:4501120-4501557 GCF_013731165.1 Rhagoletis pomonella | reverse complement strand
CGCGGCCGAAGGCCGCCTACGCAGAAAGAAGTTCTGCGCAAAAATACTTCCGGTCCCCTTTTCCGGCAACACAGAAAGGAGAATTCTACTTAGTAAGGGTTATAATCCCTAAGCGCGGCCGAAGGCCGCCTACGCAGAAAGAAATTCTGCGCAAAAATACTTCCGGTCCCCTTTTCCGGCAACACAGAAAGGAGAATTCTACTTAGTAAGGGTTATAATCCCTAAGCGCGACCGAAGGCCGCCTACGCAGAAAGAAATTCTGCGCAAAAATACTTCCGGTCCCCTTTTCCGGCAACACAGAAAGGAGAGTTCTACTTAGTAAGGGTTATAATCCCTAAGCGCGGCCAAAGGCCGCGTACTCAGAAAGAAGTTCGTTTTCATGTATGCACTATTTCGGTTTTTGTCATATGCATTACTTCGGTTTTGAGTCGAAACTG
>NW_023458570.1:4495484-4501020 GCF_013731165.1 Rhagoletis pomonella | reverse complement strand
GTTATTTCGGTTTTCAAACGAAAGTGTGCATGTATGCATTATTTCGGTTTTTTCATATGCATTATTTCGGGTTTCAACCGAAACTGTGCATATATTCATTATTTCGGTTTTTTCATATGCATTATTTCGGTTTTCAAACGAAAGAGTGCATATGCATAATTTCGGTTTTTCTAATATGCATTATTGCGGTTTTCAACCGAAACTATGCATATATGCATTTTTTCGGTTTTTTTCATATGCATTATTTCGGTTTTCAACCGAAACTGTGCATATATGCATTATTTCGGTTTTTTTCGTATGCATTATTTCGGTTTTTTTCATATGCATTATTTCGTATGCACAGTTTCCATATGCACAATTTCAGGGTGCCGCATACAAATATATAGACAGACAGAGAGTCAAAAATTCTAATCATTGTTAATTTTGCTTCTGTAACTCTAATAAAATCCCACCATATTAATTTTTCTTTAATATCTATATGGTACAGACATCTCCTGTTACAATTTTATTATAAGTATAGATATAGATTTCATTTATTTTATCAATTTAATACAATAAAATTTTTCTAACAGGTGGCAACCCTCCCAAAAAATATCTTCTGCAGTAAAATTTCCAAAACCTCTTCAGTTTGGAAGTATTCAATTTATCTTATAAATTAAATTAAATTAAACAGGTGGCAACTCTAAAAAAATATTTTTGGCTATAAGCCTTCTTAAGCCCCTTTTTTTGATGCCCATATTGCAATATTTCTCCTGATTGCAAATATATATACTTTTAGCCGCAGGAGGCTTATAGTTTTTAAGTTATTTGTTGTTAAAGTTTGTAAATTGAACTAACCTCTCGGCGCTATTTCACACAATAAACACTATATTTATGTAGACACTTCGGCAAAATAGTTACATTAAAACCCCGCACAATGAAATGTAAACATATTTTTTACATTTATGATGTATTTTTAGTAAATTAAGTAAGTTTTAATAATTATCACGCACTTATATATGTATACGCACATTGTGAATACAGAACCGTTGATTCAACCATGGTTTCACACTGACATTAGAAGAGTGCAGCCACATCTAAGAAAATAACAATAAAAGAGAATAGTTTTTATCGTACCCATTTTCCTGCTCAGCGTTGAATTAGTAGTAAAGGAGGGTATGGCGTTAAATACCCCCAATATATAAAAAAAACTGACAAGCGCCGCAGGAGAAAATTTATAATAAAAAATCGCGCGATTTTTTATTATAAATTTTCATTATTTATCAAGTATTGATTTTTATGGAAAAAGCGCCGCAGGCGAAAATTTTAATTATTTATGGAAGTATTGATTTTTATGGAAAAAGCGCCGCAGGCGAAAATTTTTAATAAAAAATCGCGCGATTTTTTATTAAAAATTTTCATTATTTATCGAAGTACTGATTTTTATGGAAAATTTGTAATAAAAAATCGCGCGATTTTTTATTAAAAATTTTCATTATTTATCAAATTAACGATGTACGTTTTCTACATTTGTGTACTTTGAACTACAATAACACCAGTAAATATTATTTCCACCCGAAAAAAATAATACCGTTATGATCAGGAGTAAGACCCCTATCGATCCTAATATTATTATTTTTAATAAGAGCAATATATGTACGTATTGTACATTTATACTTCCTAATTATACGCACTTATTTGTGTATTTTTTTAACGTATGGTAGCATACATTTTGTGTTACTCTCAGCCATTGTTATTTCTGCTTGTTTGTGAAATGTGCAAAAGTTTGTGAAAACATTTATAAACGCGTTTTACTTAATTAATTAATTAAGAATTGTATATTAAAGTGGAAATCTCATGCCGGGGTTTTAATGTAACTATTTTGAGGAGGGTGTACATAAATAAAGTGTTTATTGTGTGAAATAGCGCCGAGAGGTTGGTTCAATTTACAAACTTTAACAATAAATAACTTAAAAACTAGAAGCCTGCTGCGGCTAAAAGTATATATATTTGCAATCAGGAGAACTCCCTCTATCGTTCCATAGCTACCTTAATGCGGAACTCCGGGGATGCCAAACTAAATTGCAGCCCAAACTAATTAAAATAATTAGTTAAACTGCGGAAGGGAACGCCTTCAACTCTACACACCTCTTTACTCCACCAACTTTCTTCCAACAGCAATTTACGAGTAAATGCCTGACCAGCCGTCCAGCTTTTGAACATTGACAGCTGCTAGGGCAGCACACGTCGCAGGCAATTAAACGCTCGCACAGCAGTTATTTGGAACATTGTTGTTTAATGCTTCCTTTGTATTTTTGCTGCTTTGTTGTTGTTGTACTCTTGTTTACAACTGTCGCATCAGTTTTTTGTTCGTCTAGTGGGAAAGTTGTATATTTGTTTGTCAAACAACCGAGAAGCATGCAACGATAACAGCATTAAAACAGACACGAAAATTGGTAATGAGAAACTAAAACAACGAGCAACGGAACCGAAACTATGCACTATCAATTAAACTACGTTAACAAAACCGCTGACATCTGTACGAAAAATTGTATATACTTCTAAAGATATACCACCAGAAAATACTGAAAATTCGCTTTCGATAATATAATGTCTTTCAAATACATTCACGCAAGTTTTATGTACAGCAATAACAAAGTTAACTAGCACGGATAGACAATAGCGAGTTTGGTTGTACCTCATTGAGCTCGTTCGTTTCGCCACTCGCTAACGGCTGGCGAATCGATGACGGGTATTATTAACAAAGAACTCAAACATTTTTAACCGACTTCGAAGGGGGAGGTAATCAATTCGTAAGGAAATATTTTATTTTCTTTTTTATGTATGCTACCGTAATTTGGTTTAGATCCGATCATTGGATCATGAAAAAATTGACGGTACTCCTTAATTTGTATATGAGAATTGAAGTCGGTTGTGTTTTTTGCTTAAAAATTACTTGTTTAATAAAAAGATCTATCAACATAAGATGCGCTCAACTTTCAAAAGTAATAAAAATGTTAAAAAAGTTTCAATGTTCATTTTCCTCGATTTCTGGTTTTCGATGCAGATGGTGATTTTTCAAGGTTGTCTTACTTTTATACCAGAGCGCACTTGTGCACAACGGTATATTAACTTTGTTCACATAACGGTTATTTGTAACAGCCAAAACGAATCGAGGTAGATATAGACAAATGTATACATAAATGCTCAGAAAGAACAGAGAAGTCGATTTAGTACGTGTACACGATAACTAGCAAAAATTGAGATACCTTAACGAAATTTGGTATGTAGGTTTCCCTTTATCCAAGGTAAGTTGGTACTGAAAATGGGCAAAATCGGACCGTAACCACGCCCACTTCCAATATAACGGTATTTTCGTAAAATGCCGGAACTTCGATATTTATTCATTTATTTATTTTTGAAAAATGGGCTTACTCCAAGATAATAGTTACAATAATCTCTTAACAATAAATAAGACTGCTATAGACTTTAGGAATTGAGCGGGGCACCGCCCCCTTTATGACCACAAACGTGTATCTCGGTAACCACTTTATCGATTTCTACCAAACTTGGTTCAGTTATATCACTAAGTCTAACTCAGCATACTATCGAAAACGTTTGAAATCGGGAAAAACAGTCCTGATCATCATGCAACGGTAGTTTAGAGAAAGTTGAAACGACGATATCTGATACCTGCGCCGGGTATATAAAGTTCGGTTTCGCCCGAACTTATACTTATTTACTTGTTTGTAATATTTTTAATACCGAAAAAATTAACAGAACTTGTATTTTTATTATGAAGCTCATTTTGGTGAAACGAATTCGAAGTTGGAAAATTAAATCTTCGAATCCTTGTTAAGTACATATAAGTGGTAAATTCTTTTGGGTTGTTAAGTGTAAAAAAAATAGTGAGTTATTTATAGGATCGCTCTTATTTTCCAGGTATAATTTTTTGTTTGTGCTACTCCTCAATTTAGTTCATTTATATACAAAAAATTAGCTGAGCGAAATTTTAAGTTAATGCGATAAGTGTAAAGTGTGGCCCTCGGGCCGCAAAACTGCGAAATTCATTTTTGTATAACTATTTTGAAATAACGGCGGTAATTCACATGTCCTTGGCTATTCCATTTTCTTTTTCAAGAGTAAATTGCAATTTTCTGGAGAAATAAATTTTATATTGACCTTTGCTAAAAAAATATTAGTCGTCCATATCATTTGAAGTGAACAATGTTCACTGAACACATACGGTGGCACAATGTTACCACCTATACTACGAGAGAAAATTTATTTGCTCGGGCGTTACTTGAATGAAATTGTAGGAAACAAACTGCCATCGGTGAAACAAGCGTTAAAGGTTTTCTTTTTCAAATTGCGGGTGCGTAAGTTAACCGTACGGGGAAGTGCCTCACTAGTTGTGCGCGAAGTGATGATATATTGGGAAAAAGCACGAATTCCGACGCAAAATTTAAGGAACTGTATATCAAAGTTGGAAGCTATGAATCAGCAATGGAGGCAACTTCAAAAACATTCTGGGAGATCGTCGGATGTTCATAAGAAAAAGGAAGCAGATTGACAAACTTGAGCATATTTTTGACATAGCGCACGCCAATGCTTTGAATATCATTACCATTGAAGAAGACAAGCAGTTCTTAATTAATACGCGTGTGAGAAGAGGGCGGCCAGGGTTCATATATGGAATTGATTACCAGCTAATTGTAAAGAATGACGAGTTTCTGACCGAAAAATACGAGAGGCGAAGAAGAAGGAGCGAAGCGATCATGAAATACAACAACTGAGTATGTATTTATATGTACATACATATGTATGTTGATATTATTAATGGTTTTCATGTGTTTTAGCTCAACCTGCTCTACTCATGACGTCGAGTTCAAGCAGTAGTGAAGATTTAGATTTGTGTGATTTGGAGCAGGTTCCGCGAGTCTCAAAAGATGTATCACCATAAGCAAAAAAGAAAAGAGGGCGTCAAATAATAATTATAACAAAGCTTGCTGCTGCCTTGGATAAGTGCAAGATCAGTGACAGGAATGCGGTTCATATCCTGATAGCTTCTATCGAAGCGCTTGGTCACGATGTTAATAATTTCGCGATAAACAGGTCCTCGATTCACAATTTTCGAGAGAAACTTCGCGAACAAAAGGCTACCGAAATCAAAAACATTTTCACGGATAGGAAACTGAACGCTGTTACCTTGCATTGCACAGTGGTCAATAAATGGGATTTAATGTTCATAATTCACTGGAGCCTTCATTTCTCAACCAATTTGATATTTTTTTTGTTTAATGAAAGCTAATAAAATTTGCAAGAGACTAGTTGAGCCCAATTTTCGAATTTTTATTTGTTTGTATTAAATTTTTTAGTGCAAAGTGCAGAGAATGAGCCAATTTTGAAGAAGAACGATTCTCCTGTTCCACCTAATAAAAGTTTCATAATAAAAACTAGTTAAAAACAATTGTA
This sequence comes from Rhagoletis pomonella, assembly GCF_013731165.1. Taxonomy (NCBI): domain Eukaryota; kingdom Metazoa; phylum Arthropoda; class Insecta; order Diptera; family Tephritidae; genus Rhagoletis; species Rhagoletis pomonella. The sequence continues at coordinate 4,495,566 of NW_023458570.1, read as the reverse complement.
GGGTTCTCTTAAAACAAAAAAAAATTTAAAAGTATCTGTTGAGCTGCAAAGCTTTTTTTGCAGCTATTAAACTCCAAATTAA
>NW_023458570.1:4474805-4495384 GCF_013731165.1 Rhagoletis pomonella | reverse complement strand
ACGAAATTATCCATATGCACACTTTCGTTAGAAAACCGAAATAATGCATATAACAAAAACCGAAATAATGCATGCATGCACAATTTCGGTTCAAAACCGAAATAATGCATATGGCAAAAACCGAAATAAAGCATACATGCACAGTTTCGGATGAAAACCGAAATAATGCATATGTGAAAGACGAAGGTATGCATACATGCACAGTTTCGGTTGAAAACCGAATTAATGCATATAACAAAAACCGAAATAATGCATGCAAGCACAGTTTCGGTTGAAACCCGAACTAATGCATATGAAAAACCCGAAGTAATGCATACGTGCACAGTCTCGGTTGAAAACCGAAATAATGCATATGGCAAAAACCGAAATAAAGCATACATGCACAGTTTCGGTTGAAACCGAAATAATGTCTAAATGCACAGTTTCCATATGCGCAATTTCGGTGCCCCTTTGTATGCGTATCACTCGAAAACTAATGCAGGGAATTGAATGCAGTTTTCACCGATGTATCGCTAGAGATCTAGCTTCCAATATAGTTGGAAAATATTAGAGAGTTGCCACCTGTGTTTACAATTTCAGTTTTGGTCAATTGATAGTAAATATTGCAATATGGCTGCCAAAAGAAAGAGGTTTACAAAGGCTTACAGCTGAAAATATCTTTGTGGAAGGTTACCTATTTGAAAACTTTAATTTAATTTAATTGACAACTTAAATTAAATATTGCGATAGTGGCATCAAACTAAAAAGGATAGGAAATTTTAATGCCGAAAATATTTTCAGAGGATTTGCCAACTGCTTGAAAAATTGTATTCATTTAAATTTGTAAAATAAATGAAATATTACAATACGGACTTTAAACTAAAAAAATAAAGAGGATTAGGAAGCTTACTTTTGAAAATATTTTTGAAGCGGGTTGCCACTTATTTGAAAACTTTAACTAAGTTAAATTTATAAGATAACGTGAATGTTGCTATATGGGTATCAAACGAAAGTATTTGAGAATAATAAAATTGCAACAGGCTGATATCTGTACATAATAGATGTTAAAGAAAGATTAATAGGAATCAACAGAAGCCAAATCTAAAATTTTTATAATTTTGGTCTGTATCTGTATGTTTGTAAGCGCATCTCGCAAAAACTAATGTATGGGATTAAATGCAGTTTTCACCGATGTACATATTGCTAGAGCTCTAATCGAAAATATAGAATCCATTTTTTTTGTTTTAGTTTATCATCGATCATTATTCCTAGGTACTTGAATGTATTACATTTTTCCAGTGCGTCGTTGTTTTTATTTCGAGTTAGCAACGGAGTGTTCTCAAAATTCCGCCTTGATATAACCACAAACTTAATTTTATTGACATTCAATTAAGTGTGTTCAAGCATAACCAATCGCACTTTTTTGGAACTTCTGTGTGGTTTTGCCCTAAAAAATTAAACACTTTTTGTTGTTGCTGCCAAAAAATTAAGAAATCTGAGACTTCACGCTTTACAATTTCATAAAGTTCTCTGTAGAATGTATTTCACTAATCCACTGCACCGGCTGCACCGATTTGGTTAATATTTGGAACATATGCCAGCACCTTGAAAATAAATATTCCGACCTAAAGTTTACTCGGTATGTAGCTCGGGATATTCCTAAAATTCTTAGACAGACTAAAATGTAAAAAACCAATATATCTCTAAAACCAATTACGCTGGGGAATTGAAACTTAGCACTGATGCATATATTGCAAATGCATTGGAAAAGGGGGCGTGGCACCTTCCATACAAACTAGAGATGGGCACGGGCCGGGCTTTTGGCAGGGGCGACGCGTAAGCCCGCGAGTACGGGCCGGAATATTTGCTGTCAGCACGAACTCGTGCGGGCCTGGGCGTTCAGTAAAATTTCATAAAAGCACGAAAAGGCACGAAAAAGCCCGTTGCTAATACTAAAAATTTAGATGAGCTTTTGTTTTGTACAAAAAAAATAAAATAGTACATATTTAAAGCTCTTTGATAAGAGAAAATCAAAAAAAGAAATATTTGGAAACCGATAGAAAATATATGATACGTAGTAGTTTTGTTTACATAAATATCTGTACATAAAATACCTTCCACTTTTTCTACTTCCCCGAAAATATATTATAAAAATCTTTGATGTAAAATATTGATTCGCTTAAGTAAACATATATATGGACATAAACACAAAATTAAAAATTTGTACATATGTATACATACAATAAAAGTTGGCTCTTTATTTCCGGGCTGGGGCGTGTCCCGTCGTGCCGGGCCGGGCCGGGCCCCACTAAAATTCTTAACGTGCGGGCTTGTGCGGGCTTGTGCGTGTTTTTGAAAGTTGAGTTGCACTCGTGCCGGGCCGGGCCAGAAAATTTAGGCCCGTGCCCATCTCTAATACAAACTGAACTTCTCATATAGCTTATCCCTGGAACCGCTTACGCTAACGTCCTGAAATTCGACACAGCTACATATATTATCAATACCGTACTTATGGCGAAATGTGGTTTTAAGTGTTTTTAATTTTTAGTAAAAGGTAAAATTTGTGTAAAAATTTTAAAGAATCTTTTAAAATTTTGACAAATAATGGAGCTTTGGTTTTTAGAGTTTCGCTATAGACTGTCCTATCTACATACCTATTTGCACAAAAAGATAGCCGTTTTCGTTGTTCTGACTATACTCAAAAACCACTGAATAGATTGTCGGAGGTTATCTTACATGCATATATGGTCCTATTACATGCTACTAGAAAACTCGCTAGGTGGTGCTGGAGTAGAGCTATTTATAAAAATCGTATTTATTAACCGATTTCGTTCAAATTTTAAATGTGAGCTATGTACCTGTATGATGGAACATTCTTTTGACGAAAATTGGCCCGACGAGTACCGCTGGAGTCGAGGTTGAAATTCGTAACACGTATTTATTTTATGGTAAGCAATGGTTTTGCAGAAAATGGACCCAATTGATGGCGCTGCAGCCGAAATGTATGGAAACCCCGTGTGGTTGGTCTGCTTTGGCCCTATGTTTAAGTTATACGAATTTAATTTTCAGATGTCTAAATGAAGGATGGGGTGAAGTTTTTCTGACGCCCTCATGCACGATCATGTGATCTTGCATCTAACTAGAAATCAGTTCATAAATATTACCACGAATTAACAACTCACACGACTCATTTAGCCAATGTACCTGAAAAACTTTTTATCCTGTGGGACAGCGAGGGTTCTTGGCCCTCCTATAACAAAAACGCACTTCTGTGCTCCTGTGTGTTTCCTTATAAGAACGTTTATTGGCATACGCACCGCACCAATGTTGAAGCTGCAAGATCATAGAAAAAGATTACGCATGCCTGGCAGAGATCTCACAGGTGGAAATAAGACCATCGGTAAAGCTCATGACATCGAAAGGGATTAGTATTCCATATGGTACCATAGCGTTACTATTCTTGACCTATGTGTGAGGAGGATACTGCGCTTTGGTGGTTTCAACTTAAACAAAAAATTAAGGCTTTACAGACTATTATTATTATTGCTTTTAAATGCTCTTTTGCATTGGCATTGGCATTAGCTAGTATTAAAATAACGTTAGAGTATTTTACTTCATTATATTGCTGCTAAATAACTCAAGCTACAGCCAAACATATTACAAATTTAAAGTCCTTCTGAACTCAATCTGTAATAACACCTCTTTTCATAAACAAAACAATCTAAAGCTCACAAAGTCGAAGCTGAACGCATCTAAAAAGAATGTACCATCCAGGCAATTACAATCGATGCAATCAAGCTACAGTCTGATCTCAATAACGTGGCTGTATGGTGTAGCAAGAATCGTCTTCATATAAATATTAATAAATGCTTTCACGTATCTTTCTCCAAATCGCGGTCATTAATATCTAACTTTTATTTTATTGGTAACGCACGCCTAACTACTCTCGGCGAAATTGCAGATCTTGGAGTTGTTTTTGACTCTAAATTTTTGTTTCACAGCCATTTAAATTACATTATTGCCAAGTCTTATTCTATACTAGCCTTCATTCGACGGTTTGGGTCTGACTTTACTGATCCCTATACCTTAAAATTACTATTCACTGCGCTCGTTCGGTCTAAGCTGGAATACGCAGTCTTTATATGGAGACCGTATCACGATTGCCATATCAAGAGGCTTGAACGCGTTCAAAAGAATTTTGTTCGTTTCGCTCTTAGGTCTTTGAAGTTCGAGTATCCGATGCCTTCTTATAGTGCTAGGAGCTTACTAATTAATTTAAAATCTCTGCATAGTAGAAGGATTATCCTTTCGCTCTCCTTTGTGTTTGACATCGTAAGTGGAGTGACTGACTCTCCTTTCCTTCTTGAGCGCATTTATTTTCATATTCCTCAAAGAAGCCTTCGGAGAAGTGATCTGTTCTTTGTAGAACGGGTTAGAACTACTTATGCATCTCATGCTCCTATTTTGAGAGCTTTGAAAGAATTTAATTCCATTTCAAATTCTTTGGCTATCGATTTTTCTTCCTCCAAGCTTAGCTTTAAATCATTATTAAATGAATTTTTAGCGTAACTCTTAACTATAAGACACTCTGTAGTTAGTTCTAAGTACATAATCTGTAAGAAATACTGAATATTTCTAGATTATTTATTATTTGAATAAATTGAAATTAAATTGAAATATTCCTGGAAAAGAAACAGAACCTTCTGAGACTAGGGCTTAAAATAATTTCAACAGACGCTTCAGTGGCTGAAAACAGAATTGGCTGTGCAGTATATGACAGCGAAAACAATTTTTAATATTTATTTAACATAGATGGCGATAGAACTTCTACATTCGGCGAATTAGTTGCCTTCCTACAAGCAATTATTCTCGCCAACAAGTTTAAGTGGAAAAAACTAGGCATTTTTACTGATAGTCAAGCAGAAATTGCGCTGCTGGCGCTAAAATTCATAATCAAATTGCCATCTCAAATAGACGGAATGGAAATCATCTGGGTACCGAGCAATGTTGGAATCTCAATCAATGATAAAACCGAAATTGCTGCAAAAACTGCCATAAGCCTTGGCCAAACTCTTTCACTAGTAAGCTCCATCATCAAGAAGCGCTGATTAAGATAGACAAGTAAGAAAGTCTAAGTTCGGGCGGAGCCGAACATTAAATACCCGGCGCAAGTATTAAATATATGTTTTTTCACCTTTCCGAAACCTGCCGCTAGATGGTAAGCCGGGGTGTATCAATTTTGAGTAAATTAGCGTCCTTCAATTTCGAAATATTGCAGTTTCAAGCATTTCTGAAATTTACCGTTATATGAAAAGCGGCCGTAGTTTTAGTCCGATTTCAATAATTTTCAACGTTTTGCTTATATGTGGCAAGCACAATAACCACACCGAGTTTGATACAAACTGGTAGAACGGTTACCGATTTACATATATGTGATCATAAGAGGGCGGTGCCACGCCCATTTTCCAAAATTTTACCATAAACGTATTTCTTGGTAAAGAATTGTTGCAAGCATAAATTTTGAATAAATTAGCTTCAATATTTACTGATTTATCGAAGATTTTGTATTTCTCTAAATTACCGTTATATGGGATGTGGGCGTGGTTATCGTCCGATTTTAAAAATTTTCCGCTTTGTTTGGAAGAAATTGGTGCAGCGGTTACCAAGATATACACATGTAACCATAAGTGGGCGTGGCTACGCCCATTTTGCAAAAATTTATAATATTCTTATTTTCCGTCTAAAAATTATTGTAAATATCAATTTTGAGTGAATTATCTTCAGTAGTTACTAAAATATCCAAGTTTTCGTATTTCTGGAAATTACCGTTATATGGGAAGTGGGCGTGGTTACAGTCCGATTTCGCCCATTTTCAATACCAACCTACCTTGGATTATGGGAAACCTACATACCAAATTTCGTTGAGATATCTCAATTTTTGCTCTAGTTATCGTGCACACGGACGGACGGACAGACGGACAGACGGACGGACAGACAGACATGGCTTAATCGATTTCTTTTTTCATCCTGATCATTTATGTATACATTTGTCTATATCTATCTCGATTCGTTTTGGATGTTACAAACAACCGTTATGTGCACAAAATTAATATACCCTTGTGCACAAGTGCGCTCGGGTATAAAAACAAGTAAGAGCAGCGCTGTCTTCGGCTATGCCGAAGGCTTCATACCTTTCATGAACATCTGAAAAAATTACTTCAACAGATTACAGCATTTGAAAAAATGTATATATTCACGGCATACATACTTAGATAGAGGAGATACATACATATATAAAAAATTATATCTAAACAATCAAAGGTATGAAAGATATACCTTATAAAGCACCAATCTAAGTGATTTTCACTGCTGTGTGATCGGTATGTAAACCGGTAACACAATTTAATGGGTTTAGCTTCCAACATAAAGGAGATATATCGAAAAACTGGTATCTGAACAATCTGTGGTATGGAGGCTATAGGTTATAGCGACCAAATCTTCACCAGTTTCACTGTATTCTTTTGATAATGGGTGGAAATAGTGCGAAATTTCATATTCCCAGCTGCATAAATGGAGGAGTTATAACGAAAATTCTCATATCTGAACAATCAGTTGTATGGGAGATATATGTTATAGCCAACCGATCTTTGTAATTTTCACTGTAAGTATTCTGTTAGTAATGAGCAGAACGGTGCGAAATTTCATGTTCCTAGCTGCTTAAATGGAGGAGCTATGGCGAAAAATCTCATATCTGAATAATCAGTTGTATGGAGGCTATAGGTTATAGCAACCCGATCTTCGCCATTCTGAAAGTATTCTTTTTATAATGAGGGACAACAGTGCAACACTTCATGTTACTAGCTACTTAAATGGAGGAGATATAGCGATAAATCTCATATCTGAACAATGTATGGGAGCTATAGGTTACAGTGACCCGATCTATGTAATTTTCACGCTAAGTTTTCTGTTGATAATGGGTGGAAGTATTGCAAAATTTCATGATCTTAGCTGCATAAATGGAGGAGTTATAACGAAAAGTCTCATATCTGAACAATCAGTTGTATGGGAGCTATATGTTATAGGGGTCCGATTCTTCCGGTTCCGACAAATGATTAATACAATATAAAAATACACCCACTTACCAAACTTCATCAGGATATCTCGAAAACTGAGAGACTAGATTGCATACAAACAGACGGACAGACAGACAGACAGACAGACGGACATGGCTCAATCGACTCAGCTCGACGTTCTGATCATATAAGTATACATTTTAGTGGGTCTATCTCTTTTTATTCTGGTACTTACAAACATCGAACCAAAGTTATAATACCATTTCATGCTCATGAAAGGTATAAAAACAGCTTTGGACTGAAACTAGGGTATACATAAAGAACAAATGTACTGAGTGGGACAACGAGATCAGTATTACGACGAAAGAAAACATGCCTTGGTTCAAAGACAAAAGATATGACTTTTTAAGTGCCTATGATATCAAACTGCTCAACTGTCTAATGACTGACTACACCTACAGCAAAGTCTATTTACGCCAATTTAGGCACTATATTAGTGATGTCTGCAGCTCCTGCAATGTATAAGAAACGCCCAATCACCTAATTTTAAATTGCTCGAAATACAATACTATGAGAAATAGTTTCAATGTTTTTAAGAATTAAAATACATCGAAAGAAATTTTTATTAACAAAAGCCCTTAATTTTTAAAGAACTGACAAATTTTTTACATGCCACTAAACTTGATGAAGTTCTCTAGAGAAAAAAGAAAAATATTGTTATAAAATTATAATGTAAATGGAAAAAATAGCATACATGAGTTGAAAAAAAGTATATATATTATATATATACAAACATCTTCAAGGATGAAAGTAACTGCTAATAAACTAAAGAGAACAAAGACTTAAAACAAAAACCAATAAAGGAACTAAATGTACAAATAAATTTCACTATACAGGGAATGTAAATCTCAATTTACACTACAGCTGAACCAGTTTTCTGTTCAGCGAAAAATATCATTAGAAAAAATCGCACTTTTAAAGTATTATTACAAAAATGTTAAAATAAAAATCTATAATTGTAATAATTAAATTTGTGGTTATAAAATTAATTTCGTTTTTCTTTTGTAATCAGCAATTAAAATCTATGTACATAAATCTGTATCACACACTGTGCTTTCGATGTATTATAAAATGCAAACATTGTAACCTCGTCTGACATAAGTCAATTTATTCGTTTCTTCGGAGCTGGAACTATCAGTGTGCTGGTGCTCAGGACTTTAATCCTCAACATACGAATATCCTGGCCTGGCTGGAATACTCTCCCTGCCATCAAAGAAAAAAAAAACACTAGTTCAGCTGGCGTAGCACTGATGTCTTCTTTCCAGGCAGCTCTGAGTCCAAGAAGGACAACAGGCAAACCGTCATACCAAGATGGTCCGGGGTACAACAAGCTGTCTGTACAAGCGCTCAACCAAACCATTTGATTGTGAGTGGTATGGCGTAATTCTTATATGTTTACTGCCCAAAATTTTTGTGAGTTGATAAAACAAATCTGATTCGAATTGTCTGCCAAGATCCGAAGTAATTCTGAGGGGTACGCCCAAAAACGAAATCTATCCGGTGACTAGAGCGCGTGCTACTGTTTCTGCCGTGCCATTTTCTGCTGGAATTTCTTAAGGAAAACGTGTAAATCTGTCGATAATAGTCAGGCACTGCGTAAATCAACCTGAGACTGGTAAGGCTAGTAACCTTATCGATGTGAATACATATGTTCGAATCTTTGCGATGGTAATTCGAACCTAGCAATAGGAGATGACGTGTGGCGAGTAATTTTGTTTGCTTGACACTTCAAACAACACTTTGCCCAGTTAGCGCTATCTTTATTTATTGATGGCCACACATATCTTTGAATCGAGTTATTTAATAATTTAAAGCAATTATTAAAAATATGGGTATCAAATGAAAAGGGTTTAAAAAGGCTTTATTTCTGAACTGTATTTAGGAGCGTTGTCACGTATTTAAAAAATCAAATTTAACTTAATTCATCAGGCACATGAAATATTTATGTAGGTATCACAATATCAGAGGCTAGAAATTTGTTTATTTCTTAACAATATTTAGGAGAGTTGCCAGCTGTTTGAGAAGTCTTAGCACAAACATATGCACAAATCCGAAGACGAAGATAATGCGAAGACGAGCATGAACTCGAAGAAGAATACTAATACGGGGACCTAGGCTAATATAAAAAGTAATACAAATTTCTGCAGTATGAAAGGAAATTAAAATGAATCGAAATAATGATGGTACATATGATTGAAGTGCATGTGGATCTGCTTCTCTATTGCTAAGTATTAATATTTTGCATTTCATATTGATTTATTAAATTCAATTCAATACAATCAAAACGAATATGTATTTCATGTACCGTTTTTAACTTGAATGTGATCTTAATAATATCACGTATTCTACGTTTAAGTTTAGCGGCTGTGACTCCGACACAGCCTGCAAGTCAACACGAAGGCGCTGGACTGATCCTTTTTCATAAAATTCAAAATCTTAGAAATTTGATTTAACACGTAAGGGCCGTAAAAAGATTTTCAGAAAACAATACTGTAAAATCCTCATCTCAAATGCATATGTATGTAAGTATGTACCCACATGTGCGAATAGATATGGATGTTTGTATAAGTAATTTCGCGCATACATATGCATTTGTAAAATAAATTGGTGCATGCTGTAGAGAACATAAAGTAAGAAACCCACTCTAGCAACCAGCATTGGCTGGTTAAAACCCCACATTGACAAACTCATAAATATTGTATGGGTAAACGTACGCGCGCATAAATTTAGAATTATGACAAAATTTCAGAGAAATCAGCAGCATAAACCATTCAAAGCGTGTGTATAGAGAATTAGGTAAGGGAGCAAGGAGTTATCATAAAAAAAGGTGCATGAACCATGAATTGTGAATGCGTAGAGAAGGATTTGAGATTAGAGCCTATACATCACGCGAGCACATAACTTCAACACCAACACTGAGCTACCTAACTATGCACTAAATGTCACAAGTGTTAGGACGGTCACCCCAATTTCGTCGCTCAGACGCCATGCCATGACAAATTGAAACGACCCATTTACCATCTATGTGTACATAGCCTAAAAACGCATTCACAGCCAAGAGGAATTACAGATAAGAAAAAAATGCCAAAAAAACAATCAGGCAACCTTTCAGTGGTCATAAATCAAATACGGTATTTGCAATGAAAGTAGAAAAAAACATCAACTATAAATATGCCTACATAATGCCATGAAAAAACTGATCTTTTTCAGGTTACATTGCCTAAGTGATTTTTGGAGTAAAAAAGATAAATAATTGAAGGTATTATTTTTTTACTTTGGGCATATGCTTGCATAGCAATCAGTAATTGACAATTGCAGGCATGCCAAAGTATTGCCGTTGTGCGACGTGCTTCTGCAGGATACAGTATGTTGGTTGGAAAAAATGACTTTATTCTCAAATACATACACACATATAGGGCAGTTTAATAAACAATTCTCTTTCTAAAATGTTACTTACAACAAACCTGCGTGCCTAGTACATACCCTGTAAAGACACAGCTAAGAAGAGTGTTAAAAGATTTAAAAGTATATTAGAAATAAGGACCGTTTTCTCAAGTAGGTTTTAAAATTTATTTGCCCTTTTAGAGTGGAACCTTCATCAGTTAGGGAGATGGTAAATTGGTGAACATACGCATCGCCCTGAGTATGATGCTCGGCGTTTGTTTAAAGCGTCCTATTTATTAAAACTGATATGAACTTTTAGTAAAAATATAATGAATTATAATATTAGTGGTTGGAATAAAGAGTGCAACATTTTAGTTCCAGGAATGGCGATTGCAGAATCAACCCTGGTTGCAAAAATGTCATTTCACGTTGAATACCGTCTTGAGAGCAGTGGCTAATCGCTGTTTGCTTTAAAGATGAGGTTGCCAACTCGCATAGTTGCATTGGTGAAACAATTGATCTACTTGTTGGAAAAGGTAGGTGTGCACACTTAACTAAACGTTTAAGGTTCCCTTCAAAACAAAGTATGGCCTCTTTCCGTGAGATGTTGCGTGAAAATGTATCTCTGCTTTCGAACTCAAGTCTGGCACCATCTGCTATGTATACAATTTTCGATACATAGTACGGTGGAGTACAATGGGGTATAGTTACAGTGACCATAAATATATTTTGAAAATGCAGGACAATGTTTCAAAAAATTTACCTACATATAATTGCGTAGTATAAAAATAACAAAAATATACTACATATATACATTCATCGTCATTTGAATAGCGCACCCTTTTTTTGATTTTCTACCATACAAAGTATGCTTGACAAAATTTTTATATGGAAGAAAATGCGCAGCACAGTAAACAAAAAAAAAAAATGTCGCCCCTATGTTTATTTTTTTTAGTTTTCAAAAAATTTTTGAATGGGATGTAGACGTAGAATATGCTATATTTTTATGAAAAGTTAATGAATATTAAACAAACAAAAGGAAAACTGTACCTACTAAGTATTAAAAGGATGCGCTATTCAAATAACGAAGAGTGTATATTTCTTAATTATTAATCCAATTTTAAACTTTAAACATAAATCACATTTGCTCCATTGGTATTATTCTTTTAGTAATGAATATTTACAAAATTATAATAAGGCATATTACATATTACTTTACACGAAATATGAACCTCTGTAAAGTAAATTTTTTAGGCAAACTTTAGGTCGTTGAACACGAATAAAATACCCAGGGTTTCAAAGAAGTGTTTTCGAGATTTGTTCGAAAAACGTATTTTTAGTACTTTTTCAGTTATTCCTCAATATCTCATGAAACGACTAACAGTTCAAAAGGTATTGATGGGCTCTTTGCAAAAATATATATTTTTTGTGCAGATTGTGTTCCGTAACATCTACATTTCTCATCAGATGTTCATTTACTGTAAAAAGAAAATGATTGAAATTTCAATTTTTCGATTTTGGTCGCTTGTTACACTAACAATTTTCATCGAAATCGGCAAAGTAATATATTTTTGTAAGAGAACTGTAGGTCGTTTATGTTGATTGGATAATTTTTTCATGAGATATTGACGAATAGGTTCGAAATGTATCAAAAACACGTTTTCAAAAAAATTACGAAAGCGCTTCTTTGAAAGGAAAATTGGCTTGGAAAATATTTTTTTTTCTTAAGCGATTACCACAAAATTTGTAGAACATTGTTATCGATATATTTGATGCTGGTCTTTAATTTCTCGTCATCCATTGTCCATAACCGTACAATATTTAGAACGCATTGACTAGTTGAACCTTCAAAACCAGCTTACCCTTATATAGTTATCAATTAGTTATCGACACTGCCTTTACTTCGATAAGGAAAAGTTAATTATAAAACATCGAAGAAAATGCGGGACAAAGGCAGGACACTTGGAAAAAATCAGTACATTTTGGGGGTTTTCTGTTTTGAAAAACTACGCAGGATAGACCTTTAAAAAACAGTACGGTCCTGCAAAAAACAGAACGGATGGTCACCGTAGGTATAGTCAATATGCTGGGTATACAGTTACAGTTGCACGGCTAGACTCAATCCCGACAATGACATATGTTGTCAATACCGTTTTTACGTCAAAAAGTGGTCGATTTTGGAAAATGGGCGTGTCACCGCCCATACAAACTGAAATTCTCATATCGCTTATCTCTGGAATCACTTATGTTTACGTCCTGAAATTGGAGACAGCAACATATGTATGTTGTCAGTACCGTACTTACGGCAAAAAGTGGTAGATTTTGGAAAAGGGGGCGTGGCACCGCCCATACAAACTGAAATTCTCATATCGCTTATCTCTGGAACCATTATGCTTACGTCCTGAAATTTGACATAGCAACATATGTTGTCAATACCGTACTTACGGAAAAAAGTGGTAGATTTTGGAAAAGGGGGCGTGGCACCGCCCACATAAACCGAAATTCTCATATCGCTTATCTCTGGAGCCACTTATGCTTACGTCCGAAATTTGACATAGCAACATATGTTGTCAATACCGCACTTACGGCGAAAAGTGGTAGATTTGGGAAAACGGGACGTGGCTTCGCCATACAAACTGTAATTCTCATATCGCTTATCTCTGGAACCACTTATGCTTACGTCCATAAATTTAACACAGCTATTTATGATATCAATAACGTACTTATGGCGAAAAGTGGTGGAATTTGGAAAAGGGGGCGTGGCACCGCCCATACAAACTGAAATTTCCATATCGCTTATCTCTAGAACTGCTTATGCTAACGTCCTGAAATTTGACACAGCTATTTACGATGTCAATCACGTATTTATGGCGAAAAGATAACGGGAAAGGGGGCGTATCACTGCTCACACAAACTGAAATTTACATATCGGTTATCTCTGGAGCCGCCTATTCCAACATTCAGAAATTTCAAACAGCAACATATGTTGTCACTACCGTACTTTTGGCGAAGAGTGGTCGCTTTGGGAAAAGAGGGCATGGCACCGCCCATACGAACTGAAATTCTTATATCTCTTATCTCTGCCACCACTTATGCCAACGTCCTGAAATTTGACACAGGTATTTATGATATTAATAACGTACTTATGGCGAAGGGTGGTACATTTTGGAAAAGGGAGCGTGGCACCGCCCGTACAAACTCTAATTCTCATATCGGTTATCTCTGGAACCAATTATTATAACGTGATGGAATTTTATACACCTACATATAAAATCGCAAGAATCATTCAATTGAGAACCATTTTCTCCCAGATTTTAAAATCGCATTGAATGATTGTTGTTTTGTGCAAAATTTTTAGAATGATAAGTGTGTTTGTCTTCCGATAGGGATTGAGACCTATCCAAAAAAATCATATTTATGATCAGATTTGTTTCACTTTTAGAACACATATTAGTAACATAAAATTTGGTATAACTTGGTAGCTGATGAAAAAATATTGGGCTCTGGCCCAGTCTTGATAAAAACCCGTGTGAGACCGCCGTTAGATACTTTTCAACCGTTAACGATTCTGATGAAAAAAAGAAAGAGTTTATGTAGATGTGGGCAATTTAGTTTTTAACCTCCAAGAGGCTCTCAGACAAGTATAATGGAACAACTTATTTACGGTCTGAATTGGTATATGTTTGACATATTAGTCAGTGATGAACATCTTATCTATACATACAAATACATATATATATTTTTTAGAAATGAAAATCGAGGTCCCTTTTTTGGTCTACTTTCAAATGCTACTGAGGAAATTTGGAGGAGACTTGGTAGAATTAGCATTAATCAATACGGTATTAACGTTCATAATTAGATTTTAAGTGTTCCTGTAATTCGCTATAGTATAGTATAGTTAGTATTGGTGACATGTAAATTCAAAAGTGTATGAAAAAAGATGTCGAATTTCGACAACTGGACGATACTAGTATTTGATAAATTTGTTTAATGATTAATCAACATTATGAGTAAAATGAGTAATCAACATTTCAAAGTACTCTTTACATATAAAGTAGTTGAATTTCCTTGGTACTTTGAAAACAACGTTTCAGTTTTAAAAAATTGGAGTCAAATATGTGTGAAAAAGGAAATATGCATTTTCCAAAGCAAACTCTTTTAACGAGCAAAATTAATTTTTTTGAGTAATCATATTTCCAGTAACCCGATCAATCTTCGTTTTGAGTAATCAAAATCTTGATTTCCCGAGTAATTGATTAACCGAATAACTGATGAACCAACTTGCTCGAGTAATCGAATAATCGCGTAGCCCTACAAAAAAGCATTCTGAAAGCATACAATTAATTTTTTTACGATTTCGAAAACAAACCATTTACATACATACATATATGAACCATTTTTTTAAGTCGGACGAATTTCGTAAAAAAAAATTATGTCATGTCTCCGATTCGCTTCGATTTTTTTTTGTGGGTTCTAAATATGAAATAAGTCAACTCGCGTTGGAGGAATTTTTTTCTTCTTTTTTTCTTCGGAGATATGATCTGTCAAAGTTTGCATTTTTCGTGATTCTGACTAATCATGTACTTCTTCAAATCATTATATCTCGAGTTCTGTTGTTTGTAGAGAATTCATCTTAACGCCATTTTAAAGCTAAGAAATGGGGTTAACATTTCTATACATAAGATGGTGAAGATTGTCCTAAAGCTAACTTAGCTATTAAAAGTTGAACTTTTTGAAGTTGATTTGCATAGTGAAGACCAGTAAATTAGGGATTTTAAATTATACCATCGTAATCCTGGTTTAATTCTCTATAAAAAACGTGGTTAAAAAAAATGGGAGTTTCTCAAGAACCATTTTTAAGATATTTTTCTTGATGACGAGATGGTTTACTTTGTAAGAATCAACAATTTTTTGTAATTTTTTCGAAAACTTATGTTAAGATATATGTATTTGGTAAGGTGTTAAACATCGGGTTTTTGCAAAAAGTAAAAGTTTTTTTCCGGATTCCGATAGAATACCTATCCAGATATAATATTTGTATGGCAAAATTTTTTTTAAGGCGACAAACCCCTAGAAATAGGCGTGGCAATTGCAGGACCAAAATTAGCAAAACACAGATAAAGTTGGAAACAAGCAGATTTTATTGCGGATTTCGGCAGAATATCGCTTCGTTAACAACATTTGTTCCACAACTCTTTCAATCCATATAGATATTCTGGCGAAATCCACAATAAAGTCTAAATTTTTGAACTTTGGTTTTAATATAGCCACGCCCATTTCTAGAATATTCTTTCATTGAAAAAAATGTGGAACACATGTTGTTAACGAATCGATATTCTGCCGAAATCCGCAATAAAATCTGCGTTTTTCCCACTTTAGTCCTCCAATTGCCACGCCCATTTTTAGGGGTTTGTCGCCTTAAAGAAAAATCTTGCCGTACAAATATCATACCTGGATGGGTATTCTATCGGAATCTGCAATAAAATTTAAATTCTTGCAAAAACTCGATGTTTAACACCTTACTAAGTATTTCTCAACATAAGTTTTGGAAAACAAATTACAAAAAATTGTCGATTCTCACAAAATAAACAATCTCGCCATAAAGAAAAATATTTTAAAAATAGTTCTTGAAAACCTCTATTTTTTTTAACCACGTTTTTTTTATAAAGAATTAAAACACGGATTACGATGGTATAATTTTAAACCCCTAATTTACTGGTTTTCACTGTGCAAATCAACTGCAAAAAGTTCAGCTGTTAATAGCTAAGTTAGCTTGAGGACAATCTTGACCATCTTATATATATAAATATTAAGCCGGTTTCTTTAGCTTTAAAACGACGTTAAGATGAAGTCTCTACGATGGGCAGAACCCGAGATATAACGATTTGAAGAAGTACATGATTAGTCAGAATCACGAAAAAATGCAAACTTTGACAGATCATATCTCCAAAGAAAAAAGCAAAAACAAAGAGTTCCTCGAACACGTGTTAGCTTATTTCATGTATAGAGCCCATAAAAAAATGTAAGCCAATCGATAGTTGTTAGCGATGTTTGAAGCAACAAAATAATGTTTAAGAAGTCGTTAGGGCCTTACTGTGCAGCAAAAGCAATCATTCACTAAATCCATTTGAATCAATAGGCGCTACATACTTGAGTACATACATAGATATGTACGTGTATCCAATCGACAATCACATGAGGAAATATACTAACATACATACATGCATACGACTCACCAGATCATTTCCAGGAATTTAGTTCTTAGCCCGCGCGTTTGCAAAGTTCTGCTGTGTAGTGCTTCGCTGTGTATGGAAAAGGTTTCAGCCTTTGGCCCGGTGACTTATATTTATTTAATTTCAATGCACTTTTGAGTTGTACGAATTGTTTCCAGAGGAAAAACCGTAAACACAAAGACCTGCACAACGATCAGTGGACGACAAGGTTGCACTCATAAGTTTAATATGCTATGCTGGACCGACAACTGCAAGTGTGCAGAAGGCCTTAGTTACAAACAACAATCTTATTTTTGTAGTAATTTGCAAACAAACAACACTTCAACACTACATTTTCAACTTTATGCGATCCGATTGTCGATTTATTCATAAATTATGCAGCTAATTATAAAATATAGTTGCACATGCATAAACGCTAGTATCAATTAGGGATGTTGCGAATATGGAATTTTAGAAATCCGCGGATGCGAATGCGGATGCGAATATCTAACAGCTAACATCCGCGGATGCGGATGCGAATGCGGAGGTCAAGTATTTTTAAGAAACAATTAGAATCTAGCATAATGGCGATATCGTTGTTTAAATAGCGCTTACAAGCCAAACCAGATGTGGTAGGTTTTTCTAAAGCTTTTTAAAAAGAATTCTTCATTCTCATGCTTCTGGCTCTTTCAGAATTTGAGGAATCTGTAAGTTCATCAGCGTTTTTCCATTTTAGTTTTTGTAAATCATTTTTAATACTTTGTTCTGCGACTGGTTTGAAAAATTTGTGCTTATAGCGAGCTAATTAGGAGGATATGGAAAATAAATTATTATTTTCCAGGAATGAAAAGTTTGAACAAAATTCTTCTCAATGTCGTGACTGCCAACCGAATTGAACCCGAATATTGTTATTTTTTTTAATATTTCTCTTTATATTCTTATCTTATTAAAGATCATACCTATAGGTTTTTTATTATTTGAGTATCAATTCTCTTTATAGTCAGACGTTGATCATTTGCTGGAAGTACCTACTGAAAGAGCTTACTCTTTGACTTTAAATAGCAAAGAAGGGACAGTTTTACCACAGAAGTTTGCTAAAAATAAATTCCCCAAAGAGCCCCATTCGAAATTATTGAAACGAATATATGTAAAATCACAAGCAAATCACTAAAATTTTGTAAAGAATTATAGTGCACACTTTCCACACATTGGTAAAAAAAAACATAATAAAGAAAGAAACCAGTGCAGGTATTTAAAGCACAGAAAAAAAAATATTTTTAAAAATACTATGATCTTTGATGTACGTCAAAGGTCAAGTAGAAGTTGGAATTTATATGCCTGTTCATTGATAGCTCGGTTATATAGCTTAAGGAATAATATGTTTAAGGACATTTATATCAAAGTTGATAAATATGACATTTGACCAGTTTTGTTATACAAATACTCCCACGACCACAGTCAAAAATATTGGCTACAATTTGTCATTTGGTCTGCCATATATACGTTTTATCAGTGCACTTGCACAACATTCGCATTCAGCAAAATCGTTATTTCAGGAAAATGACCCGCTTCACTGCAATGCGCAAACGAGCCGAGTCCGGGCCGATTCGGTATCCACCGCCGTACAGGGTTTGCGGCAACAAGCATCCCCTCCGATTGTGCCTTAGTTTTCGTTCCCATACACCTGAGGAACGCTTACGTGCGATATTGATACACCGTTATTGTACCAATTGTCTGGCCGGAACACATCGCGCAGCTGTTTGCAACAATAAGGGGAGATGCCGACGTTGCAACGAAGACCATCATACGTTGCTTCACATCGATCAACCAGTTGACAAAACCCGGCAGAAGCGCAGGCCACCAAGGACTGTGATGAACGACGATGACGAGCGCGACGTCATCTCTTTAGAAGCATCTGAGGTCGGAGCGTAAACTGGCGCTTTCTGCCTAGATGAAGAGGAAGAAGAAATATCCCGGTCTGGAATGGAAACTCATGCTTTCCGCCCGGAACAGTCTGGAATGGAGTCTGATGCACTCCATCCGGGTACTGCCAGCGGATCGGAACTGCAGCGCTTTAGACCGCTTGAGCAGTATGAGCTGAAACATCGTGGTGGATTAGAAATCCAGCCTTCCCAAACCGCGCACGGGCGTCAGCGTACCCAAACTCGATGCCGAAAGTGGAATCTCGGGCATTCCGGCCTCCAAACAGAAACGGCTTTCTGTCTGGTGTCATGCGAAAGGAATCTGCAGCGTCGTGGAACATACAGTGCCAAACTCCGATCGCGCCAACGGCAGTGGTGAAGGCCGAAGCCGGAGAACGCCTTCACCTGATTCGAGCGCTCATCGATTCATGCGCCGCCACTTCAGTTATAGGAGAAGACCTCGCCTGTGAGCTGCACTTCAGCGTGATAGCCAATAACGACCACAAAGGCTGCTTCATAAAAATGCGCGGCAAGCACGGGCGATCGACAACAGTACCGACACATGCAACAGTCGTACGCAATTTCAACAGGCGTACGCCGATAACCAGCATTGACAGCACAATCGCCGGTACATACGCCAATCTTAAATTGGCCGACTCAAGGTTCCATATTCCTGCTCCGGTGCGTCTTGTACTCGGGGCAGATGTATACCCAAAAATATACCTTGGCTCTATACCAGCGGGTATGATGGGTCCGCTGCTGGCGTAAAATAATGTCTTTGGGTGGGTGCCATCAGGCGCATGTTAATCATTTATTTTATAAAGTTTTCCTTCATTCTTTTGATTATCACCATGAAATGTCATTAAAATCCTGAATTTAATAAAAACTGAAGTTTTAAATCCACGTTATATTTTCTAAACATCCTTTTCATTTCCATTTAGCATACTATAGACATAGGTGCAACAGATGAAGATCAGAAGCAGGAACTTCGAATGTCTAATGCATAATATTTTTGAAATGTAAAATTCTTAAGAGGATGGAGCATGGTGGCTGGTTCGAGTCTATTTTAGATGTTGCTTACCACAAGGGGCGCGGCATGTTTACGCCTCGGACCTAAATTCGAACATATTAAGTGCAACCTTAATGTTTACCATTCTGTTAACGTTACAATACCACCTGTTAATCGCCCCTTCGCCGAACGGTTTACTCTACTAAGGTTTCCCTTTTGCTTAATAAACACCCTGTAGGGAAACGAACTAATGCGGAACTGGTTCGGTTCTAGTGCGTTTGGAACCATGACTAGTACGCGTTAATTCTCTTTTGCATGCTAGCGACTGGCGAATTTAACATTGCGATGACCTAGGAAGTGTCAATTGTTCCCCGTTGCATCCCTTTGACCCTAGTTCCGAACCAGTTCTAAATTCGACAGATAAGATCTAGTTCGTTTTGCACCCCTTTTTCTATAGTTCCGAACCATTTCCAAATTCGACAGATGAGATCTAGTTCGTTCTGCATCCCCTTTCTTTAGTTCTAAACCAAATCCTAATTCGACAGATGAGATCTAGATCGATCTGCATCCATTTTTTATAGTTCCCAACCTGTTATAAATTCGTCACCTTAGATCTACATTTCTAATCAGGCTTGTCGAAACATTTCCCTTTTATATTAAATTCGATCGGTTGAAGGAAGGACAATACCATCAAAAATGTTTAAACGCATTTACTAAAAATTTATATACCACATAAGTAGTAGTAGTAGTATTAAACTTAAGTAGTAAGTAAAACACAAAAGTGCGTTCGGCTTAAAGTAAAAATATTAGTTCACTTTGTCTTACTTTTCTAAATTTAAGCATATTGATTTTTAAGTAAATTCAGTTTTTTTTAAGTATATGAAGTACTTTAAAAGTTTTTGTCGTACTTAATGTAAATAAGATATACAGTCAGTCAATA
>NW_023458570.1:4463623-4474405 GCF_013731165.1 Rhagoletis pomonella | reverse complement strand
GCAAATTTCCAACCAAATATTGCAATTTACACTCTTTAGAAAAAAGTTAAGTATGCAGATTTTATCCCATTCAATTTTAGTATAACAAAGTGCAAGTTTAAGGTAGCTAGGACTTACCATTAATATTTAGCAATTTTTTTTTGTTGTTTGGTAAGTTCTAGCTTCCTCATACTTGCACTTCATTATACTAAAATTGAATGGGCTAAAAAACTGCAGGCTCAACTTTTTTCTAGAGAGCGTAAATAGAAAGTGAATTATTTTAATGAAATTTTGCAGAATTTTCTTAAATTTTGCACAAGGTGTGGAACTCTGATTTTTGGGGATTTTGTTGTAGAATTGACTATATTTTTACAAAAAATTACCGAAAACTAAAATATTGTATTGTAAAAAATTCGTTGCACCCAAACTTTATTGACTGACTATATTAAGGTAGTTTTGCTGGATTGCATAAAAAAAATTAATGTGCCTTTTCTTAAAAAAAATGTAGTTCTGGTGGCTTGCATTTTTAAATAAATTTTGTGAGAAAGGGGTAATTATTTTGACACTTTTTTAAATGACTCTTTTTCCGCAACTGCATTGCCTTTCTCAATTGTCCTTCAGGATCTTGGCCTTTGTTTATGGAATCACTAAGTATAATGATTATTAAGCAGCTCAAAAACTATACCAGCGTAATTACCGACGTATCCTTTTGAGAGGTAGCCGCACCCATATAAAAGGAATAAGACCCAAACTTTTGCGTCTGTTTGGCCTTTTTAATTTTATAAATTATCATTATTTTTAAGTGGAAAAATAAAGCTTTAAATTAATAATAATCTCTGCGCGAAAAAATAAAAATCATAAAATAATCATTATTTGTAATCCCAAAAATAAAAATCAAATAATAATTATTTCCGTTTGAGCGAAAAAATAAAACTCAATAATAACTCATAAAATAATGATTAAATGCTGATTTAAATTATTTTACTCATAATGATTACCTTCCCTGCTTTTAAAATTTAAAATAAAATAGTACTTTCAGTACCACATTTCACTGCTTTTGGTCTGGGGCGGAACTAGTTACTATCGGACTGGTTCGTTTTTGGCGAAAAAGAACTAGTACTGAAATAGAAATCTGGTTCACTAGTTCGTGTTTTCCCTACAGGGCAGTTGGATAGGTTAACGTTAAAAAGTAGAAAAATAGAATACTCACTTCTTTTGCGAGACTACAAAGAAGAGGACACGTTCCTGCCACCACACTCTATCAATCCTTCGAAGGTAATCTGTAAACTATACATATATAAATACATACGTCTATACACATATATTAGAATCTTAATAAAGATTGAATTATATTCTAATACCACGTTCTCGATTCCATTTTCTAATTTAACATCGGTGTGAACGTGCAACATATTCTTGCCACGACGTTCCGTCGATGTTCACTAATGTTCATTAGGGTGGTCCAGAAAGAGTAAAGTCGGAGTTTTAATGTGCTCATCCCCTAGGATTGATCTATGTCGAAAAAGTATACCCCAATTTTTTCATTTTGAAATAAAAAAATATTTAGAGCTCGTTCAAAATGGTATGGAATTGTTGAAAATCCATATTTTTCGATGGTTCTCTTCAGGAGACTTCCAATAATAATACCTTATTGTTTATTTAACGATTTCTTAATACTAAGGGCATTTTATTTGACGGGCTTAAAAATTATACAGCCCTGTTCTGCATTTCGATTCCGATCAAATTTTTCAGAATCGAAATGGATTGGTGTTCTTGATTTCGATTCCGACAAAATTTCTTCGATTTGAAATGTTTACACTTTGGCTAGACGGAATGAAAATTAATTGGCTAATTAAATATACTATATGCTGTTTGTCAGCCATACATTTTCTTTCGAATTTTTGCCTGGCACTGATGTAAACATATGTAGATGTAGCAAAACTTCCCAGCAAAAATCTAAAACTATTTCTGGTGGTAAATAATTATTGAAGGAATTACAATTCCTTTTGACGATGCATTTCAGGTAATGTAAAGTGGTATGCAAGACATTGTCATAATAAGCTTATGTCGAAATAATGCATTCTTGAAACTGCAGCTATGTATGTAGGTGGATTATCCTTGCACCATACTTTGCATTAACAGAAATGCATAGTCAAAAAGAATCGTAATCAATTCAATAATAAGTTACCACTAGAGTAACACACCGTTAAAAAATTATAATCGCATCACATATCGGCAAGTTTTAACAATTTTTTTTTGTTATTTAATTTTAAGTGCTTGTTAATTCAAATGCTTGTTATTTTTTTAATGTTCAATGCTTGTTAATTTTTTTATGTTAAATACTTGTTAATTTTTATAATACCTCATAAAGTTGAAAACATGGATTTATAAGGGTTTTGTTAAATACGAATTATATTTTTAGAAAAAAGTATTTAAAATTAAATAACAAAAAAATTAATTATTAAAACCTGCCAATATGTAATGTGTTTATAATATTGCAACGGGCTCGGATTTTTGCTCTGGAGCTTTGCTACATGTATGTTTTATAAATATGTGCATACATACTGTTACTCGCAAAAGTATATTGATTTCAGTTTTTTCACAACATGAAAAATGCTTTTCATGGCAAACTTTTTTTGTTAATTTGTTATAAAAAAAAATATTTAATGTTATAACAAAAACCATGTAAATCCAAGTTTCAAATGACCAGAACATGAGAAATTAAATGTTTTTTAAAACTCTCATTACAAAATTTTAAATATTGAGGATAATTTATAGAATTTCTTTCTATAATGTTTCCCGGCTGCAATTTAGTTTGGCATCTCCGGAGTTCCGCATTAAGGCAGCTATGAAACGGTAGAGGGAGTTCTCCTGATTGCAAATGTATATACTTTTAACCGCAGGAGGCTTATAGTTTTTAAGTTATTTGTTGTTAAAGTTTGTAAATTGAACTAACTCTCGGCGCTATTTCACACAATAAACACTATATTTATGTACATACTTCGGCAAAATAGTTGCATTAAAACCCCGCACAATGAAATATAAACATATTTTTTACATTTATTATGTATTTTTAGTAATTATCACGCACTTATATATGTATACGCACATTGTGAATACAGAACTGTTGATTCAACCATGGTTTCCCACTGATATTAGAAGGGTGCTGCCACATCTAAGAAAATAACAATAAAAGAAAATAGTTTTTATCGTACCCGTTTTCCTGTTCAGCGTTGAATTAGTAGTAAAGGAGGGTATGGGGTCATATTCCCCATTAAAAACTTTGGCATAAGTAAAGAATACCCACCGTTTCGATATGGAAAAACGAGGAACGGGGTTTAATAGAGTTTTAAATGCTGAGACATAATAGACATCACTGGGGCGCCAGCCCCAGGTTTACCACTCAGAAAGGGAATTCTAGTTACCTCACACAGTTATGTCACACAGAAAGGAGAATTCTACGTAGTAAGGGTTATAATCCATAAGCGCGGCCGAAGGCCGCCTACGCAGAGAGGTGTTCTGCGCAAAAGTACTGTGGCTGGTGTACCTGGCTCATGTTTTTTTTTTAATTTTTTTCTGACATTTGCAACCTCCTTTTAATGGGTGCCACTGTCAAAGGCATATTAGCTTTAAATTGTACTGTTTTTAATCAAACTACCGTTGTTTTTTTAATCTGTTTTGGTACTATTTTCTTAATTCTTGTGTTCTCATCTCAACAGTTGGGTAAATTAAGTGCATTTTAAATAATTTAACTAATATTTTGATTTAAATTTTAGAAATGAGTGAGATACAAGCTGGTATGTTTTTCTTCTTTTAACTTTTTATGTTCATACGCAGATATAGTTACTATTTATCGTATTATTTATAGATTTTGATGTACCTTCCACCAGCCGTGGTGTTAGTGCGAGGAAAGCGAATGTGATGACCGTGGCTGAAGTAGAAAGTATGTGGAACCTTGTTAAAATTTATAAAAAATTGGATACACGGGAGAAGTGTATAGAATTTGCCGAGGAACAGGGCCTTACATTGCGGAATAAATTGTGTCGCATCCATAGGGCACCGATGCTTGTGTCAACCGCGGGAAATAATACCATCGGCATTCCCGCTGGGACGTGGTTCGAAAATGCGAAGATATCGCTTCCACATATTTTTTACATAATGTATACGTATGCTTCGCACTGGCCGCAGGCTCTCGTCAGGAAGGAGAATTTTGTCGAGGGATCCATTTTATCCAGCGCTACCATCTGCGATTGGTACAACTATTGCCGTGAGGCAGTAGTATTGTACGAAATTGATCAGCAGGAAGTTTTGGGCAAAATTGGGGGCCGGTAAAATTGTCCAAATTGACGAGAGTAAGTTTGGAAAGCGAAAATATAATAAAGGTAACATAAATCTATATAGAAAAATACCCTTCGACTAAATGATTTTGTTTTTCAGGCAGGAGAGTGGAAGGGCATTGGGTCCTTGGAATGCTGGAGGACGGTAGCGAGGATATTCGGTTGGAAGTGTGCCCTGAAAACGTTCGGTCGGCTGAGGTGCTCATACCTCTGATTAAGAAGCATGAACTCGAAGGCAGTATTATTTGTACTGATTATTGGAAGGCGTATGATTGCCTTCCTAATCACGGGTATGAGCACCGGAAAGTTAGTCAAGGCGATCCCGATAATCCCTTCGTACACATACGCAACGAATTGAGTCGCAATGGCGTGTACTAAAACGATTTTTTACGAAAGATAATTATAATAATCCACAAAACTTTGCGGATATGATGTTTGAATAAATATATGTGGCGGAAAAAATCGCCCGAAAACATGAGGATTCATTTGTAAAATTGATTGAAGCTGTGAAATATACATATAAACCATAATATTGTGTGATTTTACTTTTGCCTGCGGTGCTTTTTTAAACCATATTTTAAAAAGTGACGCATGTCATATTATTTTATATATTGGGGGTGTATAACCCCATACCTCCTTTACTACTAATTCAACGCTGAACAGGAAAACGGGTACGATAAAACCTATTCTCTTTTATTGTTATTGTCTTAAATGTGGCAGCACTCTTCTAATGTCAGTGTGAAACCATGGTTCAATCAACAGTTCTGTATTTACAATGTGCGTATACGTATATAAGTGCGTGATAATTATAAAAACTTACTTAATTTACTAAAAATACATCATAAATGTAAAAAATATGTTTATATTTTATTGTGCGGGGTTTTAATGCAACTATTTTGCCGAAGAGTGTACATAAATATAGTGTTTATTGTGTGAAATAGCGCCGAGAGGTTAGTTCAATTTACAAACTTTAACAAGCCTCCTGCGGCTAAAAGTATATATATTTGCAATCAGGAGAACTCCCCCTCCGCCCCACATAGCCACCTTTTTTTTGTACGCGAAGGATGCCAAACTAAAATTTTCCCTTTTTTCCAAAGTTTTAAACTTGGATTTAGAAGATTGTTGTAAAATTATCTATTTTTATAAGGAATTAACAAAACAAAGTTTGCCATGAAAAGCCTTTTCAATGTTGTGAAAAAACTAAAATCAATATACTTTTGCGAATAACTGTATGTATTTCTAGAAATTAACTATTTTTTTAAATATTAACAATAAAATTTACCATGAAAAATATTTTCAATGTGGTAAATAAATGAAATCAAAATACTTTTTTTGAGAAACTGTATGAAACTCATATTAAAAACTTCAAAATTTCTATGAAGATTTATTTTTTCTTTTTTTATTGTTGTACAAAGGCTAAACTTGAATTTATCAGACTTTTGTTACAGAATGAACTTTGTTTTAAAATTAAAATAATAAGAATAAAATATAAACACTTGTCCTTTATTTTTCGACAAGTATATAAGCCACTCACAGAAGTAGGCATTCGTAATTTAGTTTTCTCACAATATTCAAAATATTTTGAATCACAAATCTTATTGGTTAGTTTTTGTTTAAAGTATAGTTTATTCTATAATAAAACCCATATAAATCAATCTTGGAAACTTGTTACAAAATTAACAAAAATTATTCAAACTTTAAGAAAATTTTATCAAAACTTCAATCTTTTTATTCAAAATAATTATCCAAATTTCACGTATTCATTTTTGTAGCCCATTCAATTTTAGTAAAACGAAGGCCAAGTTTCAAGTAGCTAAAAATTAACGTTGTAGCGGCCCTCTTTCATTAATAGTTTATTTGTGTAACCATGTATTTATATTTGTAATGCAACTCTGTGTAATCATATCATGTAACCACCCTGTATTTCAATTTTACGTTATTTTGCAACTCTGTATTTATATCTAGCTCTACAACCCTGTGCATTGCATTGACATTTGTGATTCCTATAAATACTCGAGTTTGTACTTTGAATTTTTAATTAGCTGCGGGCCTTTGACGAGTGCGGTTCTCGTCCGATATTGCTTCGGACAGTCCAAACTCATAAAAACTCAAAGCTAAAAGTTCTTATTTTTTGTAACTTGTATTTTTTTTTAACAATAAACGTGTCACATGACATACGAACTGCGAAGCAAAAGAACCCTCAGCATCTGAACGTTGATTTTTTTTGTAGCGCATATAACGCATGAACTAAATCTATCTATATGGAAGAAAATGCGCTACAGCCTCTACAAAAAACAATTCTAAAATTTGTTTACTTGAAAGTTGCACTTCGTTTTTTTTCAAATTGAACGGGCTACAAAACTTAATACGCGAAGTTTTGATAAATATTTTGAATAAAAAGTTTGAAGTTTTGATCAAATTTTCTTAAAGTTTGAATAATTTTTGTGAATTTTGTCAAAAGTTTCCAAGATTGATTTATATGGTTTTTATTATAGAGGGAACAATATTTTAAACAAAAATTCACCAAGAAGATTTGTAATGCAAAATATTTTGAATATTGTGAAAAAACTAAACTTCGAATACTTCTATGAGTGACTATGTATTTAAACCAGCGTTGGGCAGAGAGAGCTTTAACTCTACTCGCGCCTATACAAAATGTATAGCAGAGGTTCCCAAACTTTTTTTTCTCGTAGTCCCCTTTCAAAAATTTACTGGTTTCGGTGGACCCCCTGCTGATACATTTCTAAATATTCCCAAATCTCATAAAAAATTAAATGTGAAAATTAGATCTAACAATGTAAATTTGCATCGCGGGTGAATTCAAAAACTAAACTCAGAGTGGCCAAAATAAAAGTAAAATATTTTCTTGTGTTCTGTTTATAAAAATAATGTGATTACACACTTGTAGGTTTTTAAATATAGAGCTCGTAAATACATCAAAATACTCTCTCGCTCGGAAGAGTTATATATTTTAAGAGCACTGGGAGCGCTAGCGTTATTTATATTATCTTCACCATAAACTCATCAAATGTTCGGCTCACTCTTGACTTTGCACGTGGAGTATATGTGTTAAATAGTTTATTTGTGTTAATGGCATCATTTCATTTTTACCGCTCCGAGTTTTAAAGTGAGGCGAAAAATATTTATCACATTTTTAAAACACAAAACTTAAAACATCAAACGGCTAAACTTTTTACGCCAAACTTTTAGTTCAGAAACTGACAATAGAGAAAATAACGAGTTTAAAAAAATCGATGACAAATAACCAAGCAAGCAAGAAGCACAAAAATTGTACCACCATCTCATCTTCTTCAAGGCAAGATGGGCAAATGGACTTCTCATTTACGCCTACCACAGACAGGTGTTTGTGCCATTTGAAGTAACCAGTCAGCAGTCCAGCAAGTTGTTTCAAAATGGAACCGCTTAAAAAGTGGTTGCAAAGTAATGCACTGGGCGACAATTTCCGCCGCCAATGACATTGCCGTATAAAACTGGACAGTTGAAAGCATTGCTTGGGTATTGAGCTAGAACTAGTACTGTCGGCAAAAGGTCTAGCTCTACGCTAGTTCTGAGCTAGTCAGATTTTCTGCAGGGATTAGACAGCTTACCACCATTGCATTTATGCTGAAGTATCTCTTCCTATTAAAAAAGAGAGACTCGTCATCCCTTGGTTTTGAAACTTTTATGTGTGTTCCGTCCACACACCCAATGACATCGGGAAAATTGAATTCCCTATAAAAATGTTCTCTTGATGCGTTCATCTCCGCAGGCGACGTTTTCAACTGAATGTGTTCTTCACAAAGGCAGCTCTCCAGCTCCTGTATAGCAAAGTGCAATACCTTGGAAAAGGTGCTTCTGCCTATGTTGACATCTTGGTCCTTAGAAATCGCCAACTGATAGGAGCTAGTTGCTAAAAACCGGAGTGTGGCTGTCAGTTGCGTAGTCGGTGTAATGAAACGATGCCTTTCCGCTAACTTATTTCCTATTTTATCCAACAGCATTTTGGAAACATCTTTTTTTCACGAGATAAGACTCTATAAACCTAAAAAGTATGTAGAGATCAAGTTAAGCAAAGAAAATTATTTTGAAGGGTAAACCGGCTTGGAGTCCAACTTTTGAAATATGTCTACATGCATCCATTGTTGACGAGTTTTTTGTTTTAAGCGCG
The DNA here is from genome assembly GCF_013731165.1 of Rhagoletis pomonella. Lineage (NCBI taxonomy): Eukaryota > Metazoa > Arthropoda > Insecta > Diptera > Tephritidae > Rhagoletis > Rhagoletis pomonella. The sequence continues at coordinate 4,465,921 of NW_023458570.1, read as the reverse complement.
CAATAAAACGTCTTCTTGCCTCGTCACACCCAAAAATCATTGACGCTGTCATTTTATCAATTTTATTTCGATTAATTAATTAATTTTACACAAATAACTGACAACAGCTGTTCCAACGTATTACCGAATCGAAATGAAAACGATTCGAAAACGATTTCGAACTTCTTCGATCTCACTCGGAATTGAGAACACCACCACAAAAATTAGTCGGAATGTGTGTCGTTTAACTTTTCAAGTCGAGTCGAAATGCAGAACAGCGCTGATAGTTACTATAAAATAATGGTTAAATAAACAATTGGCTATTATTAGTGCAAGTCTCCACTTCTCCGAAAAGTTGTTTTTTCCCCGTATAAAATACATGGAAAACTTTTAGCGCTTTGAGCGACCTCTAAATATTTTTTTTTTCAATACAAAAAATAGGGGTATATTTTTTCGCCATAGAAAAATCGTAGGGGGTGAGAGCATTAAAATTCCGACTTTACTTTTTCTCATGCATTTTTGGATCACCCTACTGTAGATACTATGTATACATATGTAAATATAAGTGTTGACGATCTCTTATGTTATTACTTTTTGTAAAAATGACTACGACTGCAATGTGAATGAATTTCAGTTTCTGAGTTTTTTGTTTATTTAGTTTGTAATTAGCTTTTTAAACTGATATAAAATAGACATACAGGGTGTCCCAGGAGCAACCTACCAAACTTGAGGAGAAGGTAGGTGGGGTGGTGAGCTCCCTGATAAGCAAAAATTTTTCAGGTAAAAGTGTCACCGTTTTTGAAATATTTAAATATTTTTGAATTAAATAAAAATCGTGCCTTTTCGCGTATTTTCTTTAACTGCATCTACAAACTAGGCTATACTTAGTAAATTTTTTATGTAAAATACTTTCAGATAGTTGCTTCTCCATACTCAAATGCAATGTAGTTAAAATATATTAAGGAACCATTATAAAATTAGGACTATATTGCGATTTTTGACTTTTTGATATTTTCTTCCCAACTTTGACTATCTCGGGTGAAAAAAATGTACTGAGCTATAACTTTACATTACATAAAAAAATTGCTCATTTCATAAAGATTTCAGAAAGGTGCCACACTTACTGTTTTGAATAGAAAAAAAAAGTTATAGCCGCTTTTGTGGGTAAAGGACTGAGACACGCTAGAATGTATTTAATAGATTTAAATTGAATTTGCTCTTATTACTGACAAATGGCATGCTAAATAGTACAAAGGTACATTATTACCTGCTCCTGACACTATTTTATGTTACTTACCGGGATTCGGACTAGAGTCAATAACAAGGGCTATATCTATCAATAGTTTTTGTGAAGGATGGGTTCACGTGAAATAAAACATACATGAGTTGTTTGCAGAAAAATTTATTCATTTATTGATAAAATATGCTCAAATTGGCGACCTTCTACTCTAATACAAGCTCGGCACCTTTTAAGAAAATACGCTTATAGATATCTTAAACTCAATTGGGCTATCTCAGCAGCAGCTCCATTTACTTGTTCCGGCAAATTGTCTTCGTTTTGAATTATTTTTGAATAAATTTTGTCCTTAAGACAGCCCCAGTAGAAAAAGTCGAATGGATTCAGGTCTGACGATCGAGCAGGCCACGTGATTAGCCCGTATCGTCCAATCCATCGGCGAGGATAAGTTTGGTCTAAATGAGCTCTTACTTCACGCCAGTAGTGAGCAGGGCATCCGTCATTTTGCTGTCATAGTCTTCGCCGCAGGTTTAAGGGTACATCTTCTGCAAGGGTTGGAATCCGTTCCTGAAGGAACTTTAAATAACTGTGGGAGTTGAGCGTTGGCGGCAGTTCCACAGGTTCCAATATCTGACAATTAAAAATACCGCACCATAAATTTATTTTGTACCGGCACTACGAACGATCTTATCTCATTTCGAGAGGATTGTCTATCTGCCAACTGTGAAGGTTATGTAAATTAGAGAAACCATCACGTTTGCATGATGATTCATCGCTCCAAATTATTTTATTAAAAAAGTTGGGGTCAGATTCATGCATTCGCAACATTTCACGGCAAAATCTAACCCTCGACTCTCTCTTTCTTGTAGAGCCTGAATACGTTGAATGTGGTAGGGATGAAATCGATGGCCTTTTAAAGCTTTGTGAACTGTAGTTTTTGATATTCCCGTCCGTCTTTCCATCATTCTCACTGAAGTCGATGGAGCTAGTTCCACTTCCTCTAACACAGCTTCAACATCTACCGTTGCAGGACGTCCTGTTTCGCCGCCACGCCTTCCAGGTATGCGACCTTAAAAAAGTGA
>NW_023458570.1:4461626-4463523 GCF_013731165.1 Rhagoletis pomonella | reverse complement strand
GCGAAATTCCTCTGGAAATTTAAGTTTTGTAAGATCTTATAATATGCCTTCGAGGCCGCTGAATACACTAGGAGAGTTATTTTTTCGATCCGGCTCTTACCTTTTTAGATAATACGAATAAATAATAAAAAAACGAGAAAAAACCCCGAAATTGAACTCTAAAATGTGATTATTTCTTAGAAAAAATTTATTTGATTTTACGTCAATGATGATACGTATAGCCATAACCTTAGCGAACAAAATGAGTCACCGCAGAGGATTTTGTATTCATAACTTCTCGAGATTAAACAATTTTTTTCACAAAATTTAAACTCTTGGCATAAGGATCGATATGATATAAACACCATTTATGTTTCTAAGGTAAACATATACCTCTTCAGTTATCGATAAAAATTTTGTCCGTTTTTTTTACATTTTTTACGTTTTTTTTTTTTAATATCTCGCGACCTAGCGAAAAAAAAAACTAGTTCAGCACACTCAGCGACCTTGTAAGTATCAGATAACACCTCGAAAAAATTTGCAAAGTCCGAAAATTTAAAGCGGTACGTTTTTTGAATACAGGCATCAGCTACGCATCTAGATTCAGGTTCAATAATTTGCCGATATCTCGAGAAGTAATGAGCACAAAATTTCATTTTCTTTGTTGGTGTTTCCGACAGGGTAGGAGTGTGATGTAATGAGGAACGATTTTCCGTAATCCCTTGTCAAATTTGGTTTGAAGACAAACCGGTTTCGGCGTTGTGCCATCTTCAGTGTCATTTTTCGTTCTCAACGAACGAACGAAAAATGACACTGAACGAACGAAATTTGACAAGGGATGACGATCGTTCCACATTACATCGAACTCAAAATCCTCTGCGATGACTCATTTTGTTCGCTAAGGTTATGGCTATTCACGTAAAATCAAATTTTTCTAAGAAATAATCACATTCTAGAGTTCAATTTCGGGGTTTTTTCTCGTTTTCTTTTTATTATTTATTCGTATTATCTAAAAAGGTAAGAGCCGGATCGAAAAAATAACTCTCCTAGTGTATTCAGCGGCCTCGAAAGCATATTATAAGATCTTACAAAACTTAAATTTCCAGAGGAATTTCGCGTGCGCACGGATTGAAGGACGAGTAATTTTAAGCAAAACAAAAATGGACTTGAGCGACCTCTAAATTTTATTATTTTTTTTAAATCAAGTTATGTACTTTCATATTTTAGCAAAAGGAACACAAGTTTGCGTGAGCACTGAATAATATTAAAAAAAAAGGATTTCGTGGACCACTCTAATGTATATTCTTACCTTCTTGAACATCCTTACAGTTAACCTAATTCGTTACATCCTCTAGCTCGCGGATGACTTGAAGTTTCTTCGAGTAGGTCCTATGGGGACCTGCAAGCCAGCGTGCGGTGTTTCATGTTGCAGTTGGGAGCAATAACATGAAAATCGTAAATATGTATACTACCGGGTGTTGTCTCTTCGTTCATTCAATTGCGGGCTTTGTGTGTCCGTGTGGTTTGTTATTTTTCTCTCACCGCAGGCAAAATAAATAATAGCTTCATGCATATATCCTTAATAGTCTTACTTTCTTTTTAAGCTTTACCGAGATTTTCCGACGAATGTATTGAGGATTCGCATAAGTTGCTACAACTTTACCGGAATCTATGAGGAAAAACGAACTCCTCTATTCCTTTTAATTTTTATACCCGAGCGCACTTGTGCACAAGGGTATATTAATTTTGTTCACATAACGGTTGTTTGTAACAGCCAAAACGAATCGAGATAGATATAGGCAAATGTATACATAAATGATCAGGATGAAAAAGGAAATTGATTAAGCCATGTCTGTCTGTCCGTCCGTCTGTCCGTCTGTCCGTCCGTCCGTGTACACGTTAACTCGAGCAAAAATTG
>NW_023458570.1:4457003-4461526 GCF_013731165.1 Rhagoletis pomonella | reverse complement strand
TTTTTTTAAATCTAACTTCATAAAGTTCTTTAAAAATATTTTGTAAATGAGGCCATAAGAGCTTAGGGGGAGAGTTACAACACAAAAATACATTTAAGGCGCAGCGAAGCACGCCGGGTAATTGCTAGTATTTCATAAAGGGACGGAATTGTCAGTTACATTTTTTCTGTTTCATAGACGCCTGTAGGAAACTGTGACAATTTTTGGAAAGCGGCAGTTACAATACTGGATTTATTGTCGACAATGGTGCTGACAATTGTCACTCTGAAAAAACTATCGCGACAAAAGAGACAAAACTAAATAACTCCGTCGGAAAGTATTCACAGGAGAATTATGTAAATTGTTTTATAGGGCTATTGCGTGCATTTTACTGCATTTTGGGATGAAACGATACGAGTAAATACAAGTACATACTTGATACAAAGTACTGAGTACACTGAGAGAAATAATGCATAGTAAAAATGAATACTTTATATTTGATTATCGTTCAAAAATATTCGTATTTAAAAATAATATTTTCATACAAAAATTTATTAAGCACGTGTTTGACTGTTCATATATTAGTATGTATATATGCACATATACGTAAGTGTACATACCCCTGAAGGGAAACCGCGGACTAGTGAATCAAATTTCTAGTTCCGTACTAGATCTTCATCGCCAAAAACGAACTGGTCCGATAGGAACTGGACCCACACCAGACCAAAATCGGCGAAAAGTGGTACTTTTAAAAAACTAATTTTTTCAGTTTTCACTAGAAATCTTTTTCTTAAGTGACAAATTTAGAACTGGTTCGGAACAATAGAAACGGTGATGCAGAACGAATTAGATCTTATCTGTCGAATTTAGAACTAGTTCGGAACTACCGAAAAAGGGATGCAGCGGGGGGCAATTGAGACTTGCTAGGACATCGCCATGTTAAATTCGCCAGTTGTTTGCATGCAAAAGAGATTTATCGCGAACCAGTACTAAGTCTAAATGTACTAGAAGCGCACAAGTTCAGAACTAGAGAAGCTCCCCACAGGGTGTTTATCCGTACAAATCGCATGATGTGGTGTTGACGGAAATTCAACATTTGAAAGCACGTTCATATGTCCGGCTGTAGTGGAGTGCGCAAAGATGCTTGCCACAATTTGTTGCTTCCAGAGAGGGTTGGGTTCGAATTCCACTGCAGGCAAAACATGCAACTTAAATATTATTTTTGGTTTTTATCTTGATTATTCACTTCACGAATGCCATTTCAGAACGAACGCGGTCATTTTAACAAATTCCCTTTCCAATGAGTCATATGTGACTCACGAGAGCGTGTTGAAATAAGTTCATGAGTCACATGTGACTCATTTTTGTGTACAATTTTGGACAAATTTTTTGGTGTGAACGGTACGCGATATTTTTTGGACGTGGGGCATTAACAAAATGCATTGTATGAGGACAGGGAAGTTGTTAATATGCGCGTAATTTAATTGAATATTTATACAGTACTTTCGTTGACGTTTATAGTAAGATCAATTACATTTCTATTTGATTTTAATATTTTTTCCCCTCAGTGTATAACATAGCTGAAACAGAATCCAAAGCAAAGGCAGAATTTAATTTAGGCATTTTTTAAATTAAAACTTCGGCTTTTCTATGTACTAATTACTAAGGTTGTGATTTCCTATTCCTTTCCGGTTCGATTATCTCCTGTTACAATCTTTTGTCAATAAAATACTTACATATCATCTACACATGTATATAAGTACCCATGTGAGTGATGTCCGCAAGATAAAAACAGCCAAAATAATATGGCTACAATAATATGGCTATAATCCACCGCGAAAATATCGCAAGCAAAATATGTATATTTGTTCAAAGGAAATTTCCGACAGCTACTTGTGCATATGAAGTTTATTGTATTATAACGGGTGATTTTTTAAGAGCTTGATAACTTTTTTTTTAAAAAAAACGCATAAAATTTGCAAAATCTCATCGGTTCTTTATTTGAAACGTTAGATTGGTCCATGACATTTACTTTTTGAAGATAATTTCATTTAAATGTTGACCGCGGCTGCGTCTTAGGTGGTCCATTCGGAAAGTCCAATTTTGGGCAACTTTTTCGAGCATTTCGGCCGGAATAGCCCGAATTTCTTCGGAAATGTTGTCTTCCAAAGCTGGAATAGTTGCTGGCTTATTTCTGTAGACTTTAGACTTGACGTAGCCCCACAAAAAATAGTCTAAAGGCGTCAAATCGCATGATCTTGGTGGCCAACTTACCGGTCCATTTCTTGAGATGAATTGTTCTCCGAAGTTTTCCCTCAAAATGGCCATAGAATCGCGAGCTGTGTGGCATGTAGCGCCATCTTGTTGAAACCACATGTCAACCAAGTTCAGTTCTTCCATTTTTGGCAACAAAAAGTTTGTTAGCATCGAACGATAGCGATCGCCATTCACCGTAACGTTGCGTCCAACAGCATCTTTGAAAAAATACGGTCCAATGATTCCACCAGCGTACAAACCACACCAAACAGTGCATTTTTCGGGATGCATGGGCAGTTCTTGAACGGCTTCTGGTTGCTCTTCACTCCAAATGCGGCAATTTTGCTTATTTACGAAGCCATTCAACCAGAAATGAGCCTCATCGCTGAACAAAATTTGTCGATAAAAAAGCGGATTTTCTGCCAACTTTTCTAGGGCCCATTCACTGAAAATTCGACGTTGTGGCAGATCGTTCGGCTTCAGTTCTTGCACGAGCTGTATTTTATACGGTTTTACACCAAGATCTTTGCGTAATATCTTCCATGTGGTCGAATAACACAAACCCAATTGCTGCGAACGGCGACGAATCGACATTTCACGGTCTTCAGCAACACTCTCAGAAACAGACGCAATATTCTCTTCTGTACGCACTGTACGCATTCGTGTGGTTGGTTTAATGTCCAATAAAGTAAACTGAGTGCGAAACTTGGTCACAATCGCATTAATTGTTTGCTCACTTGGTCGATTATGTAGACCATAAATCGGACGTAAAGCGCGAAACACATTTCGAACCGAACACTGATTTTGGTAATAAAATTCAATGATTTGCAAGCGTTGCTCGTTAGTAAGTCTATTCATGATGAAATTTCAAAGCATACTGAGCATCTTTCTCTTTGACACCATGTCTGAAATCCCACGTGATCTGTCAAATACTAATGCATGAAAATCCTAACCTCAAAAAAATCACCCGTTATATACATATGTATTTCTGGTTTGGTCCGGCAGACCGAGGTGCAATTGAAAACATAAAACTCTTTACCGATATTTGACTATCGTTTTAATTTTAACCCAATTATTCCGCCCACAAAAGTGGCAGGAAACTCGGCGGACGGAAGCAAAAGTATTAATAAATACATAAGTACACATATGTAAGTACAAACATATCCAATTGTGCCTATTTCTATCTACATACATACATCCCTGTGGGGAAAATCTCTAGTTCTGATCTGGTCCGCTTCTAGTACATTTAGACCCAGTACTGGTTCGCGATAAATCTCTTTTGCATGCAAACAACTGGCGAATTTAACATGGCGATTTCCTAGGAAGTGTCTATTGCCCCCCGCTGCATATCTTTTTCGATAGTTTCGATCGACAGACGAAAGAAAAAAGTATCAAGATTTTTCAATTGTTTTGGTTCTTCCGTGTGTGCGATCTTAAATTATTTTCAAAGAAACGTGTTTTCAATTTGAAACTAAATTTGTTTGAATGATTGTAACAAATGTACGTTTACACACCCTGTCGGCAAACGTACTAGTGCCGAACTGGTTCTGTACTAGAGAATTTAGAACCATGACTAGTGCGCGTTTATTCTCTTTTGCATGCCAGCAACCGGCGAATTTAACATTGCGATGTCTTAGGAAGTATTATTTTCAAAGAAATGTGTTTTCAATTTCAAATTAAATTTGTTTGAATGTTTGTAAGAAATGTGCGTTTACATACCTTTGGCTGTAGCTGAGTTTGCAGAGGTGCTCGCTGTTATTGGTTAGATTCGAGACGGTCCCAAGATGTTAAAATGTTAACAAATATTTTAGTTTTGTATTACCAAACTATGAAAAAGAATCTGCGAAATGCAGAATGAAGGCGTATTTGGTTGGTTCGGGCTGGTTCGTTTTTGACGATAAAGGTCTAGTACGGAACTAGAAATTTAATTCACTAGTCCGTGGCTTCCCTGCAGGGATACTGCATATGTGTAGCAACAGCGCTCAAAGCTATACATTTACATACATACATAGTATATTTTCCGTTTCAACGGATTCCCATTTCTGTGTTACACGTGACAATATTTTTGAAAATGCCACACATTCATTCATATATGTATGTATACTAGGGCGGGTCAATTTTTTTTCGACATCGTTCCTAGCAGATTCGGATTCTACATAAAATTCTAAGAAAAAAAGCCCTTTAGACCATAGCTCTAAAATCAATTTCGAGCCTGCGCAATTTTAAAAGAAATTATTTTTAATTAATACTAAGTCCATAATCAGATTAATATTTACTAAAGTGTTAGG
>NW_023458570.1:4450687-4456903 GCF_013731165.1 Rhagoletis pomonella | reverse complement strand
AGCGGAAAAAATATATCAAATTTCAATTCTGAACAAAGAAGTTAAATGAGTCGCAATTATGCAGCTGCAAAATTGCTGAGTATGCAAAATTGTATTATGAATCTGTAAGATACAAATTATGCTTTTTCCAATAAGCAATATTGTTTATATTAATCATTGTGCCGCTATGTGTGATCTGCCGTTAACTTGCATGCAAAAACTTACATACATTTATGTACATTGCAAATTCGCGCACACCTACAACAAAAATAGCATGGCATTAGGAACTTTTTGTTTAAATACAAACAACAGCAGCGTAAATAATAATAGTGGTATTCTCGAAGTCTTACAAAGCTCTTGCACGGTAAGAACTGGTTTCCCTATAGGAAAGCTTTGCAATCTGTGCAACTAAAGCATTCATATTCATCTGTGAAACTAAAGCATTCATATTTTGAAGGGAATTTTCCTACAGTGCGTATGTATATGTTTATGTGAATCACTAAGCTGTAGTATGTAGTAGTTCAGAGCAACAAGAAGAAAAATAACAAAGCACTGCCAAATCAATGTCCAAGGCTTAACACTTTATTTTGAATTCATTTTAATTTTTTCTCTTTTTAACGAAACAAACTTCAAGAATTTAAATTAAAAAAAAATAATAAATATAAAGTCCATAAAAAATATTTTAGCTTTACATTTATGTATATCAACTACGAATATTATATGGAGGGCTTATATTTAATACCCTCTATCTTAAAATTTTTACAAAAACCACTTTGTGATATTAGACCCCATCTGGGACTTACCTGTCATCACTTATGGTAATTCATCTGTCAAGCGTTATACAAGGTCAACATTAATATCACCGATGACAGTTAAGCCTTAGGTGGATTTTTATATCATAATCTCATTTTTGTGAAAAGTGCATATATATTTTCTCATATTACTCAAACGAATTGGCTCTAGTGGCCTCATATGTACCTTAGGGTGCCTTATTAAAAAGAGTTAACTCTTGATGTTTGGACCAAAGTTGCTTCAAAATTAACCATACAATTTATAGGCCACCGTGTTCGAGTGGTTAGAGTTTGGCACTAACACCCGATAGGACCCATCTTCAATTCCTGGTTCAATAAACATCGAAAAAATACTTTTCCTAGTAGATTCGCCCCTCGACAGAAAACGGTAATCCTCCGCGTGAAAAAATCTTCAAATAAAAAACCATTTGCCGTTCGGATACGGCGTAAAACTGTACGTCCCTCTATTTATGTGACAACCACAAATTGAAGAAGCTCAGCCCAGCAACTCTTTGTAAAATTTGAGAGGGTCTTTATGGTCCTTCAAACAATCTCTTAGAAAATCGTATTACGTAAAGAGAATTGAATGTTCCTCCTAAAATTTTCCAAGATAGATAAAACTAAACAGTTATACGGCTTATAGAGATGGAAAATTATCGATGGCGCCATCGATAGTATCGATTGCTTGCCTGTTTTGCCACTATCGACACCATCGATAGTGCCATTTTTAGGTTGTTACCATCGACAGTTGTAGGCGCCACCAATAGTCTTGATGAGTATCGATAGTTTTTTCTCTATTTCCACTACTCAATCATTCTAATTTTAAATTTATTGGTGTAAATAAAGCGAAACAATATCATTTAAGAGTGAAACTCTAAACTAATTTAGTTGAAACCGAAGCGAGACTATCGCTACTATCGATGGTGCGAATTTAAACTATCGAGTGGGAACACTATCGATAGTTTTCCCGCTCTAACGGCTTACAATGTACACACACACATCAAAAATTATGGGAAAGCAAAAAAAACGAATGATAACTAACGAAAAATCCAAATTTCACTCTTTGATTAGTATGATGTATTTCAACGAATTATAACTCCCCACATCGTGTTATGCAAAAAAATTACTATTTGCGACTTTTTGCAATTCAGTGACGATGCTTATCACGGCTTTTTGCATTTCAGGTGACGGTACGTGCCTCCGTTACAATAAGGAATGGCAGCTGAAGCTGTACAATGTACCATTCAGAGCGTAAGCTTGCGAATGTTGGAGTAGTCATTTGCATCCTCATTGCGGGAGTTATGTCGAATGCAAGTCGTTTTTCGAGAGTCGAATCGTATCGAAAATTTCACGTCATTGTCTAAAATTTCCATTCGACTAGTGTATTAAAACGTAAAAATTTGGCAGCACTGTATAGTTTTCGACGATTTTCGTCGTTTACTTATTTCAGCACGACAGTAGACAATGTCAATGCCAGGCACAAAAGAACACGTGCCGGAAACAGAACTAAGACTACATGCCATCCATAGTAATGTTTTCATGTCCCTTTTAATCTGTTTTGAATATGAACGATTTACGAATAAACCTACGCAGATTGTTGGGTGTTAAAGAGCACATCGCGACCAGATGTGTCCTACCTAATTCTTGCAAAGGCGGGGCAGAAGCACAAAGAGTGTTCCACCGTATTATCCTCTTCAAGGCAGGGGCAAATGGAGTTGTCATGTACGCCTACCACATTCACGAGTTTGTACCCCGTGAAGTGACCAGTCAACAGTCCAACAAGTTGTCTTCAGTCCCGTCTGCGCAGTGAGAGCAAACAACTACGCAGACCTTCTGGTATTGAAAGGAACATGAGCTTTGCCCACCTGCAGGCCCTCGATGCATACCACTTATTTCTGAGCGAAGTATTCGTCCAGTTTCTGATGGTGGATTCGATAGCCTAAGTGGGGAGTGCTGTAACTGGTCGCAGACCGAGCAATGCCTTACCTGAGCCAACTCTGGCGAAATGGTCAGATGTCTCATTACGAACTACTCCCGAGTAACCTGGTATCCAGAGTAAAGCAAGCTCGTAATGTTGCTAAAATAATTTTGTCGAGACTTTTATTGCCGAACTAGTTTTCAAGTAGTTACGAGGGCTGTCTATTGCCTGAAGTGCAGATTGGCTGTCACTGCAGACACGTTAACTCCTTCCCCTCCACCTATTTTCCACCAGTAGTCCATGGCCTTGGCGATTGCAAATACCTCAGCCTGGAAGACCGTTTCATACTCTCCACGAGAAAAGTGAAGCGTATCCCCATTAACTTCGATAAAGACCCCAAATCCTGACCCAGAATCAGTTTTGGAGCCATCAGTGAACATTCGACAATGTGTGAGTCCGTGCACAGTACTGCTATTAAACCAGCAGTCAGCCTCAGGTAACTGAACATTAGAGGTGGGAAGCTATCGATAGTCACACCATGCACCTCTACTGAACATTGTAGTTAGAATCTTTTCAACAAAGGTAATGGTGGTGTTCTATCCACAAGCGCTTAAATCTCTGCCGCCAGCAATTTCCGTCTCCGCACTCAGTATTATACCAACCCCCGTTTCTTTTTAGTATGTAGGTGACCTTTAAGGCTTCCCCACGTATGAAGACACAAAATGACGGTAAGTGCAGCAGTGCATCAAGAGCCAGGTGTTCTGGAGAAAGCTCCTGTACAGCACACGGCAATATCCTTTGAAGTTTAGTAAGCAGACTTCCCACGCTATTAATTGAATGTCTGCACCTCCATACCACTGACCCATAGCAGATTATGGGTCTGATCATATAGGTATAAATCCAGAGGATTCCCTTTGGTGACAGACCACACGTTTCAAAATTCCTAGATACTTCACTTCCCCATACAAATGGCAAATGAATTTGAAAGCGACGTCAGCAATCCTTCTCCAATCTAGCCATCAATAATATTGTGTAGTTTTGATAATAAAGGAAACGGTGCATTAAAGTAAAGTCCCTTTTATTCCATATTGACACAGATATTTTGTGGTATAAATCCCTCTCCGTTTATGCATTTTTTGTAAGGTTGTGTTTTCATATTTTCCGAAGGCTGATCAAAACTCTTTTGTGAGGCTGAATTTAATATTTTAAAACTTAAATTTAGTTGACGGGTTTTTGTTCTTCTTCGCTTACGACAAATAATCATACAAATATCTCTTCTAGGAAAATTAATCAAAATTTTATATACTCACATATTGACAAGTTTTAACAATTAATTTTTTTTGCTATTTAATTTTGGTTACTTTTTTATTAAATTTCTTAGAAAGATTTTGATGGACTTTTGTAGCCCTTACGATTTTAGTACAATAAATCTTAAATTTTAAATAGTTAGGACTTACCGTTGTTTTGTGGAACATTTTGTTTGTTGAAGGTGTTGCTCATTTCCTTCCATTTAAAAAAATTGTCGAACATACTTTGTATGTAAGAAAGAGCACATCACCTTGCACTTTATTTATTATATTAAAATTGCATAGGCTAAAAAAATGTAGACTCAAAATCTTGCTAAGAAATCTAATAAAAAAAACCCATTTCGTAACGTAAGTCTGTTGAAATTTAAGTAAGTCTGTTGAAATTTATTAAAAAATTGCACAAAGTTTGAAACTTGGATTTATTATACGGGTTTTGTTAAAGAATAAGGATATTTTTATAAAAATAATAACAAAATTTACAAAACAATAAAATAAATGGTTAAAGCTTGTCAACATGTGTTGTGTTTATGATTAAGATAGGGGGTATATGCATGTTTATTTTGCACAGGCCCTTCTCCATAAAGAAATATGCGTTCTCAGATCACAAATTTAAGCTCAACCGAACACAAGAAACAACAAACCCACTTAAATAAATATTTATACCCTTTTCAAAAATAAATATACTTACATATATAAATACAAAACATTTTGAGAACTTTTATTATGTATGCAAATTTTTTACAATGAAACTTTAAATAAGTTTAAAACAAACAAAAAATTAAGAAAAAACATTAAATACTCATAAGACAAAATAATAAAAATTTGTATAAGTGGGACGAAAAATTTATCATGCTAACTCTTAAGATATTTAAATGCATAGGTTATTAGTATAAAATTAATAAAATAAATGGAATCCATAGAGCATTCTGGTATAATAAAAAATGAGAACAAAAAGAAAATCATGTGCAGAAATAGGCTTACATTAATAAAACAAGTGTATTCTTAAGTGCAACTAAAAAAAGTTATACAAAAACTGAGCACTCGAATTACTAGCTTCGATGCAAAATTTATTTAAAATTATAGAAAAAAATCTGTTAATAAGACCGATTGTGTCAAGCAACGTTAAAGTTTGCTAATACATGAAAAAAGAAATTAAGCAAAAAAGGATTCTCGAAACTAGGACAGTGTGCAAAAAATTCAAAATGGAACTATTTGAGAAAAGCAAAGTCAAGTTCATACCAAGTGAAGTTAAAATACACATAAATATATAAACACAGAAGCACGTAAATGGGTGAACAAATTGAAAATTAAGCAAAAACTAAATAAAATAAAATAAAAATTGTAATGTTATATGGAAAATATAAGTGATCGCACCTGGTTTACTTTAAAGAGGATTGCTTGTCCAATAATTGAACGTAAGTATGCACATGAAGGCAGCCACTGGGGCTGAGCGTGCTACTCCGTAATACCTGGGTTCGATCCCCGGGACAGTAAACTTCTAAATTAGAAAAAGTTTTTTTCTAACAGCGTTCGCCCCTCGGCAGGCAATGGCAAACCTCCAAGTGTAATTCTGCTTTGAAAAATCTTCTCATAAAATATATGTATTTGCAACATTAAGAATAAGGTTTTACACACAATTGCGCTCATACTTGGTTAATTGTTTTTTTTTTTTAGTTACAAAGATATACATACTTGTTGCCGTAAAATTTACTTATACAAGCAGTCTACAAACATTTCGTATACCGTTTATTAGAGCTGGAAAACTATCTCTAACTATGCACCACCGATAGTATCGTTTCGTTTTCAATGGGTAATTAAGTTTAGAGTTGCACTTTTATATGAACTTTTTTCGCTTTATTTACATACTTGCATTCATACGTATCTAAACGAAAAAGATTTGCACCAAGGCACATTGAACCGGTAGTATCAGCAGAACAGTTGATTTAATTTAATTTTTTTTCAAATTATTTGGTCTTGAAAATGTCAAACATTTTTAATTTCTTCTCACAAAAATTCAAAATGTTCCTCAATCACGTGAGAATGGCAAGACGGATTTTCTTGAAATTTGACATCCAGACAGCTAATAGTCTGGAAGGAAGTATAGGCTATCGATATTTTTCGATAAATTTATCGATAACTGAGTTATCGGTCAAAATGTGATTGCCCAAAAACCTTTAAAATTTCCCTACAATATGGGTATCAAACGAAAGGTGAAGGCCCC
>NW_023458570.1:4447283-4450587 GCF_013731165.1 Rhagoletis pomonella | reverse complement strand
GGCCTGGGTTGGAGCCCAGTTTCCGACCGACATCAAAAAAATACAACAAACAAGTGGCAAACCTCCGAGTGTATTCTGCCATGCAAAAACAGATTCTCATAAAAACACAATTGCCGTTGTGTGACAACATCAAGGCGCACGCCACAAATCGGAAGAGAAGTACGGCCAAACACTAACATACATATAGTGTAACCGTCAATCTATTTATTTATTTATTTTAAGAAAAAGTTCAGATAGTTATAGATAGGACTCGGAATCTCATGCAAATGCATGTTTTTATTGGGCATCTTCAAATGGAAATGGTTAAGTTATCTTTGCGAATCTTGAAACTTATCTTAAAATGGCCTTCAATCGTTAGTGCATATTTTTGCATATTTTGCAAAAAATACCTGTTTTTGCATATTTATTCTGCATATTTTACAATGAATGCATGTGGTTTTTGCATATTTTTTATACCTTTCATGAGCATGAAATGGTATTATAACTTTGGTCCGATGTTTGTAAGTACCAGAACAAAAAGAGATAGACCCATTAAAATGTATACTTATTTGATCAGAACGTCGAGCTGAGTTGATTTATCCATGTCCGTCTGTCCGTCTGTCCGTCTGTCTGTCTGTTTGTATGCAATCTAGTCTCTCAGTTTTCGAGATATCCGGATCAAATTTGGTAAGTGGGTGTATTTTTATAATGTAATAATCATTTGTCGGAACCGGAAGAATCGGGCCACTATAACATATAGCTCCCATACAACTGATTGTTCAGATATGAGATTTTTCGTTATAACTTCTCCATTTATGCAGCTAGGAACATGAAATTTTGCAGTACTTGCACCTATTATCAACAGAATACTTACAGTGGAAATTACAAAGATCGGGTCACTATAACCTATAGCTCCCATACAACTGATTGTTCAGATATGAGATTTTTCGTTATAACTTCTACATTTATGCAGCTACGAACATGAAATTTTGCAGCACTTGCACCCATTATTAACAGAATGCTTACAGTGAAAATTACAAAGATCGGTTCACTATAACCTATAGCTCCCATACAACTGATTGTTCAGATATAAAATTTTTCGTTATAACTCCTCCATTTATATAGCTTGGAACAGGAAATTCCGCACTGTTTTCAATAATTATCAACAGAAAATTTACAGTGAAAATTAAAAAGATCGGATAACTATAACCTATAGCTCCCATACAACTGATTGTTCAGATATGAGATTTTTCGTTATAATTCATGCATTTATGCAGCTAGGAACATGAAATTTCGCACCATTTTCACTCATTATTAACAGAATACTTACAGTGAAAATAACAAGGATCGGGTGACTACAACATATATCTTCCATACATCTGATTGTTCAGATATGGGATTTTACTGTAAAACTCCTTTATTTGAACAGCTAAAACCGATAAATTTCGTAAGATATTTTATAAATAATAATACAAAGTCTACTGAGAAAATCGTCAAAATCTATGCTGTATAAGCTTTATCTCCTATAGCACTGATTGTTCAGATACCAGTTTTTGCGATATATCTCCTTTATGTAGGAAACTAAACCCAATAAATTGTGTCGGTTTACATACCGATCACATAGCAGTGAAAATCACTTAGATTGGTGCTAATATAAGGTATATCTTCCATACCTCTGTTTGTTCAGATGCGATTTTTTATATAGGTATGTAACTCCTCTATCGATGTATGCAGATGTACTCAAAAGCAGTAATCTGTCAAAGTAAAATTTGCAGATGTTCATGAAAGGTATGAAGCCTTCGGCATAGCCGAAGACAGCGCTGCTCTTACTTGTTTTTTATTAATTTACAATCAATAAATTTAGTGGAAAATCTTAAAAAAAATTATCTATAATTCATTTGAATATCTCGTCGGATAGCCAAGCGGTCATTAAGGCACTCTCTTCTACCCCTGTTAGAACACGACTAGAGTAGGATTGTAGGAGAGAGTGAGTCTATATCTTTGATCAATACGAAATTACCCTAATATGGGTCCCGGGACATAGGGTAATTTACGGAAACGAGGGTGCGGACGAACTAGCCCGCCCAAGGATGACGCTAAAGACACTCGGCAAGCCATTCCTGCAGAATGTTTCACATTGCAGTTGTCTCTCTCTGTATGACGTACTGAAATTCATTAAAGCAGCCAAATGGGTGCATGTTGCACGTGTTGTGAAATCAAAACGGCAAACTTGCTAATTGCTGGTCACTAGGGTTAAAATCCACTTAAACCAAGCAACCATTCATTTGAACCACTATGAATTTGTAAATGTGGTTGTTCACATTAGTTCAGGTTAACAGGTTATGTGGTTATATTTTTTATTCAGTTTACAACAACAAAATACACTACAGAAAATTTTTTTTTAACCAGATAACCTGATAACCAGGCAAGAGTGAACAACCACAATGTTTCTATTTACACAAGATTGTAACTGTGCTTCTGTTCTCGTTATTTTCTTGTTAAAATACACGTGCTATTTTTTCTAATGGCAATAAAATATTAGGAAAATATTTTAAATTGCTTATTTTACTTTTTTATAGCACATATTTTTGAATTTTTGCGTGCACATTATATGCGCATATTTTCGATTTTTTAGTGCATGGGATTTCGAGTCCTAGTTATAAATAAGAGACCACAGCTCGATGTAAAAAATTAAAACTTACAAACATTTTTTTTAAGTAATTACGCTAAATACAAAATTATTTTATAAATAAATAATGAACATAATAAAAACTATTAATTAAAAAAGAAAAGCTTCTGAGGCATATATAAAAAGCCTCATATGTAATAGCATCACAGCCTAGTCCAAGAGAATTTGAGCGCCATATGGCTTATTACTAGAGAAGGCAAAAATATGCAAATGCATATCGCATATGCTAATGCATATTATGACGCAAAATATATATTTTGCCGAAAAAGCATTTCTATGCATAAAAATTATTAATTTGGTAATAAGATTAATTAATAGCCAGGGTTGCTGGCGAGGTTTGTTTAATTGGCAATAGAGGAAACTGCAGAAAAGTTCCGTTATTTTCAAGTAAACCAATTTAATATACGCATAAAAATATATCGACCGTTGTTTTCCAATGGTACAGTATACTAAACTGGATTTGGTAGTTGAAAAATTCAACGAAAATTTTCCGAAAGAGAAAGAATCTTTGCGTTCGTTTTTAGCGAAAGCTGTTCAACAGATTCCAGGTGTGTTGCGAACTGGTCAACCAACATATTTTGGATGTAGCAATATTTTCACCTGGAGAATATTTATCTTTTAAATATTGTCCAACAA
>NW_023458570.1:4437337-4447183 GCF_013731165.1 Rhagoletis pomonella | reverse complement strand
GTATTTTGACGTAGAGCGTTTTTTTCAAGACACATAACTATGTATATACGACAACTTTTTATGCGATAATTGAAAAAATTTTTGGTGGAAAATATACATTGTATACATTTTTGGGGCATATATCGAGCATATTTTTAATATTTTGGAGTCATTTTAATGACATGTAAATAAGTCTTTTGTGCAAAAACACCAAAAACGAGACCTTCGAAGGCCCAAGTAAACTCGGTTGCTGAGTCCGGAAACCCAAATAATTTATTTTTCTGTTATGTAGTTTTCGAGACATAACCTCATAACGGTTTTTGACTACAGAAAAAGGCCTATCATGAAAAATTCGTATATCTGGAGAATCCGAAATCCCATCAATACAAATGATGTATTAAATTAGAGGTAATGTTATCAGAATTACATGTTTCCGAGATATTTACAAGGATTTCGAAATCCTTACGGTTTAATTACTATATTGCAAACAAAACATATGGGCAATTCTCAATTGTTCGAATTTTTGCATGACTACCGTTTTTATTCGGACACATAATTTACGCTCCATTATTAACAAAAATCAGGTTACGTATGGGCATATCCCAAAAAAGGTAAACCAAAAGCGCAGAATTGAAAGTGGTGCAATTTATTTTTTTAAACTTAACAATAAAGCGTAAATGTGTATATGTTAAAAAAATAAAAGTATTTTCTGTTTTTCCAAATTCTGGGCTAAAATACATACCATAAAAAAAAAATTTCCAAGCCTTTTGGCTAGTAATATTAACATTTTCCTTTGTGTATTAAACGCACTAAAAGTTATACCATGTAGTTGTTGTAATTTCCAATTTTTTACTAACAACAATCTTTACACTCTGGATGTAAAAAGAGCGAAGCGACCTCGAATTTCATTGTTTTTTTATATTTCATTATTCGTATAGGATACGTTGTCGCGTCTGTTATCAAAAACCTTATTTATTGTTATAACTAGCAGAAGAACATTCGAAGTCGAAATAAGTTTCAGTTACAAAGCAAGATTATTAGCCTGTTTAAAAAAAAATAATAATTTAAAATTTTCGAATTTAAAATTTTATTTGCGTTTGAAATTTGTCAGGTCCGTAACCGTGAAAAAAATTAAATTAAATAATACACAAACCACTTCTTCCAGCAAGGCATAAGCTAGGTTTCCCTTTCCTAGCAGTTTTAGATTTAGCTCATTTAGTTTCCCTAAGATATCTGAAGTTGATGATGATAAGTTACATTTTTGTAGCCATTCATATTTGAGGTGCATATTTGCAAATATCTTAAAAAATGCAAATATCTTAAAAAAGGCAACATCAAATGTGTATATATACATAGGTACTAATTTTCGTAGCGCTATTTTCGAATCAGGGCATTTATTTTTTAATATTAAAAAAAATTAAAATTTAAATGCTATAATCACTTTTGGAAGGTAGAAAAGGCAAAAAAGGCAACATCGAATGTATATATAAGAAATCAGGAAAGCTAAATCGTAGACATTCTTAATCGAATATATTCTATCTCTTTAGCAGAAAAAAAGGCCATTTCCATAAAATCCGTTCCCTGCTTATTATCATATGATGGTTTAGAACACTGCAAGATAATGGCTCGTTTTTAATAGTTTGATAAATATTTCAGTAAGTGAGCTAATGTTTGTACATATCGGTAAACGCAACAAATATGATTGTAAAAGAATGGAGAAGATTTAAAAATTTTCAAAAACTAACTATCAGCGACCGCTGTGGTGTAGTGGTTAGCATTGCGCGCTACCATTCCGCAGGGCCTAGGTTAAATCCCAGTTTCCAACCAACATCAAAAAATAAAATAAACAGAAAAGGTTTTTTCTAATAGCGGTCGCCCCTCGACAGGCATTAGCTTCTCATATAAATATTATTGCCATTCGGAGTAAAGTTTTAGGCCACTCCCCTTTTGATGTTGTCATCAAGGCGGATGCCACGAATCGGAGGTGAAGCTCGACACTAACATATTGTGTAAAGATCAAAAAAGTATGTTTGGCGTGTGTGCCTGGCTTATATATAATGTCTAGCTTCTGTTTTAGTACTAAATCCCCTTTTTTGCTAAAACGCTATGGAAATTTTTAAAGAAGTAAACTGCACGGAAAAAGTATGACTTCTAAAAAAGGTAGAAGCGATTCCTTATTGTCGTCATTTTAATTTTCTTATTCAGTAAATACCATACTCTATTATATTGGGTAGTATGTGCTCTGTGTTAGGCTGTGTGGCTGGAGTTGCCGCGCCAACACCAATAGATGAAAAGCGCTAGCGCCTTAATTCTTTGAAAAATTACACGTACTTTGTTTTTGCTTTTGAGTGGTGAGAACGCCAGAAACTTATGTATTTTTCCAAATCTAAAGCTTTTACTCAAGAATGATGAGAATATCGTGGCATTTACTACATTCCTAGCAATTAAAATTACACCACTGTATGGTGTACTACACTGTATGAAGATGGGTACTGTGGTGACACTCAGATGGCGCCGTGTTCAAAGCAGTATAATGCTCTATTGCAGGGGTTCTTAAACTTCTAAGATGATGGAACCCTTACTAAACAAGTTTAATTTTATGGAACCCCACATCAAATTACTAAAAATCAAAGGCAGTGCAATTTAAATATGAATAAAAACTTTTACTAGAAATAGTATACATACTTAAAATTTGAATGTGAAAAATGAAACAGTGAAATATTAGTTATTTTATAAAATAGTAGTTCGATATAATGGGCCGTGTGCATAAAAACTTAGCAATCGCTTTTTATTAAAATTTCATTCCTTTCACTTAAAGTTATTTGAACGAATCGAGTGAAAGGTCTGACATTTAAAGATAAAGCGTTTGCTTAAGTTTTATGCATACGGCCCAATGTCTGAAAGCTGTATGCGCATTTCTGGAGTAGCATATAATTTCGACCTGAATTTGTTTTTTGTATAAGTGTAAGCTGAAAACCCTGTTGACAGAGTACGTTGTTACAGAAGGAAGCAAAGTTAAGATGGCTTTTTTAGCGACTTCATGATACTTACTTCTAATACTAACCCAAAACTCTTTCAAAGATACAGATTCAAATGTGTGCTTCAATGTCGAAGTACTCTGAAGATCTATGAATGCTTCGTAAATGGATTTTCTACCAAACCGATATTACTACTACCATCCGAAAAATAATCTGACAAAGATTTCAGGTGATTTACCAAGTGCCCGGTTATGACATTTCACATTTCAGTTGAGAATTCATCGCGTTTCTTGTAGAAATTTGTATATAAACCTTTGGCTACAGCGGCAACCACACACACCGGTTAGAAAAAAAACAAGCTGTGAAGCGCAAGCTTAACACTCGTTAAGTATGGCACTCAGTACGGCAATCACACCAACTACGAGTCATTATATATACTATACTTACGAGTACATATTATATACTATACTTGAAAACAGATAATTGCGCCTCGGTCAAGCTGTTTACAGAACTTTTCCTAAAGATTCTAGTTAAAAAGTTGGAAATTTTGACATTGCGGAATTAGTTTTTTGCACCAAATTGGAAATTTGGTATTATATGGTTTTTGTTAGGAAAATAGCTTTACCTTCATGAAATAAATAATAAACATTAAATAAAGTAAGGAAAAATAGCCAAAACTTACTAAAATGTCGAGTCCTAATTTCTATTTTAGCAAATGTATGTACTCCTCCATTCGAATCGCAAGTATTCGGATTAGAAAATAATAACTGTTTATAAAGAAAATTACGATCATGTACCAACATCACTTAAAACTCGTTCATGGCATGCCATTTTAATGAGCTGTTAAGGCGTCGGAATACCGAATACGGGACAAATACAGGACATCAAAAGAAATACAGAACATTTGGCGTCCCGTATGAAATAAATAAATTACCAGGACAATGGGTCAAAAAAGGGGACTGTCCCGTATAATACAGAACGGATGGTCACCGTAGCTATTACCTATGGCTACTCTGTGTAGAACTGCATTGATGTTGCAAATAATTTTCTTATTGAAGTAAATGAAATCCGTGAGCATCCTGAAGAATTGTTTAGTTCAATTTTTTAACAGTGACATCAAACATCGTAATTGACAAAAGAAAATATTTGAATTCATTCTATCAACTTTAAATGATGTAGGAAACCTAAGAAATATAATAAAATAAGATATATTAAAACAGCCTCCAAAATTTTTTACAATAGACGCCCCAGATCTACACAAATCAGTTTGATTTGAAATTTGTTTTTGTTTTTTATTTTGTGTTTACTTTACTTTTTGATTTGTCAAAATTTCATATGTGTTGCTTGAAAAATTTTTTCATATAAGCAACTAGCTTTATTAACATGGCCATGCCCCAGGAGAAAGTAAATTTAAAATGCATTTGGATTAAAGCACTTCAAAGTCAGAATGTTCCTTTTAAATACACTTTCGTTTTGCACTTCACATATGCTTTTTCATACTTCCAAGACACAAATTGTTTATTTGGGTAGAAAGAGTACTCCCTGCATTTGTTTTAAAGTAGTTTTTTATTAAGTGGATCTAAAAAAAATCACTTGCGTCAGGGGAGTTAAACGAAAATAACTCCACTGGTATTACCGAACAACGGCACAAAACGAAAAATGTCGTTATTTTCTGTAAAAAAGTTACTGAGTGCCATTTTCTGAAGTAGGGTTTACGATTTATCAGACTTTTAAATATATTTTTTCAGAACTCAATTTATGTTTAAAGGCCATATAAATTTTAAGCCTACTTAAGAAAACGGCGCTATGTGTCTTACTGAAACTATGTAATGAACAACGGCACAAATCAAAAAATTCCATTATCCCCCATAAAAGCATCACTAGCCTATCGACAATTTTTGACTTGTGCCAATATTCACGGTAAATGTGAGAAATGTGCCACTGTTCAGTAGCAACGGTTGCCTACTTCGTTTTTGTGGCATATGGCACAATTGCGCCACTGTCGGATTAGGAACAACTAAGCATATGTCGATTTGGTTATTTATAAAACTAATCCGGAATATATTTATTCCGCTATGTCTGAATTTCACATACCCACAAAATTGACACGGCGGTGTAAAATGACGTTGAGCTATACCACCAGCTTCGTCAGATTTAGGAAAGACCTCTTCGAGCCGTTCGACACCAAATGAAGTTTCAGACAGGGCGAGTCGCAGACGAGCTGTGTGATCCCTACAACGCCATAGACATAGTGCAGCGAATTAAAATACAGCGGCTCCGCTGGCTTAGCCATGTCGTTCGAATGGACTCCGACGTTCTCTCAGGCCTGAAAGTATTGAACTCGGAACCCGCTGGTGGTAGCAGAGGAAGAGGGAGGCACCCGCTCCGATGGAAAGACCAGGTAGAGAAGGACTTGGCTTCACTTAGCATTTCCAATTCTCATTCGGATTCTGTGCACCATTTGGTTGTAGAATGTGGTCCCGCCAGAGAAGAAATCGCTGACACAAGGACGTTGCTGCTAATAGCATGTTGATATTTGAATACTTCTGAAGCAAAGTTGTAGTGAGCGTTGGTATCGGGATAGCCGAGATTGTCACTAGCGAGACGACTCCGTCTTCACCTGGGCATGATGAGTTGTCTACTTGACCAGGTTATGGAAAGTGTGAATGGTGTAACCATGGAGGTTCAGCCCACCACAGCGACAAGTCTACAAGCTGAGATGGGAAATCTCCACGGGACGGAACCTCCGTCGGGTTGGTTGGAGTAGGTACTTCCAAGAGTAAAATGTACAAATCGTGTGGTCCCTGCTTTAGATGTGAGTTCTTCTATTATTGTCTACTTTCCTTCATTCAAGTGTATTCGATTTAAATCAATTCACATTTGTGGTCGTTGTTCTAATTAAATGCGCTAAATAGCCTCAGGCTTCTTGGTCACGCCTTTATTTAAACATTTTTCTTTTTATCATAACAAAAGAAAGAAACTATTCTCCCGATTTTTATAAAGGACCCCCGCATAAGAAAAGCACGATTTTATATTTAACTGTGCGGCGAACGAATTAATCCGGGCTGGCTTTATTGAACAGTTATATTTTGGACCAAGTTAATGGTTAAGTCGGGAAACAATTTATGCGAGGATCAGTTAACCGAGAACTGTCTTTTCGTAGTATGTTGTTTAGATCAGTTGTAATTTCTACTGTTATTGTAAGATTGGTTAATGGCCAAGGGTAGCTGTCAAATACATTTCGTCGTTTGAACAAATGATTGATGTGTGTTACATTTGACGACTTTTAGGAAATCGCTATTGAAGTCTGTTTTCTTGAAAACGTCACGGCAGATTTCTTTGAAAAATGTATATGTTGTTTCTAGCTTAAGGAAATATTGGAATTTATTATTAAAAAAAAAATTATGCAAAATCTGCAACATTTATTGCTAATTTTATTTACTCACACTTTGTCGTATGTTACAGTTGACAACATGGTTGTACTCAATTCATAGACATGCGACAAATTAGTAGCAAAATATGTATAACACAAATCATATGGAGGAAAACTTTAATTTCAGTTTTATTTGAACATCAAAATATATTAAATTAATCATAAGACAAGTAATTTTTAAGCAAAAAACCCCGACTTCAATTCTAATATAAAAATTAAAGAGTAACGATCTAAAACAAATTAGTTACCAACATTCCTTCAAAAATATATTATAGTAAAAAAAATTAAAAGAATATTCCGACGAACTGATAACCTCCTCCGTTTTTTTCAAATTGGTTAAAAATAGTTCTTACAAATCCAGTAAATATGTATAAGAATTCAATTCACCTCCAGAAAAAAAAACAAAAAACTTAGCATGTATTATAAAAACATTAGTACCTTAATATAGAAAGGCCCTATCTAAAATTTTTGTTTATTTTCAAAATGATGAAAAACTTAACACAACTTTCAATTCTTTGATTGGGAATTTCTCTAAAATGCTGTTTCAATTGGTGACTATAATAATTTAAATACTGAAGTAGTTGTTTTCGAATTGCATTAAGATTTCAGTGAGTAATCTAACGACATATGTACAAAGCAGGATTTTCAAAGAAAATTAGATAGGTACATTCGAAATCGGTTGACGAGGTTCAAAGTTATGCGGTTACATACATAACACAAGTAATTTTTAAGCAAAAAACAAAACCGACTTCAACTCTCATATAAAAATTTATGATTATCGTTAATTTCTTCACGATCCAATTATCGGATCTAAACAATTATAGTATGGTATAGTTATTAGTATGGGACCATCCTTGAGGTACCACCTTTCCTATGAAAAAAGAATTATGGAAATCGGTTAACGTGGCCCAAAGTTATGCGGTAACATACATAAACAAACAAAAAATAAAATATTCCGACGAAGTGATAACCTCCTCCTTTTTTCGAGGTTGGTTAAAAAATAAAACATTCTGACGAATTGATAACCTCCTCATATTTTTGAAGTCGGTTGAAAATAGAATACAACTTTTTGTTTTTAAGCTTTTTTGGAGTAAGTCGAAGCAAGTCCGTGCGCTTTGACATCGCGAATGACACTGAAATGATTACGCTCAATGCTTGTTCAATAATACGTACGACATATTTTTACCGCACAAGATTCAAATTTTGTCGTATGTGTTAGCTGATCTCTCACATACAACAATTTTTTGTTGAGACTTATAAACACTCAATTTGTATGAAAAATGTCGTATGTGCCGAACTTTTAAATTATACGACAAAATGCGACTAAGATGATTGTGACCTTGCACATACGATAAAATCATACCAAATATCTCGAAATCTAAAGGAGATATGAAAAAACTGATAAAGCCATTTGAAAGATATTGATGAGTTTAGTATAACTGCATTATTAACTCAATTTGGCCCAATTTTCACATACGACAATCATTTGTTCAGGCGGCGATTTATTTTGGATAAATTTGCAATGGCTAGGGATTAGTAGCTTTCATGAAGATTTGCTTCACTTCAAAATATTTGTTAAAATTTAAGTGCATTTGTATATGAGAAATATATAGAAGGTAAACAAAATTTATATTGATCTAAACTACACCCAGTGCAATATACCGTTTATACATAACGTCGTTTAAAGTACAAAACCGCGTATCGTCATTCTGCACAACCACGTAACTGACATTTGCTGCCAAAAATTGGATTTGCTCACACAAGCTCTTGGCTCAATCCTTATCCATTCGTCCTGAAATAGTATAGTAGCTAGAAATGCGATTGCTTTATAAAAAAGAGAACCATTTTGAAATATGGGTTTTTACTCTCTAGAAAATAATTTATGCAACCTCACATACGCGGTTTTGCATTTTGTTGATACGGGGTTTTGTACTTTAAACGACGATATATATGTATAAGTATAAACCAAATACCTACATATGTATAAAGAAATACTTATACACGAACATTGCAGACGAAACATTAGACATACGATACATACCTACAGACGCATATACTCCATATATGCTATCTACATATGATTAGAATAGGAAATATTTAACCTTAGTCTGCACTTTCATACACAGAACATACCTAAATTATAACATTATAAGCGGTGATCGAAGCCTCTTTCAATACATAAACAATTATTTTATTGCAACAGTAAAATATATATTATATATTATTATTTATGGTTTGGGGTTATTAAGCCAGCGACATTAACTTATCGTCCTTTCATTCGACTTTCTTCTTTAGACTGACACTTTTGTTTACATACTATATTCTAGCGCTTTTGTAAAGGCACATTTTTTATTTAAACTTTGAAACTTTTTAACACTATTTCTCTTGACCCCATAACCTAATTTTTAATTTAATACTACATAAATTAAAATTCAATTTTTTCATACTTAAAAATGTCTATATCATGCAATTGAAAACATTTATATTCACGGATTATACTGAAAGTATTTACTACTCGTATTTAAATGTGCGATTTTTTATTCGATAGGATTGCCCTAAATAAGTTAAAAATGGTGATGATTCATTCTGATAGCTGCTGAAACCACAGTCAAATAACATACTAGTACTAATCGTTAAAGATGAATGCAGTATCACGAAGAAAAATCATACTTACATAAAAATGCAGGCTAATGGAACAGGAAAGTTATCTCAAATTAGTCAAAGTTAAGGTGCCTCACTCAGTCGTTTAGCCTTTTATAGTACCACAAAAAGTAAACAAAAAAAGTGAACACTCTTCTCTTATTTGCCATTAAATTTTAAGTATCAACTGGCTGCATTGAAGTCCAAAAAGTTGTGAACACTAGCTGAGTTTAAGCCAGCTTAGCATTCGAAACGGGCGAGGTTGTGTTCACCACAAGAAGAAAGATCATCCCTATGATCAAAATTAAAAAATCACGTAAAAAAGCATCAACTCTTTTTCATGGGGTAAGAGTAAATTATTGCTAAGGCAGTAAGTGGCGCTTGCAATATTCCATTGTGGCAAGCTATTTTTTTTTTCCTTTGTAAAGCATGCATTTCGGAGAAGAAGCCGCGAAGGATTGAAAAATAAAATACCATTTACCTTCCACATTTCTTGCGTGCAAATTATGTTTCCCCATTTGGGAAACAGTAAAAAAAATATATATTAATCCGCGTCTTCGCGGATAAATTAAAACTCGAGTTTTTTAAGTTACAAACTTTGAGAAAAGAACCGTCTTTATTTTCAATCTTAGCCTATTTATACATTTATTATGTTTACTTAATAATTAATTTCACCATAAGGCGTTGGCATTGCATCACGCTATGATGAAATGCCAATGTCTTGGACAAAGAAGTTATTTGACGCCTTTGAATGGAATTTTCCATTCGGAGCGGAAAAAATATATCAAATTTCAATTCTGAACAAAGAAGTTAAAT
>NW_023458570.1:4427938-4437237 GCF_013731165.1 Rhagoletis pomonella | reverse complement strand
AGCGGAAAAAATATATCAAATTTCAATTCTGAACAAAGAAGTTAAATAAGTCGCAATTATGCAGCTGCATAATTGCTGAGTATGCAAAATTGTATTATGAATCTGTAAGATACAAATTATGCTTTTTCCAATAAGCAATATTGTTTATTAACTCCCCCCTCTCTAAGATGAATCGTCCCCGATTCTTCATTATTTTCTGTTAATTTTTCTATTTGATTTAATATAACTTTATATGTATTTTCTTGAATTTCTATATTTTCATTTTGATTAGCAGTTTTATGCGGTTTTTTGAGTTTAATGTAAATGTAAATTACCAAAATTATGCATAAAATTATGACAATATATAAAATAGATAAATGAGTTTTGACATTTTCTAATATTTATATTTTCCAATTTGAGTTGTTTATTGGTTGTTTCTATATATTCCAAAATTTCAAAGTTATTTACATAATCATTTTTTAAATAATTCCAAATCTTTGCTTCAATATTTTCATAGGTTCTATTATTTATTACCGTATTATTTTCAAATGTTATTAAATATGTTCCTGATAAAGTTTGATTTTCTACAATATTTTCTCCTGAAACCAATATTGCTCCTGGTTTTATAATCTCAATAGGAAAGTTTCTTTACATTTTCCTTGTTTTTTATTTAAAATTTCTGATAAACATGTACTTTGCTTGTTTAGTTTACAATATGTATTTAAAATTTCTGTTTTACAATCTTTTACATTAAGGAACTTATTGTCACAATTGGTTATATTTTTATCAATAATAAGCTTACCATCTAATTGTGCAATTGCTCTTACTTCGTAATATTTACATGCTAACTAAATTTTTGGATATTTTATATATAGTACAATTATATCATTTTTTTGGGCTATTTTAAATTTTGAAATATCCATTAGGTCTGTGATAGTCATTGTGCCGTGCTGGTAATATATTATATTTTTTAATTCGTCAAAGTGCAAAATAGTAGGGTTCAAAATTCCTACTTTACCAAAAGTTATTGTATTTATCATGTTTTGTAGTTCATGTATAATATATTGATTTCTTTTCCTTCTTAATGTTTTAGTTATTGTGTCTTCTTTATTATTCTGTACTGTATCATTTAATTCCGTAATAATTTTAAAAATTTCAGAATTTGTTGTAAACTGTTTATTATTATTTGAAACTAGCTCGTCTAATTTGTCATTAATTCTTATAAAATCGTCATGGTCCGGGGTACCTGATATCCACTTCCAAAGTGTTCCTAGTTCATTAATATCTCTTTTTTGTCTGATAGGTTTTTGTTTTAATTGTCCTAATAATGTTTCAATTACTAAAATTTCTGACTCAGTTTCTGAATTTCTGATTTCTAGCTCATTATTATTTTTATTATTTTCGTCATAATGAACATTGTTATAAAAATTTTGTTTTTCCTGTTCTATAATGTTTTCAAAATATGTTAAATTAGTGATGTGAAAAATATCTCCATAGTTTTCGTAAATAGAGACATCTCCATTTTCAATTAATATGTCATCTTGTCGAGTGTAGTCTATAATGTCAGCTGTTATTAAGCCGATTAAGGTTGTAATAACGAGTATTATCATGTTGAAAACCTATAAGCAATTAAGATTTTATATTATCTTATGTATGATTCTATCTCTATTATTAATTATTATCTTATTTTCTAGATTTTCCTTTACTTGTTGTCTCCTATATCTAAGTTTAAGTTTGTTTCTTTCCCCTATAATCTTTTCATAAACAATTTCTCCTGTTTGGAATTGTTTTTCTGTTCTATTCCTATTATGAGTCGCTAGCATTTTTTCCTGTGCTTGTTTGAGAATATCAGGTAAATTTTCGTGATTTATTTTATTGTGGAAGACATCTTTCGGCTTTAATTTTATCACTGAATGTACTGTCAAATTATACTGTTGACTTGCTCTAAAAATTGCTTCTAAATCGCTAAGTATATTATATTCTTCTTTTATGCATCTAGAAATTTCTATTATTGTAGAATGAACTCTTTCTATCTGTCAATTGGTTGTACTGTGACGTGGATCACAAAAATAGATTTCCACATTTAATCTTTGCATTAACGATTTGAATTGGGGTGTTGTGAAACTTGGTTCATTATCTAATGTTATGCATTTCACATCTGGGAAAGCTTGGAGCAATTCCAAAACTTTTTCCTCAATATTTGATTTATCTTCAATATTTTTTAGTATTAAAAATTTTGAGTACGCGTCTATACACGTAATGAATTTCAATTTTTGAGCGTAAAAAATGTCTATATGCAACTGTTCTCCCTCTTTATCCGGAGTCGGTGCTTTTCCTATCGGAATCTGTTTAGGATGACGGTCATATTTATTTCTGTTACAAGTTATACAATTTCGTACGTATTCTTTCATTCGTTTTCGCATTTCAGGCCAGTAGTATAATTTTTATATTTGCTTAATATTTTCTACATGGTTTCGATGCGCTCTATTATGAGTTTGTTCAATTATATCTGCTGGATCTTCACTATTGGGAAGGTCCATAGGAAATAACCTCGTATATACAAATTTATTCTGAAATGTTTCTTTAAGAGGTCTTTGTATCTCGTGCAAATCTTCTACTGTGCAGTGTATCGCTGTTACTAAGTTAGGTCTTCAATATGAGAAGGTTCTCAACTGTGTCGTATTCAATTAAGTGTCTTTTACTTCCAAAAGTTTCAATTAGTTCATGGATAGGAAATTTATTTTTACATAATATAATTTGTTGTTTGAATTGATTTACCGGTTTTTGCGTTTCCTCTATACAAAAATTATCGCTACTTTGAGCAGAATGTTGTGATTCGTCATCTGGTGAATCTCCTGATTCACTTGATAAATTGTTTAATTCAAGGCGTGATAGTGCATCAGCTACAATGTTTGTTTTGCCAGGTTGATACACAAATTTTGGAGAAAATTCTTCGATAAACGCATGCCACCTTTTCATTTTAGAATTTGGGTTGCGGGTAGACAATGCAAAAGTTAGTGGTTGATGATCTGTATGAATTTCAAGATTTGTTACACCATACAGATAGTTACGAAGATTTTTTAATGCCCATACGATGGCGTATAGCTCTTTTTCGTTTGTGGCATAATTTCTTTCTGTTTTATTAAGAGTTCTAGAAATAAACGTAATTGGTTTATTTTCCTGGGAAAGTACTGCACCTATTGCAACGTTTGATGCGTCGGTAGTCAACACAAATTTTTTTGAATAATCGGGTTGCGTCAATTCCATTTCTGGCGCTAAGTTTCTTTTTAGTTTGTTAAAAGCGGATATGCCTGCTTCATCAATTTCGATTAATACTTTTTTTGAAACCCTGCCGTTTTCTGCCGACAAGTATTTTGTCAAAGGCTTTGCAATCGCTGCGTAATCCTTAACGAATTTGCGATAATAACCTGTGATGCCCAAAAATCCTCTTAATCCCCGTAAACTTTTTCGTAACGGATAATTAAGCATTAATTTTATTTTATTCGGATCTGTTTTGATCGTATTTTGGGCTATGATGTAACCCAAAAATTATATTTTATTATATTTTCATATTAGCTTTTCTCAGTATTTCAATTATTAATTCCAAGTCTTCTATGTGTTGTTCTAAACTTTCTGAAAAAATAATTATATCATCCATATAAACATGACATATTTTCCCAATTTGATCGCGTAATATATCGTCCATTGCTCTTTGAAAAATTCTGGGAGCATTTTTAAGACCGAGAGGCATACGCAAGAACTCATATTTTCCATTATTGACAGAAAAAGCTGTCTTTTCTATGTCGCTTTTCGACATTAAGATCTGGTGAAAGCCGGACTCTAAGTCAATACTTGAGAAGTACTTTGCTTTCCCTAAATTTGACAAAATTATATTCGTATCCGGTATAGGATAACGATCGGGAATGGTTTTCTCGTTTATTTTTTTATAATCGATGACCAGTCTAGATTTTGGTGAGCCATCGTCATTTGTACCCTTTTTTGGTACCACCCAAATTGGTGAATTATAAGGACTTCTACTTGCCTTATAATTTTTTCATTCAACATTCTGTTGATTTCTTTATTTACGAAAGAATTTACAGAGAGAGGATATGGATACTGCTTGCTCCATATAGGCTCCTTGCCCTCTGTCTTTATCTCTGCTCTTACATCAGTTCTGAATGGAAAACTTGTATCCACTTCAGGATGTGTTTCACTGATTTTATACCTTATGTATTCTTCATATTCAATTCAAATTTGACAATTCATCATTTTCATTTTCACATTTATGATTCGTTATTTCTGAGCCTCTTTCACTCAGTATTGAACAATTATCGATATTGCCGTTAAATTCATCGGCTGGTGCTAAAGGATCTTCATGTCCTAAAGCAAAATATTTTTCTAACAATATATTGCCAGTAAAATCTTCAGCTGGCTTTAGGAATCTTTTTGCTCCTCAGTGTCAACTTTTTTATCGACCAATTTTATGGAAGCTTTATGTTCCTTAATATTTTTATTGGAAACTTTATGTTCCTTAATACCAATTTTTTTATCGGCCAATTTTATGGAAGCTTTATGTTCCTTAATATTTTTATTGGAAACTTTATGTTCCTTAATACCAATTTTTTTATCGGCTTGTTTTTTGGAAGCTTTATGTTCCTTTATATTTTTATCGGAAACTATATGTTCCTTAATACCAATTTTTTTACCGGCTTGTTTTTTGGAAGCTTTATGTTCCTTTATATTTTTATCGGAAACCTTATGTTCCTTAATACCAATTTTTTTATCGGCTTGTTTTTTGGAAGCTTTATGTTCCTTTATATTTTTATCGGAAACTTTATATTCCTTAATACCAATTTTTTTATCGGCTTGTTTTTTGGAAGCTTTATGTTCCTTAGTGCCAATTTTTGTATCGGCTGGTACCATGGAAACTTTCTGTTCCAAAGGATTTATGTTTTTCGCATGAATAATAATATTCATGCTATTTTCGACACTTTCAGTATCACTTTTTATTTTATAAAAAATTTTCTCATTGGGCACGTCGATACGTGCCTCAATTTTTTCCAGTAAATTATACCCCAAAAGTAGATCGGATTCCAAGTTTTCTATTTCATAAAAAACCTGTTTGACTCCAAATAGGGTTATTAAATGGTAATTTTTAATGATTGAATAACCATTCACGGTGTTTACCTTTTTGTAAATGGCTAATTCATTCCTATTTTCATATACCCCCTGCCTAATATAACATGAGGTAGCCTCTGTATCGACAAGAGCTTTTAAATGTTTGCCTAATTTGGCATCGTAGAGGTTGATATAAGGGAGGACATCCCCTCTTCCCCTAAAAAATGACTTTCTTTTAAATTATTTACCCTTTGGGTTTTTTCCTGCGGACGAAAGCTATGGTTGCTTTCTCTCAGTCGCTTTGCAGCGTGTGCATTTTGGGTTTTTACCCCAAAATTTTGTAGAGGTTTATTGGCTGAAGCACTTGTGCTAGCCATATTAAAATTTTGCTTTACAAAGCCACCATTCTGTTGCGGCTTATTATTAAAATTTCTTCTGAACCTCGATATGGATGGATCCACATCCATGGGCTCTGCTTTAGGGACGTTGTTCCTTGATGGGAACCGCAAATTATTATTTGTGAATTTTGGTAACCTTGCTCTTATTTTTTCATTTGCAAAATTTTGAGCAAATAGTGCTCTTTGATTGTTTGATTCGAGCTCTTGTGCTTTTGCCACAGCATCAGGCAAATCTTGCGGGTTAAGCGAAAAAATTATATCCCTTAAGGGTGCATTGAGTCCTATTCTTCTTATTAAGCTCTTTGGTTATATCTGACGCATTGCCATGTGTCATAATTGTTTTATTTATTAATAAAGTAAATTTTTTGTTGACTAGGTTGTAATATTTTACAACAGACATTACGCCTTGTCGAAGGACGCTTAATTCTTGCTCAATAATATGTATTGGGCGTTTGTCCGAGTACGCGAAGTCAAGGCGAGCAACTATCGCATCAAAATTTAACGCTGTGCCGTGGTTTGTAAGGACATCGTTCGCGTCTTGAGTAATTTTATTTCTCAATATTGTAAGAGCCGCGAAGTATTTTCTACTGCCTCTCACGTACAGGCTCATCGCGTTATGAGCTGCTTCCCTCCAGCTAACATACGCATTAATTTTTCCAAAAAATTCAGGTAGTGATTTTATCACATCAAGGGATTCCTGACACACTATATTTTCATCAATTGTCTCTGCTTCATAATCTGTAGCCCTACGCGTATCCACTTCTAGTTGTGAACGTAAATGTTCGATTTCTTGCCTTAGACCTGTATTACTGTTAGCGATTAAACGCGTAATAAGGTCAACGGTTAAGTCACCGTTCGCCATATTTCTGTTTTGTATTTAAATTGTTTTCCGGATATATAAAAAATTCAAGTATTCTCGTTATGTTTTCTAACGTTTTCTGTATGGGCAGTTATTTATTTTGTGAGCTCCGTGGCAGTATTCGCAATAATAAAGTCGTTCGTATTTGGGTTTGCTGGGACTATTGCCCATTAAAATATTTTTTAAATTTTATTTATTGTTGATCCCTTCTAGGCAAGGAGGCTTTTATACTCTGGAGGGTCTGGAGTTCAGAATCGCAGAATTAAGCTTATGTTATAAACTATATTTATTATTCGAATCATTGCCACTGATTCCTCTTCAAGAGTTTCTTTATTGTCATAGTCCGCTGCAATCGCTTTTTTATTTTTACCAATAAATTTAAAAACTTTTTCCATACACTTCCCTTTCCTTTCGTCAGTTAATATATCTTTCCAAAAAATATTTTCATCTATTGGTGCAGGTTCTTCAGTAAACTCGTGAGCGTTTATAGCAAATTCTAAGTTGTCTACAATTCTGTTAATGTCATCATAGTCCAAGCCTACTGGTAAAGCGTCTGTCATCATTATTTAATTGTTGTTCTGTTTTTTTTTCTAATTTCAAGCACTTAAATTTTATAGCTACTTGCACAATATTCACAATAATAAACAGGGTGTCCCAGAAGTAACGTGCCAAACTTTAGGGGAAGGTAGGTGGGGGGTGAGCTCCCTGATAAACAAAAAATTTTCAGGTAAAAGTGTCACCGTTTTTGAAATATTTACATTTTTTCGAATTTAAAAAAAATCGTGCCTTTTCATGTGTTTTCTTTAACTGCAACTACAAACCGGGCAATACTTAGTAAATTTTTTATGTAAAATACTTCCAGATAGTTGCCCCTCCATACCCAAATGCAATGTAGTTAAAATATATTAAGGAACCATCATAAAATTAGGACTATTTCTGGATTTTTAACTTTTTGATATGTTCTTCCCCAACTTTTGACTATCTCGGGTGAAAAAAAATGTACTGAGCTATAACTTTGCATTACATAAAAAAATTGCTCATTTCATAAAGATTTCAGAAAGGTGCCACACTTACTGTTTTGAATAGAAAAAAAAAGTTATAGCCGCTGTTGTGGGTAAAGGACTGAGACACGCTAGAATGTATTTAATAGATTCAAATTGAATTTGCTCTTGTTACCGTCAAATGACATGCTAAATAGTACAAAGGTACATTATTACCTGCTCCTGATATTATTTTGTGTTACTTACCGGAATAAGTGAAAGTGGATTTTGTGAAATTGGACCCTTCGAACATTGTGTTATTAATACTATGACAGAGAACACGCAGTATACGTCGCATAAATATGCGGATATTCATCTAATTTACGGTGAAGCTTGCTGTAATGCCAGAGCTGCTCAAAGACTCTATGCAGAGCGATACCCCAATCGTCGACGTCCGGGCGAATACTTCACGACCCGGATGTCGACGAAAGAGGTGAAACTAAGTGATTTGTTACACCTTTCTTGTTTGCTTGCTTGTCAACTATCATTTTTTACTTTTTTAAGGTCGCATACCTGGAAGGCGTGGCGGCGAAACAGGACGTCCTGCAACGGTAGATGTTGAAGCTGTGTTAGAGGAAGTGGAACTAGGTCCATCGACTTCAGTGAGAATGATGGAAAGACGGACGGGAATACCAAAAACTACAGTTCACAAAGCTTTAAAAGACCATCGATTTCATCCCTACCACATTCAACGTGTTCAGGCTCTACAGGAAAGAGATTACATGTCGAGGGTTAGATTTTGCCGTGAAATGTTGCGAATGCATGCATCAGACCCCAAATTTTTTAATAAAATAATTTGGAGCGATGAATCATCATGCAAACGTGATGGTTATTTTAATTTTCATAACCTTCACAGTTGGCAGATAGACAATCCTCACGAAATGAGAGAAGATCATTCGCAGTACCGGTACAAAATAAATTTATGGTGCGGTATTTTTAATTGTCAGATATTGGGACCTGTGGAACTGCCGCCAACGCTCAACTCTCACAGTTATTTAGAGTTCCTTCAGGAACGGCTTCCAACTCTTTTGGAAGATGTACCCTTAAACCTGCGGCGAAGACTATGGCTGCCAAATTGACGGGTGCCCTGCTCACTACATGCGTGAAGTAAGAGCTCATTTAGACGAAACTTATCCTCGCCGATGGATTGGACGATACGGGACAATCACGTAGCCCGCTCGATCGCCAGACCTGAATCCATTAGATTTTTTCTACTGGGGCTGTCTTAAGGACAAAATTTATTCAAAAGCAATTCAAAACGAAGAGCATTTGCGGGAACAAATAAATGGAGCTGCTGCTGAGATAGCCCAATTGAGTTTAAGATCTCTAAAAGCGTCTTTTCTTAAAAGGTGCCGAGCTTGTATTAGAGTAGAAGGTCGCCAATTTGAGCATATTTTATCAATAAATGAATAAATTTTTCTTCAAACAACTCATGTATATCTTATTTCACGTGAACCCATCCTTCACACAAAATATTGATAGATATAGCCCTTGTTATAGACTCTAGTCCGAATTCCGGTAAGTAACACAAAATAATATCAGGAGCAGGTAATAATGTACCTTTGTACTATTTAGCATGTCATTTGACGGTAACAAGAGCAAATTCAATTTAAATCTATTAAATACATTCTAGCGTGTCTCAGTCCTTTACCCACAAAAGCGGCTATAACCTTTTTTATACCCGAGCGCACTTGTGCACAAGGGTATTATAACTTTGTTCACATAACGGTTGTTTGTAACAGGCAAAACGAATCGAGATAGATATAGACAAATGTATACATAAATGATCAGAATGAAAAGAGAAATCGTACGTCCGTCCGTCCGTCCGTCCGTCCGTCCATCTGTGCACACGATAACTCGAGTAAAAATTGAGATATCTTAACGAAACTTCGTACATGCACTTCT
>NW_023458570.1:4427402-4427838 GCF_013731165.1 Rhagoletis pomonella | reverse complement strand
TTTTCTATTCAAAACAGTAAGTGTGGCACCTTTCTGAAATCTTTATTAAATGAGCAATTTTTTTATGTAATGTAAAGTTATAGCTCAGTACATTTTTTTTTTTCACCCGAGATAGTCAAAGTAGGGGAAGAGAATATCAAAAAGTTAAAAATTCAGAAATAGTCCTAATTTTATGATGGCTCCTTAATGTATTTTAACTACATTGCATTTGAGTATGGAGAGGCAACTATCTGGAAGTATTTTACATAAAAAATTTACTAAGTATTGCCCGGTTTGTAGTTGCAGTTAAAGAAAACACATGAAAAGGCACGATTTTTTTTAAATTCGAAAAAATGTAAATATTTCAAAAACGGTGACACTTTTACCTGAAAATTTTTTGTTTATCAGTGAGCTCACCCCCCCCACCTACCTTGCCCTAAAGTTTGGCACGTTACTT
>NW_023458570.1:4401119-4427302 GCF_013731165.1 Rhagoletis pomonella | reverse complement strand
TTCTAGATGTTTGCCACCTTAAAGAACAAATATTTATTACTGAATGATGAATGAACATTTAGATTTTTGCAAAAATACTATTTTTAATACCTTGCTAAATATATTTCATCTTAAGTTTCCGAAAACAAATTTCAAAAAATTGTTAACTCTCACAAAATAAAACACATTGTTATACAGAAAAATATTTTAAAAATAGTTCTTTTAAAACCCCCATTTTTTAACAACATGGTTTTTATAGAGAATTAAACAAGGATTATTATGGTATGACTTTAAATCCCTAATTTACTGGTCTTCACTATGTAAATCAACTTCAAAAAGTTCCACTGTTTATATCTTAGTTAGCCGTAGGACAATCATGACCACCCTATACATAGAAATGTTAAGTCCGTTTCTTTAGCTTTAAAATGACGTTAAGATGAAGTCTCTACGATGAGCAGAACCCGAGATAAAACCATTTGAAGAAGAACATGAATAGTCAGAATCACGAAAAAATCAAAACTTTGACAGATCATATCTCCGAAGAAAAAAAAATAAAAAAATTTCCTCGAATACGTGTTAGCTTATTTCGCGTATAGAACGCGATGGGTTAAATTATGTATTTTTCTTCAAAATGTTTGGTTTTCTTACAAATTATGAGATGGATACGTAAAAAAAGAAAATTGGATACATTTGGATACATTTTTGGCTTGGTCGGTGATACATTTTCTTGGGACGGCGCGGCAACACTGTTTGTGAGTTTTAATTTTGACAGCGGTTAACAGTCGACCGCTTTACCGTCGTCCGCTGCAATTCTGGGTAGAGCTTTAATAGAGTACCATGGGTGCAATCTAGGCAGCGAAAAACCTGGAGTATTTTCATTGGAAAAGCGTAGTTGTAAAGATGCCGTTAGTGAATCCAGATACGGTTTTATTATAGACCAGCAGTGGAATTCTGATAATCGCCAAACTAAATTTCCATCGCCAAAATTCTCTAAATGGAAATCAGTGGGGCCTAAAAGCACGCAACATAAAAGTAACAGACGCAATATGTAATCAACGAAAGCTGGTAGCACGAGGGGCATGTAACTAGGTGCTGCATAGTGTTAGGCCCGCATGCTATTCTTTTGGAGATTTTTAGCGATCAAAATTAGCGATAGCGAATGCTGGAATCCGGCTGCAGTACTCATTTTCCTTGACCGATGGGGTTACTTTTGTTTTTTTTTTTTGTTTACCTGCCAAACGTGGTAGAGAAATTTCTACTCCTGGATCGCCTGAAATCAAACGAGAATTTTTAATTTACTCCATAGTGACTCTTTCTGCATTCTTGCGATCATTCCAAAATATTTTAGCTATTATTTTTAGCTATTATTCATTTGTAAAATATGTGCTGCAGATTCCAGCAACGTTGAATTTTCTTTCTTGTTTAAATTTAAGTATAAAGCATGATACAAAAAAGAAGGTAGTTTCATTTAATGACATTCGTTGTTGTTGCTAACCATTTGACTTTTAATAAAATTATGGCATTTCATCAAATTCATGCTACCTGATTACTGGAAGAAATATATTTTTTTAAGCAGAGATTTTATCAGTATATTCTAAGATGTGGAATATGATGAACTAGAAAATTATGCCGGCTAAATGATTTCGCAAATGGGGTTGACGACTAGGTTTCAGAACGCATGAGAATGTGTAACTGCAAAACCGCGTAACTGACATTTTTCTCCAAAAATTGGATT
Organism: Rhagoletis pomonella; assembly: GCF_013731165.1. Lineage (NCBI taxonomy): Eukaryota > Metazoa > Arthropoda > Insecta > Diptera > Tephritidae > Rhagoletis > Rhagoletis pomonella. The sequence continues at coordinate 4,425,588 of NW_023458570.1, read as the reverse complement.
TGCTCACACAAGCTCTTGGCTCAACCCTTATCCATTCGTCCTGAAATGCGATTTCTTTGTAAAAAGGAGAACCATTTTGAAATGTGAGTGTCTTACTCTCTTCTAAATAATTTATGCAACCTCACATACGCAGTTGTGCATTTTGTTGATACACGGTTTTGTACTTTAAACGGTCTGTTCAAGCCTTCTTCAGGTGTTTTGCATAAATTAATTTGTGAAATTTAATGATGCTAAAAGCCTAATTTTTTGCAAAATCTGATGAGAAATTTAAAAGCAATTTTGAACCTAAATATAAAAAGGTTTCATTTGGGAAGAACATTCTTTCGAATTTGATTTTTAAAGCGCAAGATGGCATTAAAAAAAAAAAAACAGAAAAATGCGCGCGTGGTTTTTATTACAAAATGAAGAGAACCATTACGATGAAGTCTCCTTTAACAGTACCAAGTACTGATAATGGTTTTTGATTTGAAATGTTATTACATTGGTATAAATATCGGAAAGAAAATACTCCGATTTATTGTTTTAATATTATCAAAGTGGCAAGGCCGTTGATAATACTCACAAATTATGAAACTTCAAAAAATTGTATCATCCGTCAAAAGTTGTTTATTGAAACTACCTTCTTTTTTGTATCATGGCTTTATTATACAAACAATTCGAAATTCCTCTGTCACGGGACAAAGTTTGTCACGGGTAGGACACGTACGAATTTTCATATGGAAAAGAGCTGTTAGTGTGGTCCATCTATATATATAACAAGTAATTTTTAGCAAAAAAAAACCGACTTCAACTCTCATATAAAAAAAAATATATATATATACAGTATCGGTCATATCTATAGCACGCCATTTCAAAGTGATATTGTGTGTCACTTATGTTTATTTCTTTATTTTTAAGAATTTTCAATTAAAATTTAGTTCATTCTCGGACAAACCCCATATGTACCCAAGTTCAACAATTTGTAGAAAACTACAAAAAAGTGTAACAAATTTTCACCTAAATTTCAAACTTTTTTCTCGGAAGTGATAGAACTTTTTTGAGTACACAGTTTTTTAGCCCCTGCAATTTTAGTCTGATAATGTGCAAATTTCAAGTGGCTACAAACTACCGTTAATTTTTTAGAATTTTTTTGTCGCATTGCCTTCCATATAATGAATAAACTCAATTTATTTGTATATGGAAGAAAACCGCAACATCCTTGGCGAAAAAAATTCTAAAAAATCAGCGGTAACTTTTAGCCACTTGAAACTTGCACATTATCAGACTAAAATTGATTGGGCTATAAAACTGTGTATTCAGAAAAATTCAAACACTTCCGAGAAAAAAATTTGAAATTTAGGTGAAAATTTGTTGCACTTTTTTGTAGTTTTCTATAAGTTTTTAAACTTGGGTTTGTATGGGTTTTGTTAGAGAAATAACTGTATTTTAATTGAAAATTCTTAAAAATAAATAAATAAACATAGTGGCACACAATATCACTTTGGAATGGCGTGCTATAGATATGACCGATACTGTATATATCTCATGATCCGCTGATCGGATCTTAACCAGATTAGTATGGGACCACCTCTGAGACACTACCTTTCCGATGCAAAAAGAATTATCGAAATCGGTTGACGTGGTCCAAAGTTATGCGGTAACATACATAAAAAAAAAAAATAAATATTCCGACGAACTGATAACCTCCTCCTTTTTTGGAAGTCGGTTAAAAATTAAATGTCTTTCGTATGACCGCAATGCCTGACCAAACGACTTAACCGATTTTAATTCTGTAAAAAGGGCTTATTTGGATATTCTGTCTGTGTGAAGGTTTTTCGTTTACAAAAAATTCAAACTTTTTGTTGTTGTTGCCAAAAAATTAAGAAAGCTGAGACGTCACGAATTCACAATTTCATAGCGTTTTCCGTATATTGTATGCCACCAAACTACCAAACGGCTGGACCGATTTCGTTCATATTTGGAACATATGTCAGCACCTTGAAGGGAAATATCAGTGTATTCGGTGCGGTTTCGTCGTACAGTTGTAAATGCTATCAAGGTTCGAACGTTGCCGGTCTACATATCGTCGCCTCAGAAAACGGATTACGAATGTGCAAAATCACGATTTTGGGATTTTGATGCAGATTTACTAAGTTGGACATGCTCTTTCGATTTCTGCAATCCATTTTTTTATATCTCCATTAGTTTTTGAGATATTTCGTGCGCATTTTGTCGTATGTTACATAATATTAATGATTGGGTATGCCTTTTGTTGTATGTGCTGAAAATGCGTCACATACGACAAATTCCCATACAAACGTACCTTTTTTTTAATCATAAAACGTTTGTCGTATGTGGCACATACGACAAATTCCCATACAAATGTAATCTTTTTTTAATCATAAAACATTTGTCGTATGTATCGCAAAACTTTGAACTTACGACAATTGAATGGTCCTCTACTATAACGATACAATTAAAATTGAAAATTAACTAAGTAACTAATTTTAAAATTTTAAATTTTTAAATTTTAGCTTGCACTGAGTCTCCAATGAAATGAAAGAGATAAAAATGTACAAAAGACTGAATTTAAGTATTGTTTTTTGTTTTTATATAAAGAAAACGTATGTTCGTAACATATTTACAGCATAAGAGATGTACAGATTTTTTTTATTAAATACATGATTATGTTTTTGTTATGTTTTTTCTAATAAGTAATCATTATTTAATAAATATGTCTGTTTTTTTCATCAAATTATACCATCGTCGTTAAAATAGATACTTTACTATTGTCGTATGTTCTGTGGACAAAACAAAGTGGTGAGTAAACGCTACTTACGACAAATGTATACGGAATGAAAAGTAAATTTTCTCATTAACGTTAAGAGATATTAAATGTAAAAATATGGGAAATCAAAACTAATAACACCAACTACGTCTCCTTCAAAAGTTACAAAAATCTACCGTACAGTTTCGGATTAATTCGACCTTAAACTTCAAAGTCAATTTTCTCAAAACCGTGTTGTGTAACATACGACATCCGTTTTCTGAGACGACGATATGTAGACCACCTAACTAACGACATCACATTTGCTTGCTGCAGTATTGCATGTTATATTAACTTTTTGCATTTAATTCAGGTAAGTTATTCTTATTATTTTTGACACAAGTGTGCTTATGCAGTTTACTTCAGATAATATTATGTGCGATTCCAAGAAAAGGCGAGTAGAAAGGCACAGCAATCCTGAAGTATGGCAGAGATGGCTCGATGAACTGTTGTGTGGGGAAGAAAGCGCTGTTGATGAAGAAGATGAGTCCGAGGTTGATGTAGAGAGAGAGTGATCACGAGACAGAATCTGAACTAGAAGGATCAGACTTAGATGAAATATTTTCAAACGATTCTGGCGAAGCTCATCCCACAAATTTTTATGTTGGAAAAGATAATGTTACTAAATGGAAGAAAACCAGACCTAATTTGCAAGTTCGTGTTCGTTCTAACAATATCATCAAACTTTTGCCGGGTACAAAAGGTAATGCGCGCAATGTTGAAACAGAAATTGAATGCCTCAAGTTATTTGTGAATGATTCAATTATAAGAATAATAACTGTTTCTACAAATTTATATATTCAAAAAGTTCGAAGTAACATTCAAGAAGATAGACGAAATCAAGACGCAAGAGAAACTGATGAGACTGAAATTCGCGCTTTCATTGCTATTTTGTTTTTGATAGGAGCTCTTAGAAGCTCTAGAAAAAATCTTCATACAATTTGGGATAATTCCCAAGGAAACGGGGTTGAGTGATGCAACTAGCGATGAGCGAGAAACGGTTTCGATTTCTAATAAGGTGTCTGCGGTTTGACAACATAGATACAAGAAACCAGAGAAGGCAAATTGATAAGCTGGCGCCTATTAGAGAACTTTTTGAAGTGTTTCTGGTAAATAATCAAAGTAAATTCATTGGTAGTGAGTTTCTTACTGTAGATGAACAATTATTGGCGTTCAGAGGACGGTGCGCGTTATACAATTCATTCCTAGTAAGCCGGCCAAGTATGGCATTAAAACATTCGCAATGGTGGATACAAAAACGTGTTACACTTTTAATTTGGAAACTTATGTCGGAACTCAGCCGGACGGACCATACAAATTCGGCAATAGCGCGGGAGAGATAACTCTTCGAGTGGTAGAGCCAGTTGCAGGTACTAATCGCAATATTACTGGCGCCAATTGGTTTAGCAGCTTATCGTTGGTCAATAATTTGCTAAAGAAAAAGCTAACATATTTGGGAACTGTAAGAAAAAATAGACGTGAAGTTCCCCGAGAATTTCTGCCCAGGAAGAATCGTGAAGAAAAGTCAAGTATTTTTGGTTTCCAAGAAGATTGTACGCTAGTGTCCTACTGCCCGAAAAAACCGGTCTGTGGTTCTGATATCATCTATGCACCATGATGATGCAATAGATGAACAAACTAATGATCACAGAAAACCCATCATGATAACCGATTACAATCGCACCAAATGTGCCAGAAATATAATGTTGCAAGGAATACGCGTCGTTGGCCAATGGTAATCGTTTACAATTTACTAAACATCTCAGGGATAAACGCGCTTTGTGTATATAAAGCAAACTATCCCCATGAGAATTTGAGACGCTATGATTTTATTGAAAAATGCGCTTGGGAGCTAATTCGACCACAAATTGAAGTCAGGTCAAAAATTCTCCGACTACCTACAGAAATTAGGCAGCGAGCTCATTCCCTTCTTGGCATTCCAAGTACACAACCACAACCCCCTCAACAACCACATAACTACGTCGGACGTTTTCATATTTGCCCTCGAAATAAAAACAAATCATCCCGACGGTCTTGTGCTTAGTGCGGCAGGTTTGCTTGCAAAAATCATATGAGAGAAAGCTGCACTGATTGTCTCAGCGAGTAAAAATATGCAGTTTTCAGGAACCCGTATCTTACATATTTTGTACCGTAGTTTTATTTTTTATTTAAATGAGTGAATTTTACATATTTTTATTTTTAGTTTTAATACCAATAAAAAATTTTTGTAAGTTGTGCGATAGTTATGAAAAAATTACTAATGAATTACAATAAATATTTAAAAACAAATACATCAACTTTTTTATCGAATCTACAGAACATGCACAAATATATTGATTTAAACACTAGTTTATATTATTAACAATAGTTCACAGAATATTACTTATGAAGTATTATAAAAAAAAATTAAATAACACATTTAATAATACTATTAAAATGGTCTACGATCGTAGTCCACGTGCCTAACCAGGTTACAAAAAACCACGTGCCTAATGAAGGGTTAAACCAACTATACTGACGGACTGAAACTTGGCACGGATACATAAATTGTAAATAGCCTACTTATGGTGAAAACTGAGAGCTTTTGGAAAAGGGGGCGTCTCATATAAACATGATATCTCCTATCGCTTATCTCTGGAACCGCTTATGCTAACGTTTGACACAGCTACATATGTTTTCAATAGCGTACTTTCTTACTTGCTGTCTCCATAAGCGTACAGCCATCGCAGGAGATCTGTCAGTTTCATCGTAAGCGAAATACTCTTTGCAGAGAAATTTTGGTACTTGGGCATGTCATCGCAGCAGATTTCATTCCAAAAAGTGCTTACGACACATGACGAAAATTACAGTATTCGCAAAAATGGCTTACTCCACGTTGTTTGGAGCATAATATTATAGAAAAACATAACTTCATCAAAATTTAAAGTTAAAACAAGCTGTGAAACTAACTATGTAACAGTTCATCCCTGCGATGAGTGGTCTACACAAGCGATTCATCGCCGGAGATCTATCGCAGCAGATGAACAATCGCTAATGGAGACAGCAAGTTACGGCTAAAAGTGGTAGTTATTGGAATGGCTGCATTTATAAACACTAAAGTGGTCCACAAATGTATGTGAAAAATCAGGTCTGATTTCTAATGCCGCCGCCCCAAGGATTGTTCTATAGCGAAAAAAGATACTTTATTTTTTATTTTGAAATAAAAAAAATTTTGTGAGCACTCCCTTCGTTCAAAGTTTTCCGTTTATTCGTAGAAATAGTGTAGAATTCTTGAAAATCAATATTTTTCGATCGGAAAACTTTGCTTATCTTCAGGAGATTCCGAGTAATAATACCCAATCGTTTCTTTAACCATTTTTTTCATGGTCACTATACTTTATAGGTGCTACATAACCCCCAGAAAATGCAATGGGGGCCAATAAAAAATCTTTAATACTAAAAAATGGTTAAATAAACAATTGGATGCTAGACTTTTATAAAAAAAAAACTAAACATTAGATTAACAAAATAAAAACCAAAACTGGTCAATATGTAACTTAAATTAATCAGCTGACCCCAAGGGTATATAGATAATGGACGAGTCCGCGCATCCCCCTCCACCCCTGCGTTCACCTCAACAAACAAATAAATCTTAACAGCCCTGTAAACCTACCTCTGACAACTGTCCCACACATAGCTTTCACGGGAGGGACATGCTTCTCTGTTGAATTATTCATACCTAACTACATGGAAACGACAATGCAATTGTGGTAAATATTTGCAATTAATTTCTATCATTATGTAACAAAGACGAAACACAACCTCCACTTCTGTAATTAAATATAACAACTTTTAGCTTTTTTTGTCACGGACGGGACAAGACCAATACTGCGTAATAATAACTAATAATATAGATAAAGCAGTCACACAATTTAATATACTAGTATCGCCCAGTTGTCGAAATTCGACATTTTTCGAACACTTTTAAATTTTGTTTATCACCTATTATTGACTCCTTTATGCTAATGACGATTTTGAAGTCCACCACCAAAATTTATAGCGAATTTATAGGAATACTTAATACTAAAATACTTAAAACTAAATTCTTAGTAGCTTTCGAAATTATACCGAGAAAGGAACCTCAATTTTCATTTACAAAAAATATGCATATGTATGTATTTTTATGTATAGACCCAGCCAGCAAAATCATCGTAAACAAACTCGTAATTGGATATTTTCTCGAAGAAAAACCGGATTAAAAATCGTTTATGATAGCCGTTTACGACTCTTTTTCGAGCACTTTTTCGCTTTAAATTGTGCATCGCCTACGAACAGTCGTAAACGGATCGAAAAAGCATTCGTATGCGAATATTTTTACGTCCGTTTTTTAATTGTAAACGAGTCTCGTAAACGATTAATTTACGTTAAAAAAAACGTTTTTTTACACTGCTTTATCTACTGTTTTTGAATGCTAAAAATAAAGGCAATTAATTAATTCAAATTATTGTAGTTCTTTTATTGAATGGAATTATAATTAATAAATATTTATAGTGCCGGATCTAAGTATTAGCATAGAGAACTTTTCGCAATGTATGCAAAGTTTTTTACTTGAATTTCTTTTCGCACATTATTATTTTTAAATATAGTTAGTACTTTCAAATCAGATTTTTGAGAAAAATTCTAAGTATGCAGTTTTGTATCAATTTAGTATAACATAGTGCAAGCTTGAAGTTGCCAGAAAACCGAGTTGATTTTTGGCAATTTTTTCACGCAGTTTCTTCCATGCAAATTATGTGCGACATTTTTTTTTTGTATGGAAGAAACTGCGTATAAAAAATTGTCAAAAAACAAAGAGGTTTTCTAGCTATTCAAGTGTGCACTTTATTATACTAAAATTAAATGGGCTATAAAACTGCATACTTAAAATTTTTCTAGAAATCTGATTTGAAAGTAGAACTTCTTACTAACTATATTTTTATAAAAAACAATTAGAGAAGAAATCAGAATAAAAAACTTTGCATTCATGGCGAAAAATTCTCTGTGCCAATATTTGTTTCCGGCACTGTATATGTGAAGATATTTTCAGATAAATAAATATTAACAAACTATCTATTTCCAAATTAACAATTAAATAAGAGGGGTTTAATATATATTATAAGGTAGCTGAATTTATTTTTTATCTTTTTGCCGATAGGCTGCCAATTTTTTTTGCCGGTCGTGTGCATATTGGAAGTGCTTCTTTGAAACGGAAATAAAAACTTCTTCGTCGGAGTTAAATTTTTGACGAAAAGCACCCAAAAAAAATAAAGTTAAAGATTAAACTCCATTGGAAATCGGAAAATTGAATTAAATAAAAAGTGGTAATAAATAATATTATAATCAGTACTTCTTATTGCCGCAGTCGTTGCCAAACCAATAGCGTTGCATTTGGTACCAGTTCCCTTCCACGAGAAAAGTTCTGCTACCTCATCTGTAATAATTTTCCGCCAGTACGTTCTTAAACATTTATCTACATTTAAAATATTTATAGCTTCGAGTTCAGAAACCTATAAAGTGTTTAAAGAATGCAATAAAAATTATTTTATTATGGTTAATTTATGTTTTTAGTTACCAATAATTGTTGTTTTTCACTTGAACTCCCAAAGTCTTTTTCAAATTCCATAAATACATGCTTTTCCTTAAAAGGGCTTCTTGGCAGGACGCCCTCTGCAATGGTTGGTCTCTTATTGTTTCGAAGGGTACCATTTTCTTTCCTTAAAGCAATCACCTCTGAAAATAACCGCTCCAAAACAGCTCCAATTTTTGCATCCATCTGATTCACTTTTTCGTTTAAGGGGTCCACGGTTTTTTTTTTGTAAGAAAGTGGTAGATCGTCCTTTGCGTTTGCACCAGTCTGCCAATAAATCACATACTTAATAATTTTCTTAAATTAAATATTTAACAAACTACTTACTTATAAAATATTGTGATTGAAGAAAAATTGTCAACAAAACTAAAATTTTTTCTTGTGCTGACAAATTATTACAAGCCTCTTTCTATTATATTTTTTTGTTTTATCGTTTACGAGCTTTTCTCTAACTTTTTGGCGATACGAGAATCCCTCGTAAAACATAATGTTCGTAAAATGTACGTTTTCTTGCTGGCTGGGGATGAGATGAATACCGGTTCCTCACTGACTATTATGTTAAGCAAATAACGATCCAGACTGTAAATACTTTTTTCGATTATATTGGTCTGAGAGCTCCTTGGAACGTAAAAACTAAATTGCTAACAACTGCATAAATTCCTCATTATTTTCATCAGAATCGGTGGAGATTAAGTACCTCGAAGGTGTAAAACAAAATATAATATTTCCTTCTCTAACGGCGGTTTTACACGGGTTTTTGTCAGGACTGGGCCTAAAGGCCAATATTTTTGCATCACATGATTGGGCTACCGAATTGCATCAAATTTTATATTGATATTATGTGTTCTAAAGATGAAGAAAATCTGACCATACATTTTAAGGATAGCTCTCAATTAGAGATGGGCACGGAATATCGGGACCCACGGTACTGATTCAAGATGGGCGGTATCGGGAAGGCTGTCAAAATTTGACGGACGAAACGGGATCCAAATCCTTTCCCGATACTCCCGAATTTTTTTTATCAGATATGCACTTTTTATGTTTTATTGAGACGAAAACGAACAGCAAAGCAAAATAAAATAATTGGAGGATGTCAGATCTTTCATACATTTTTTTTTATTTAAATTTAATTTGAAAGACATGTGAATTTTTTTAAAGACAGATTTCGTGGCCCCCGGGCCCGCGGTACAATTCTGAAAAACGTCGGGATGAGTGGGTTCGGAAGTTAAAAACTGAATTTCGGAATGGGCGGGAGCGGGACTTAATATTTAGTCTCATGCCCATCTCTACTCTCAATCGCTGCGTCACCTAACGGAAGACAAACATACTGATCCTTTCAAAAATCATTACACTAAATAACATGCATTCAATGCGATTTAGAAATCTGGTAGGAAATGGTTCCCAATTGAGTGATGTTTGCCATTTTAAATGTATATAGATGTAGGTGTATCAAATTCTATTACCTTATCTATCATAAATGGTTCCAGATATAAGCGATATGGAAATTGCATTCTGTATGCAAGGTGCCTCATACCCCCTTCGAATACACACCACTTTTCGCCATAAGTTCGGTAATGATACATATTCAGCTGTGTCAAATTTCAGAACGTTAGCATAAGCGGTTACACAGATAAGCGAAATGCGAAGTTCAGCTTGTATTGTATTTTCAATATCTACCGCTTTTCGCCTTAAGTACGTTACTGATAGCGTAAATAGTTGGGTCAAATTTCAAGGCATTAGCATAAGCGGTTCCAGAGATATGCGATGTGAGAATTTCAGTTTGTATGGGCGGTGCCACGAACCCTTTTCCAAAATTTAATAATTTTCGCCGTAGTTACGTTATTGACAACATATGTTGTTGTGTCAAATTTCAGGACATTAGCATAAGTGATATGATGCCACGCCCCCCTTTCCAAAATCGACCACTCTTCGCCATAAGTACGGTATTGACAACCTATGTTGCTGTGTCAAATTTCAGGACGACAACATGAGCGGTTCCAGAGATATGCGATGTAAGAATTTCAACTTGTATGGGTGGTGCCACGCCCTCTTTTCCAAAATCGACCACTTTTCGCCGTAAGTACGGTATTGACAACATATGTACCCATAGTACCCACCATTTTTCACCGTAAGTAGGGTATTTACAATCTATGCATCTTTGCTAAGTTTCAGCTCCCCAGCTTAATTGGTTTTAGAGATATAGAGGTCTTCACATTTTAGTCTATATTTCAGATGCCACGCCCCCTATATATCGGGTTTAACATTTCTGGATTAGAAGAAGTTATGGCCTTTAAATCGGTGTATGGCTCATTGAAATAGAGCGAACGGTGCCTTCAAAAAAGGGATTGCGAAATTTTCTTGTGGCGTATTTATATATAAGATAACACTATTTTATTAAAAGCTGATGAGTTTACTATGTATTTTTATCACATCTTTCCGTTCATCTCAGAATGGTAGGAGAAAAACAAATGGGGTTTTAATTAAATTCTGTACCAATTCAATGCCTAATGCTGTGCTTACTTAATTGCATCAGCGATGAAAAACGCTTAAGTGGAAAGTGAGAGCATAAGTACAATTTCGATTATGCATATAAGTTTGTATTATTTATTTCTTAATAATAATAATTATAATAATAGATTGGCGCTTACACATATATTAGTGTTTGGCCGAGTTGCTCCTCCGACTTGTGGCGTGCGCCTTGATTTTGTCACACAAAGCGGAGCGATCTACAGTTTTACGCCGACTCCGAACGGCGATTGTGTTTTTATGAGAAGCTGTGTGGCAGAGATATACTTGGAGGTTTGCCATTGCCTGCCGAGGGACGACCGCTGTTAAGAACAAACCTTTTTTCTATATTTGTTGCGATGTTGCTTTGACCCGGGTTTGAACCCAGGCGCTGCGGAATGGAAGCGCGCACTGCTTACCACTACACCACAGCGGCCGACAATTTCTTAATTTTCGAAAATTTCTCCTTCGTTATGTAGCTGTAGGGGTGTATTTGTTCCATTACAGTGTAGAACTCCTTCATATCAGTGGCATATGCTAGCGGAACCTACGGAATTTCATTTTTGTTGTGCAACAATGCTTTTAAGCTTAAATATGAGACATTCTTTCTCATATCGGACACCAAATTTGGTGTCACACTTTCGATGGGCTTTAAATTTTGTTTATGGGTTCTATACATGAAATAAGCTCACACGTATTCGAGGAATTTTTTTATAATTGTTTTTCTTCAAGATGTGATCTGTCAAAGTTTGCATTTTTTCGTGATTCTGACTAATCAAGTACTTCTTCAAATTGTTATATCTCGGGTTCTGCTCATCGTAGAGACTTCATCTTAACGTCGTTTTAAAGCTAAAGAAACGGGCTTAACATATCTATGTATAAGATGGTTAAGATTGTCCTAAAGCTAACTTAGCTATTAACAGCTCAACTTTTTGAAGTTGATTTGCATAGTGAAGACCAGAAAATTAGGTACAGTATATTTTGCTTAGCTGCACATCCCTCTTTGCACGAAAAACTTGTGCACCTAACCGAAAAAAGCACTTAAGCGAATTTTCTTTACTACTTCAATGAGGAAGGTATCCGAATCCCTATGAAACCAAATAATGGAGAAGCACTTATCACGTAGAAAATAATGCAAGCGAAATTTTTTTTCGAATGGTATCTTATTATCTATATAACTAGACAAATTGATAGCCATTTCCGTTGTTCTGAGATATGAGTAAAATAAATAAAAGCTTGTAAAATTAGTTTATTGTAGGCCAGTTGCACAATTTTTAAGGCAGTTATCGCCAATGTGCAGGTATGTTGAATGCATCTATCGGAGCAGTTTCCTTATAAATGTTAAAAATAATGTCTCAGATGCGCATTTTGAGGTAGGTATCTTAAATGCGCACTTAAGCATAAGGGCAGCAAAGCAAAATATACTGGATTCAAAATTGTACCATCGTAATCCTTGTTTGATTCTCTATAAAAAACGTGGTTCAAAAAATGGGCGTTTTTCAAGAACTATTTTCAAAACATTTTTCTTTATGACGATAAACCATTGTGAGAATCCACAATTTTTTGTAATTTATTTTCGAAAACTTATATATATACACTAGCAGAGTACCCGACGTCGTTCGGGGTAAACAAATCAAAACATAAAACAGCAAAAGAAATATTCAGTTCATCATAAATTAAAGGAGACAAACTATTTGCTTTATATTTAAATTAAGGAATCCTTATGAGCCATACTTTTAGCTTTATCATGCTTCAACTACTATATAGTGATCAGCATATTCTGTACTACAAATCTTGTTCCTTTATTAATATTAGGTAGATTAAGGTAACGATAGAAATTTAAAATGAAAATTCGTCTACTACAGTACATTCTGTTTAGCTGCCTATTCGCTTAGCTGTTTTAGTAGAGCTGCACTTTTCCGGTAGAATGCTTCTTTCGGAAAGAGTTCTATTCATTATGGAAAAATTTTGGTTTGCCATCATCGCGGGATAAAAAAAAACTATTTGATCTTTCTATTTCGAAAAAATCTAAAGACTGTAAAGATTAAAAAAAAAACAGTTTTACATATCTGAGTGATCTTATAGATGAAAACATATTTATCCCCCCCCCCCCTTTAAAGACTCATGTATATGTACTTGACTCTAAACACCTCCCATACATATGTCTGCATACCAAATTTCAAGTTCACGCGCCCTTTTATAAACTCGTTTATATATACCTTACTATAAGCACCCGCCACAGATATATCTGTATACCAAATTTCAAGTTCTGGTCACCTGTGGTTCCGAAGTTATATCTGTTTAACTCTTTCACGCGCATGGGATGTGCCACGCCTTCTTGTACAAACTCATTTATATATACCCTACTATAAGCACCTTCCATAAATATATCTGCATGCCGAATTAAATCTCATGTGAATTATGGTTCCGAAGTTATAGCTGATATGAAATTCCCCGCCTCCTTTTACAAACTTATTTATATATACCTTACTATAAGCACCTATCATAGATATGTCTGCATACCAAATTTCAAGTTCATGTGAGTTATGGTTCCGAAGTTAAAGCTGATAAAAATTCTCCGCCTATGGGATGTGCCACGCCCTTTCATAAACTCATTTATATATACCGTACTATAAGCACCTACCATAGATGTGTCTGCATACCAAACTTCAAGTTCGTGGGCTTATGGTTCCGAAGTTATAGCTGATAAAAAATTTCACGCCTATGGGAGGTGCCACGCCCCCTTGTCGAATCCCAATTTGTTTCTTCCTGTTATAAGCCCAGGTGTAATGGGCTACTATGAATATATGAAGCATAAGATGAATAAAAAACAACAACAAATACTCTGCCAAAATTTCATATGATTCTGTCCATCCGTTTAGGATGCAACCTGGCACATCCATACATACATATGTACATACATACATACTTCTTCAAATATATAGTAGATATCTATCATTATCCCAGTGTATACGAATTTTAGGAATATCTCGTCCAAAATGCCACCTATCGTGTACATTTTTAGTCCCAATATTTATTTTCAATTGGCTAACATATGTTCTAAATATGAGCCAAATCGGCAAGTAAATGCAATTTAAATGAATATCCCGACCCCAGCACCACCTAGCGATTAACTTTCTAGTCGAAATAATTCCCTTCAATGTGCTGAAATATGTTCCAAATATGAATGAAATCGGTCCAGCCGTTTAGTAGTTTAGTGACATTCAATATACGGAAAACTCAATGAAATTGTGAAATCGTGACTTCTCAGCTTTCTTCATTTTTCGACAACAACAAAAAACTTCAAATATTTTTAAATCAAAAAACATTTCACACAGAAGTTCCAAAAATGTGCTTTTTACAGAATTAAAATCGGATCAGCCGTTTGGTCAGGCATCGCGGTCATACGAAAAACATTTCATTTTTATATATATAGACTAGCAGAGCACCCGACGTTGTTCGGGGTAAACAAATCAAAATATAAAACAGTAGTACAAATATTTAATTCAGCATAAATTAAAGGAGACAAAGCAAAGGAGACATTCCGTTTATCTGCCTATTCGCTTAGCTATTTTAGAATAGCGCCACTTTTCCGGTAGAATGCTTATTTCGGAAGGAGATTTATTCATAATGAATGAACATTTTTCGTTTAACAGCATCGCGGGATAAAAAAAAAACGATTTAATCCTTCCGTTCCCAAATGGTCTAAAGACTATAAGACACAGTTTTAAATATCCGAGTAATATACATAATTGATGAATACATACATATGTATCGTCCTTTTAAAAACTCATTTATATATACTCTACTCTAAACAACTCCCATATATATGTATGTCTGCATACCCAATTTCAAGTTCATGTGAAATAGGGTTCCCAATTTATGGCTGATTAAAAATTCCACGCCTATGCTCCACGTTCCCTTTTACAAACTCATGTATACAAACTTCACTATAAGCACCTACCATGGATATGTATTCATACCAAAGTTCATCATATTTCATCCCTGTGGAATGTGCCACGCGCCTTTCAAAAACTCATTTATATACAGGGTGTCCCAGAAGTAACGTGCCAAGCTCTAGGGGAAGGTAGGTGGGGGGGTGAGCTCCCTGATAAACAAAAAATTTTCAGGTAAAAGTGTCACCGTTTTTGAAATATTTACATTTTTTCGAATTTAAAAAAAAATCGTGCTTTTTCATGTGTTTTCTTTAACTGCAACTACAAACCGGGCAATACTTAGTAAATTTTTTATGTAAAATACTGCCAGATAGTTGCCTCTCCATACTCAAATGCAATGTAGTTAAAATATATTAAAGAACCATCATAAAATTAGGACTATTTCTGGATTTTTAACTTTTTGATATTTTCTTCCCTAACTTTGACTATCTCGGGTGAAAAAAAATGTACTGAGCTATAATTTTACATTTCATAAAAAAATTGCTCGTTTAATAAAGATTTCAGAAAAGTGCCACACTTACTGTTTTGAATAGAAAAAAAAAGTTATAGCCGCTTTTGTGGGTAAAGGACTGAGACACGCTAGAATGAATTTAATAGATGTAAATTGAATTTGCTCTTGTTACCGTCAAATGACATGCTAAATAGTACAAAGGTACATAATTACTTGCTTCTGACATTATTTTATGTTACTTACCGGAATTCGGACTAGAGTCTATAACAAGGGCTATATCTATCAATATTTTGTGTGAAGGATGGGTTCACGTGAAATAAGATATACATGAGTTGTTTGAAGAAAAATTTATTCATTTATTAATAAAATATGCTCAAATTGGCGACCTTCTACTCTAATACAAGCTCGGCACCTTTTAAGAAAATGCGCTTTTAGAGATCTTAAACTCAATTGGGCTATCTCAGCAGCAGCTCCATTTATTTGTTCCCGCAAATGCTTTTCGTTTTGAATTGATTTTGAATAAATTTTGTCCTTAAGACAGCCCCAGTAGAAAAAATCTAATGGATTCAGGTCTGGCGATCGAGCGGGCCACGTGATTGGCCCGTATCGTCCAATCCATCGGCGAGGATAAGTTTCGTCTAAATGAGCTCTTACTTCACGCCCGTAGTGAGCAGGGCACCCGTCATTTTGCAGCCATAGTCTTCGCCGCAGGTTTAAGGGTACATCTTCCAAAAGAGTTGGAAGCCGTTCCTGAAGGAACTCTAAATAACTGTGAGAGTTGAGCGATGGCGGCAGTTCCACAGGTCCCAATATCTGACAATTAAAAATACCGCACCATAAATTTATTTTGTACCGGTACTACGAACGATCTTCTCTCATTTCGTGAGGATTGTCTATCTGCCAACTGTGAAGGTTATGTAATTAAAATAATCATGTTTGCATGATGATTAATCGCTCCAAATTATTTTATTAAAAAAGTTGGGGTCTGATTCATGCATTCGCAACATTTCACGGCTAAATCTAACTCTCGACAGGTAATCTCTTTCCTGTAGAGCCTGAACACGTTGAATGTGGTAGGGATGAAATCGATGGTCTTTTAAAGCTTTGTGAACTGTAGTTTTTGGTATTCCCGTCCGTCTTTCCTTCATTCTCACTGAAGTCGGTGGACCTAGTTCCACTTCCTCTAACACAGCTTCAACATCTACCGTTGCAGGACGTCCTGTTTCGCCGCCACGCCTTCCAGGTACGCGACCTTAAAAAAGTGAAAAATGATAGTTAACAAGCAAGCAAACAAGAAAGGTGTAAAAATCACTTACCTTCATATATTTCTCTATGGGTCCGGGCGAATACTTTACGACCCGGATGTCGACGATTGGGGTATCACTCTGCATAGAGTCTTTGAGCAGCTCTGGCATTAAAGCAAGCTTCACCGTAAATTAGGTGAATATCCGCATATTCATGCGACGTATACTGCGTGTTCTCTGTCATAGTATTAATAACACAATGTTCGAAGGGTCGAATTTCACAAAATCCACTTTCACTAATTCCGGTAAGTAACACAAAATAATGTCAGGAGCAGGTAATAATGCACCTTTGTACTATTTCTATTAAATACATTCTAGCGTGTCTCAGTCCTTTACCCACAAAAGCGGCTATAATTTTTTTTTTCTATTCGAAACAGTAAGTGTGGTACCTTTCTAAAATCTTTATGAAATGAGCAATTTTTTTGTGTAATGTAAAGTTATAGCTCAGTACATTTTTTTTTCACCCGAGATAGTCAAAGTTGGGGAAGAAAATATCAAAAAGTTAAAAATCCAGAAATAGTCCTAATTTTATGATGGTTCCTTAATATATTTTAACCACATTGCATTTGAGTATGGAGAGGCAACTATGTGGCAGTATTTTACATAAAAAATTTACTAAGTATTGCCCGGTTTGTAGTTGCAGTTAAAGAAAACACATGAAAAAGCACGATTTTTTTTAAATTCGAAAAAATGTAAATATTTCAAAAACGGTGACACTTTTACCTGAAAATTTTTTGTTTATCAGGGAGCTCACCCCCCCACCTACCTTCCCCTAAAGTTTGGCACGTTACTTCTGGGACACCCTGTATACCTATACTATAAGCACCTACCGTAGATACGTCTGCATACTAAATTTCAATTTCATGTGACACATTGGCCCGAAGTTATAGCTGACAAAAATTTCCAGGACTATGGGATGTGCCACGTCCTCTTTTATAAATTCATTTATATACAGTGGTGGAAAAAATAATAGAAACTTTTTACTTTTTAGTTTTGGCTATATTACTTCGTTTATTCGATGTTTAATGGTTTTGTATAAAATTCTAGCGCAATATATAACACACACCATATAAATCTACATTTCAAAGTTTGTACAAAAATTAAAAAAATTAAACAAATTTTATCAAAATCACCCAAAAATTGCAAACTTTTCAATCAGATTTTTTTGAAAAATTTTGGGTATCCAGTATAGTCCATAAAATTTTAGTAGGTAAAACTGCAAACCGCAACAAGCTAGAAAATCGCGTTGATTTTTAATATTTTTTTTTTGCTGACGCTGCCATACATTGCCTTCCATACAAAAACCATGGTCGAGGATACTTTATATGGAAGAAAATGCACAACACCGCCAGCCAAATAAATTATTAAAAATCAACGCGATTATTCGAACATACATAGGTGTCTGTGGGAGTTGTTCAGAGTAAAGAATATATAAATGAGTTTGTAAAAGGGGGATATGCATATATGTACTCATATATTAGAAAACTTGGATATTTAAAACTGTGTTTTTTTTTTAAACCTTACCGTCTTTAGATTTTTTTGAAATGGAATGATTAAATCGTATTTTAATCTCCCGATGCTGTTAAACGAAAAAGGTTCATTCATAATGAATAAAACTCTTTCCGAATTAAGCATTCTACCAGAAAAGTGCAGCTATACTAAAACAGCTAATCGAATAGGCAGCTAAACGGAATGTACCGTAGTAGAATAATTTTAATTTAGAAATTTTATCGTTACCTTAATCCACCTAATATTAATAATGGAACAAGATTTGTAGTACACGTTATGATCAATATATGTGACCTGGTCTACGAAAAGGGAGCTTACGTGCGAAAACTAGTTTTCTGTGAAAAAGCTGTTAAAAGTAAGCAACTCGTTTCGTTTACTCGTTTTTACTCTTCTTTCTCTACATTTTTAGTACACTTCTAAGCAAGTTAGGATTTTCTGCTTTTCACCACGTGAAAAAGCATCTCATCTTCCATCCGAATCAACCAAAAAGTGAAAATTGATTTTTTGACACCTAAGCCCCCTTTCCGTAGACCAGGTCACATACAGTTGTCCACAAAATAATAGGAGTGCGATATTTTGACCAGTTTTGGCTATTTGTCTTTTGTTTATTTAATGTTTATTATTTTTTTATAAAAGCCTAGCTGGCTATACAACAAACACCATATAAATTCAGATTTTAAACTTTGTATAAAAATTATAAAAATTTTGCAATTTTTCACCCAAATTTCAAACTTTTTAATCACAATGTTTAGAAAAAAATCTGGTATGAAGAAGTGCAAGTTTCAAGCGGCTAAAAAATTCCGTTGATTTTTGAGAATTTTTTTGGTTAAAGGTGTTTCACGTTTTTTCCATACAAAGTATGTCGACAATTTTCTTTTATATGGAGGACACTGCCAGCAAAAAAATTGCCAAAAATCAACGGAATTTTTTAGCCGCTTGAAATTTGCACTTCTTCAGACTAGAATTGAATGTGCTACAAAACTGCATACCAGAATTTTTTCTAAAGATTCTTATTAAAAAGTTTGAAATTTGGGTGAAAAATTGCAAAATTTTTATAATTTTTATACAAAGTTTAAAATCTGAATTTATATGGTGTTTGTTGTATAGCCAGCTAGGATTTTATAAAAAAATAATAAACATTAAATAAACAAAAGACAAATAGCCAAAACTGGTCAAAATATCGCACTCCGATTATTTTGTGGACAACTGTATGTATATTAGTTAAAGCACGATAAAGCTAAAAGTATGGTCCATAAGGATGCCTTAATGCAAACAAAGAGAATAGTTTGCTCCTTTAAATTATGCTGAACTGAATATTTGTATTACTGTTTTATATTTTGATTTGTTTACCCCGAACGACGTCGGGAGCTCTGCTAGTGCCAAATAAAAGTAAAACAAAAAACAAATAGCTGAAAATATTCAAATTTTCTTTTGTTTGAGACATGATAGAAAAAAAGAAGGTAGTTTCACTTTGAAATTTTTAGACATAAACTGTGCTTATGACGTTTATACTTTTCAAAAATTACTCAAGTAGCATTGCCACCTCAACAAATTATTGTTTTGGAAATTTTAATATTTGTTAAAGAAATTTTGAATGCACTTGCCGAAGGACTTGAATAGTCTTATTTGTCGTTAACGACACGAAACCGTTTTTTTTTTTTGGTAAATGCATATTTCATATATTTGTTTATTTTTTTTACTTCTTATTATGTATAATATACTTAAATTTATAACTTACTATATAACATATTAATTACGTGTTTGCTTATGTATACATTACATACATATTCTAGCATTTGAAAATTTTAATTGGGAGTTATTCATTTTTCTTGGAACTTATTTCTTTTGGGAGTTATTTCATTTTTTTGGAATTGTTTTATTATGATATAACTCCCAAATATTGGGACTTATTTCGTTTCTTTCTTTGGGAGTTAGTTCATTTCTTTAAGTTAGCTGTTGTCTAATTTTTATTGGAACTTATTTCATTGGGTGTTATTTCATTTGGGAGTTATTTCACTGTACCGGATATATATCGTCGTTTAGAGTACAAAACCGCGTATCGTCATTCTGCGAAACCGCGTAACGGACATTTGCTGCCAAAAATTAGATTTGCTTACACAAGATCTTGGCTCAATCCTTATCCATTCATCCTGAAATTTACTAGCCAGAAATGCGATTGATTTTTAAAAAAGAGAATCATTTTGAAATATGAGTGTTTTTACTCTCTAGAAAATAAATGCATTTTGTTGATACGCAGTTTTATACTTTAAACGACGATATGCTTACTTATACCCGTTAGCACTTACATATATTCAGGCGCCTGTACTTCGGTGCACGTTTGTGCATATCAATGCAAACACAACTGCCGTTGTCACGATATTCCCCATTACACCTTGGAAACCGCGTTTTCTTATAATATCAGAGGTCGTATGTGGAAAAGTGGCTATGTGCATCTAATACCATGTTCTCACCGACATCGAAAATATGTTGTCGTTGCTAAAACTGGTTTTCTACCTAAAACTTGTGTTTTCGTCCATGTAAAATCTGTCAAACGAAAACCAGTTTTCGCTGAAAACTACTTGAAAACTCACGCCCCACTCATTCCAGTCGGTGTCTTCACTAGTTTTTTTTCGATTATTTATCGAAGTGGAAGTCATATTTTATTATCTTTAATATGCCATTTCGGATTTATTGTTAATTGGCTGGCCAAAGTCAAATAAGAATGAAAGTAAGAGGTTGCTAATGAAAACAAAATTGGGGAAAAGCATTTTGGTTTTGTTTTTATGTAGCAAAACTGTAATCAAAGGATGTAGAAACGAAAACGCTAACAGCCGGTGTGAACAGCCTTCAGCCCACAATCCCAAAACTCGTTTTCAAAGTGTTTACGTTGTCGGTCAGAACATGGTATAAATGTTAACCCAAATCCTAGTTGGATCACGTGCACAACTGAAATTTCAGCATTCAGCTACTACGATTACTTGCACGTATTTGTGAAACGTCCAAATAATAATTTAGTTTGTTAAAAGAAAAATCATTCGAATGGCGGCTAAATTATTTTATTCGAATTGAATTAACTGACAATCAGTGATCTATAAAATATTGAATTTCACGATTAATTCATTCGTGAATGATTAATTTTAAATTGTATTCTCATTATTATCTTAATTAGTGTTATCTTTGCCTTTATCTTTGTTTGCCACTTCCCAATGGACAAACTCTTTCTCTAGATTTTCTTTTTTTTCAGAAAGTGCGGTAGTTAATATAACAAAAAAGCAATCAACGGCCCATTGATTGTCAATGGAGAGCCTACTTTGAATGAAGTGGAGGGTGAACTATCTTCAGAACATTCTGGAGCAACCAAGGTTGTGAAAGCTGTGGGCACGGTTGTCCCTTACCTCTTTTTTTGTGTACCAAAAACTGTACCAGAAGATGTACCAAAATACGTTTTAGCAAGATTTAATTATTCAAACATTTTACAAATACACATTTCGGATATACATAGCTTATGAACCGCAGTTAATGAACCAATTTTTTGCGTGTTTTGTGAACTATTTTACAACGCTGGTACTTTCCTTAAGAAAAATTCTATGAAAATAAAGACAAATAGTTTTTTGTTATAAACTTAGTTGAGCGAATAAATGCAACCTATGTATGCTGACCCTATAAAAGTTCACTCTAACCTTAGAGCACTTGTTAAATTAAGCGTTTTAGAGGGTGTCGTGTCTCAGATTCTGGTCGGATACGATAACCGCTCCCCGACATATAAAGTCTTAGACCTATGATACGTGGGAAATCGCATAATCTATTTCAGTCACAAAACCTGCAGTTCAGTCAGTGAAAATGATCAGGCCTTCTGTACTAAAATTCAGATGTCGTTCCAATATACATTTAGGGGGACTTATAGGTTTATAGATTGGTTTATCCCTTACGTTCGGAGGGACCTGGAGAACATTTTTACTAGTCTAGTAGCTATGTAGGTTCCGTTGCATCCCAAATTTCGCGTAAGCGTCAAGTTATTCATTGACATCATAATCCTCATATCCCTGTACCAAGAAAAGTGCTTCCCTTACCCTGTTATGCGTGCTTAATTAAACAATCAATAGGGTCTTTCAGTTGTCCACAAGCCTTGATGCTGCTTGACTTGATATTTATCCTGGACACATTTCTCTTTCTACGAAGACTTTCACTGTTTCAGTTGAATTTTTTTTTCAGGGTTTACTCTAGATATATTCCCTTGTGCGACAACTAAATCTTCGAAATTTCCGGTAAGGATTAAGCCTCATTGACTTGCCCTCTTTTAGTGAAGTTGACGATGGTGGTTTACTGCAATTATTGATACACCCTTTTCAGAGCACCATTTTCCAATTCGTCTAAGGCTGCCTGCAATGTAAACGCAATGTTGCAGCCACCACATAAATTAACAGCTTATGTGCGTAGCCAAAAACGTTGCCTCTTAAACTTTCCAGGAGCTGTTTATTACTGCCTCCTAATTCCTACTGCCTTAAAGTATTACATTAGAATAATGCTCTCTTGCCATTGCCCAGATTCGTATTATGTTCTATGAAACGCAGCTGAAATGGTAAGGAATGCTCAAATGGATATTTGGTTATACTGCAATACTTTTCAATTACTTGTGTGAGATTAATAAATTGGTATGTATATGATGTCAGTAAAAATTATCTCATTTTACCAAATTTCAAAAATGTACCAAATCTAAAAGTTATGTACCAGTGTACCAAAGTAGAAAAAATTTACCAAAAATGGTACATTTCGGCCAATATGGCAACCGTTGCTGTGGGGATTCTCGATGGTCCTTCTCCTTCATCAAAACTGTGTCAGAGATAGAACTAATAACGGTTAAACCTGGTGCAATGGCATGGCCAAGTCAAGTATTTATTCAAAATCGTTTGGTATCTAATTCTGCTCCCAAAATTATAGAAGGGAAGCGTGACAGAACGGGTGATGACTCATTAGTGCTGCAAAAACATCGATGTTTGAAACTATCCATTTTTCGATGTTTTTGCCAATAATACATCGATAGTATCGATACTATCGTGTTTTATTTGGAACTATAACTTTTTCCTCAGAGTTGAAATCCTGATAAATTAACAAACATGATTTTGTAACAAATTGCCTTCATTATTTTAAAATTATCTATTCATTAATTTAATGTTTAATTTCACTTATATTTAAGGTCACATTGAATATTCCAAGTTATTAATTAATTAAATAAAAAATACAAAATAATATAAAAATATAAAAATATTCATAAAGCAACAACACTATGAGTTTATTACGCTTTAATTTTGCCTGCCCCAAATCAGCAATGGGTAAACTTTCTAATGATGGTATATCTTCTAAATACATCGATAGTAAAAAAAACATCGATGTTTCCAAAAAAAAATTTAAAACATCGATACTATCGATAGTGCTCCGGTGTTTTTGCAGCTCTATGACTCATCTATTCTGTAACTCTCTCTCGTTTCCAATGAGGGGTATATATGTGCGCGCAGAAGGAAAAAGTTGCAAGGCGAAGAAGATGAAAGTCTGAAGGACCCTGAACATGAAACTCAACCATTCCCCTCTGATGGTTGAGATACATTCCGACATAGGCATGCGGGTATCGCCCTCACCTAAACCTGAGGCGGATACATTTTCGGTTCCAGGATAAGGAAAGAGAAACAGGTATGAAGTAGTTATATGTTATATCTCTTCTAGATATGACTGAAATTATTTTAACACAAATTAATTTGCAGCACAGCAAATCGTCTACTGCCTTGTTATAGAGTAGGTATGCGTAAAACCCTTCATGGGTGAAAACGGTTTATATACTCAAATAAATACCCAAATCGAGGGTAAAAATTTAAACATGTTTTTAACGATGTTTTCTGTAATTTCTTGCGCAGTTTTTGCAGATAAGCTCACTTCACATTGCTTGTAGTGATAAGCAGGGATCACACGATTTGTACATTTTTTCAGATTTGTACATTTTTAAAGTCACAGATTGGTGTTGTCTAGAAATAATGAGTTCAGCTCAATAACAACTTTCCAAACAACACCACTCTGTAACTGTTAAAATCTTGTGATCCCTGCTTTACTGTTTATTGTAAAACATAATATTTTCTATATTATTGATGAAAGGATGAAAATGTCTGTTTAACCAATACGTTTGGCTGCTAGTTTTCTTGACTCCAATAGTCAAGAACAAGATTTAAACCCATCGGATTGTATAATTGAGATGCAGTTAATTTATAATATGGGTACCAATTTGAATATATGTAAATGTAATGGTGGACCTAACAAACTGTAAAGCTAGAGAGGATTTGCGAGCTA
>NW_023458570.1:4377613-4386119 GCF_013731165.1 Rhagoletis pomonella | reverse complement strand
ATGGTCTTATTTCCACTTGTGAGATCTCTGCCAAGCGTGCGTAATATTCTTCTATGATCTTGCAACTTCAACATTGGAAATCGGTTCATAAAGCCACCTAGCGGGTCTATTTTTGGTAAACATATTTTCCGTCATGCTGGTAGCTTAAATTTTGAATTTAAAAGAAATCGATTCATAAATATGATTTTTATATATAACTCGACTCCAGCGCCACCTAGCGGGTCTATTTTTCGCATACGACTACGGTTCATAAATATGACTTTTATAAATAACTCGACCCCAGCGCCACCTAGCGAGTTTTCTGGTAGCCTATGTCAGGATCATATATGCAAGGTATAACCTCTGAAAATTTTACTGAATTCTATGCAGTAGTTTTTGAGTTAACTCCGAACAACGAAAACGGCTGTTATTTTATATATATAGAGAAGATGTATATATGTATGTACTATACTTTAAAACGGCCATCAATTTCGTCAGGCCGCTTCACCCGCTTTTTTCCATACTGGCTGAATGGTCCTGAGGGTAATAAGGATATAGATTTAATTGCTACAGCTCTGCTTTCTGGTTCATCTTCCATCGTCATCACTTCTTTAAAGTTTCCTAAGAGAGTGTCCTTTTCTCCTTGGTAGAAAATGTAAGGACGTGCTTTCATCCAAAGGAGATTTTAGGTATCAATTTGTCATTAGGTGCCAAAAACAAAGGGTATTGCTTTAACAACCTTCTAAACAACTATCTGTGCTGAACTCCGATCGTCGTGCCCCAATCCAAAAGGGTGAAGTCGACACGTCCTTTTCATTGCCTTCTCTTGGATCACTAAATATAAAGGTGGCAAATCATGGCGTTCGTAATGCCTATATACTCGCTCCTTTGTATCCTGTTTAACACAAAAACTGGTTTTGACCATAGTTCTACGCCAAGATACTACAGAAGAGTACATGACGATTGATCTGACTAAAACAATGTATGTCCAGAAGACCATAGTCGGTCTCTGACCCCAGGTCTTACTAAAGGTTCTCGAATACTTTCTGAAAATTTTCAGCGCTTGATTTACCTTCAGTTGGACGTGAATTACCTCTAGATATTTCACATTCACGGAAAGACTTAGGTTCATGCCTCTAAGCACTGGAATGGACCATACAATTTTTTCTATCGATGAAACAAAAATAGGGTTATCTTGTTGAAATATAAGCTTGGTAAGTTCAGCTATAGGACCGCATTTCCCTGCCTGATTCTTCTTAGCGGACATACTTCCTAAAAACAACCAATCAAAGTATTGGTTTCCTCGCGGGTTGCCTCTTCAATTCATTTAAAGTTTTTGAGTGTCTCATTTCAGGGGCAACCAAAACTTCTGCCAGTCCGCTTTTCGGAGATTTCACTTGTCATGTTTCATTCAGCATTATTTTGCTAAAAATAATTTTACCCATCATACCAGTGATAAGTTACATTTATTCAGTCTGAATGAATTAATCAGTGCTTTAGCACGTGATTCAATAAAATATTGACACAAAAAATGCTTCGCTTCGAACCAGGGATGAAAAATGGAAATTTCAGATTGTACCTAATATCACAAAATAAATGTACCTAAATGACACAGATTGTACCTAAAAAAAGTTACATCATTCATTTGTAGTTTTTTTTTATAAATTTTATTTAAAACATGAATACAAAAGATATATGTACTTTAAACATGATTATGTTTTTCAACTGAGCCTATATCTATAGACTATAGTCTAATGGGAATCGGAGAAGCATTGTTATACCTTTCATGAGCATGAAATGGTATTATAACTTTGGTCCGATGTTTGTAAGTACCAGAACAAAAAGAGATAGACCCATGAAAATGTATACTTATATGATCAGAACGTCGAGCTGAGTTGATTTAGCCATGTCCGTCTGTCCGTCTGTCCGTCTGTCCGTCTGTCCGTCTGTCTGTCTGTTTGTATGCAATCTAGTCTCTCAGTTTTCGAGATATCCGGATCAAATTTGGTAGGTGGGTGTATTTTTATAATGTATTAATCATTTGTCGGAACCGGAAGAATCGGACCACTATAACATATAGCTCCCATACAACTGATTGTTCAGATATGAGATTTTTCATTATAACTTCTCCATTTATGCAGCTACGAACACGAAATTTTGCAATACTTGCACCCATTATCAACAGAATACTTACAGTGAAAATTACAAAGATCGGGTCACTATAACCTATAGCTCCCATACAACTGATTGTTCAGATATAAAATTTTGCGTTATAACTCCTCCATTTATATAGCTAGGAACATGAAATTCCGCACTGTTTTCAATAATTATCAACAGAAAACTTACAGTGAAAATTAAAAAGATCGGGTAACTATAACCTATAGCTCCCATACAACTGATTGTTCAGATATGAGGTTTTTCGTTATAATTCATCCATTTATGTAGCTAGGACCATGAAATTTCGCGCTGTTTTCGCTCATTATCAACAGAAGACTTACAGCGAAAATAACAAAGATCGGGTCACTATAACCTGCAGCCCCCATACAACTGATTGTTCAGATATGAGGTCTTTTATCATAACTCCTCCATTTATGCAGCTAGGAACATGAAATTTCGCACCATTTTCACTCATTATTAACAGAATACTTACAGTGAATATAACAAGGATCGAATGACTACAACATATATCTTCCATACATCTGATTGTTCAGATATGGGATTTTACTGTAAAACTCCTTTATTTGAACAGCTAAAACCGATAAATTTCGTAAGATATTTTATAAATAATAATACAAAGTCTACTGAGAAAATCGTCAAAATCTATGCTGTATAAGCTTTATCTCCTTTAGCACTGATTGTTCAGATACCAGTTTTTGCCATATATCTCCTTTATGTACGAAACTAAACCCAATAAATTGTGTTACCGGTTTACATACCGATCACATAGCGGTGAAAATCACTTAGATGGGTGTCATATAAAGTATATCTTCCATACCTCTGATTGTTTAGATGCGATTTTTGATATAAGTATGTAACTCCTCTATCGATGTATGCAGATGTATTCAAAAGCAGTAATCTGTCAAAGTAAAATTTGCAGATGTTCATGAAAGGTATGAAGCCTTCGGCATAGCCGAAGACAGCGCTGCTCTTACTTGTTTTTGTCTAATTTTGACTACTGAAAAATATTGGCGAAAAAGACAAAAAACACACTTTGCGAACTATACTTCTTTATCCAGCTTTTTATAAAACAACAGGAAGTCTGCTAATTTATCCGATTCCTTTTAATAGGTGCAGCAAATCTAGAGAATATAATCAATGTGCCATAAGTAACTTCGAAAGCATATTAAATATATTTCCAGAAATCAAAAGCGCGTATGGATCTAAAAATTTGAAATTTGAAGACATCCTAGATACTGGATTGTATGGATGAATAAAGGCTGGTTTTCACAGTGTAATATTTTGAAAACAAAATTTTTTGACTTATTTTGACACAACTTTCTTTCCTTTATCCCTACCTTTAGAGATGATATTATTTATCCGATTCCTTTTAATAGGTGCAGCAAATCTAGAGAATATAATCAATGTGCCGTAAGTAACTTCGAAAGCATTTTAAATATATTTCCAGAAATCAAAAAGCGAGTATGGGTCAAATAGCTGTAGTTCTCATCTAAAAATATGAAATTTGAAGACATCCTAGACACTGGGCTTTATCCCTACCTTTATCGATGATATTATGGGCCAAAAACTTACAAATAGCTACCTTAGCAGCGCATGTACACGCCTGAAGGCCTATTCTTATCTAAATCAAACCAAAGACCATTTTTTAGTCCCATTTGACAATGAAGGCCTATTCTGATCTAAATCAAACCAAGGCCAGTTTCTAGTCCCATTTCACTCATTTGACCGCAAATGCCACTGAATTTGACTTAGTGAAAATAAGCGCTAAAAGTAATAGAAAAAAATACGAAGCTAAGTAACGTGTTAATTTTTCGTAGTGCCTGCTCTAAATGCAATGTAAAATGTTTAAGATAATACATAATATGTTTTTTTTATGTCTTCCTTTTGACCACTTTTCTCTAGAATTGTTTATTCTTCAAAATGAAAGCGAAACTTCTCCCGTACCTACAAGTAAATATATTAGCACGGTAAAGGAAAAAAACTAATAATGCATCTAATCAAAAGATGATTGTACCTAAAATCTAGTGAATGTACCTAATGTACCTTTAAGTCATCAAACGTCGGAAAAAGGTACAATTGTACCTACTTTTTCATCCCTGCTTCGAACTACTAAATTTATTAGATAATAAAAATCGTGTCATAAAAGAACAAATCAACTACAGTTTAGACATTGGTGTAGTCGAAAAATTTCGGCTATCTCGTAGCCGAATTTAAAAAATTTTCTTAAAAATTAGAGATGACCTACAATATAACAGTGAGCTTAATAATGACTTAAGTCCGCTACAGCAATTATTATCGACTCTGCAATAATTAGGTAATGGTAGCCAATATCATGGAATTGGTCAAATGCATGGGGTCCACAAATTAGCGGTATGTACAGTAATCCATCGAGTGGCAAAGGCAGTGATAAACGTATTGATGGATGAAACTATTTATTGGCCGGCATTTACAAAAAATATTGCCACACGGTCAAAAATTTGGGTTTAATTTTTAAACCGCGCTGGGACTACTGCCTTTTTTAAACTTTTATAGTCTACTTTTTAAACCAGTCAATAGTTTTACGCAATTTTTAATATATTCTGGTTTAAATTTTAGCCCAAAAAGTTCGTGGTTTAAAAATCAAACCCAAATGTTTTAATTTTAGTTTCTAGGTTTCATATATAGAAAATTTGGTTTAAAATCTAAACCGAAATAGAATATGTTTGCACAGCGAATTGTGGTGTTGATTCAAACTCAACATATGAAAGCACATTTACATGCGTGGCTGTAGCTGAGTGTGCAAAGATGCTTGATACAATTGGTTGCTACCAAGGCTGTCCGGGTTCAATCCCAACCAGACGGAGCATGAAATTTAAGATTGTTTTTTTTTTATTCTTAATTATGAAAATGTTTGGGTTTAACATTTAAACCGAATTGTTTAAATTCTAAACCCAACCCAACTCTTTTTTTTAAACTTGGAAGGTTTGTATTGGAAACTGAATTTAGTTTGGTCATATATGTAGTTGAAAAAGTTTAAAATTAAAACCGAAATTTTTAACCGCGCACACAGTTCTTCAACATTGGTGAATTTCCTTAAGTCGAAGGGGGCATTGATGGAACGACGCCCAAGGCTACTGAGTACCAATTTTTTAACCGGTACGGAAATCGTTCAATTAGTGCAATGTGGTTTTTGTGTTTTTTTACTGAATTATTTTGGAAAGATTCAAATAAATAATCGTAAAATGTAGAAAAATATAGTTATCTTCTATATATAAATACGCCACAAGGAGATTTTGAACTGCCTTTTTAAGGGCACCGTTCGCTCGATTTCAATGAAACATACACCGTTTTAAAGGACATTACTTCCTCTAATCCAGTTATTCTCATTATATCTCTTAAACCAATACCGCTGGGGGACTGAAATTTAGCACGAATGCATAAATTTTAAATACCCTACTTACTCCGAAAAATGGTAGGTATTGAAATTATCATATCGCTTATATCTTATCTCTGGAACCGATTATGCTAACATTATGAAATTTGACACAGCTATTTATGCTGCCAATAACGTACTTTTGGAAAAAAAGTGGTAGATATTGGAAAAACTTAGATATTGGCGCCTTCCTCGCCCATACAAACTAAAATTCTCAAATCGCATACATCTTGAACTGCGTATGCTAACATCTTAAAATTTTACACAGCTATTTATGCTATCAATAACGTACTTATGGCGAAAGGTGGTAGATAATGGGGAAGGGGGTGTGGCACCGCCCATATAAACTGAAATTCTCATATCGCATACATCTTGAACTGCTTATGCTAACGTCCTGAAATTTGACAGAAACATATGTTATCAATATCGTATTTACGGCAAAAAGTGGTGGATTTTGTAAAAGAGGGCGTGGCACCTCCCATACAAACTGAAATCTCATATCGCTCATCTCTGAAACTGTTTATGCTAACGCCCCGAAATTTGGCACAGCAAAATATGTTATATGTTTTGGAAAAAAAGTGGTAGATATTGGAAAAACTTAGATAATGGCGCCTTCCTCGCCCATACAAACTAAAATTCTCAAATCGCATACATCTTGAACTGCGTATGCTACCATCCTAAAATTTTACACAGCTATTTATGCTATCAATAACGTACTTATGGCGAAAGGTGGTAGATAATGGGGAAGGGGTGTGGCACCGCCCATATAAACCGAAATTCTCATATCGCATACATCTTGAACTGCTTATGCTAACGTCCTGAAATTTGACAGAAACATATGTTATCAATATCGTATTTACGACAAAAAGTGGTGGATTTTGTAAAAGGGGGCGTGGCACCTCCCATACAAACTGAAATCTCATATCGCTCATCTCTGAAACTGCTTATGCTAACACCCCGAAATTTGGCACTGCAAAATATGTTATCAGTACCATACTTACTGTGAAAAGTGGTAGGTATTTGAAAAGGAAGCGAGGCACCGCCCAAGCAAATTGAAATTTTCTCGCTTATCTCTGGAACCGCTTATGCTAACATTGTGAAATTTGACACAGCTATTTATGATGCTAATATCGTACCTATGGCAAAAAGTGGTAGTTATAGGGAAATGTGCGAGGCACCTCCCATGCTGAACTTTTCATATCGCTTATCTCTGTAAACACCTATTATAAGGTAATGAAATTTGATACACCTACATCTATATTCATGTAAAATTTAAAGAATAATTCAATTGGGAACTACTTTCTACCAGATTTCTAAATCGCATTGTATGATTGTCGTTTTGTGCAAAGTTTTTGAGAAGGATCAGTGTGTTTGTGTTCCGATAGGTGGCGCAGGGACTGAGAACTATCCTAAAAAATCCTATTTATGGTCAGATTTGCTTCATTTTTAGAATACATATGTGTGGTGTAACTTGGTAGCCCAATCGTTTGATGCAAAAATATTGGGCTTGGCACAATCTTGACAAAACCCCGTGTGAAACCGCCGTTAGAGAAGGAAATTTTATATTTTGTTGTACACCTTCGAGGTACTTTCTTAACCTTTACCGATTCTGATTTAAAGAAAGCGGAGTTTATGTAGATGTTGGCAATTAAGTTGTTAACCTTCCAAGAGGCTTCAGACCAATATAAACGAAGAACGTATTTACAGTCTGAATTGGTACATGCTTAACATATTAGTCAGTGAGGAACCGGTAGGCATCTAATCTGTAGATATAAATATATACGCATATTTTTTATAAATGAAAATCCAGGTTCCTTTCTCGGTCTAATTTCGAAAGTTACTGAAGAAATTTGGTTTTAAATTTTCCGGTAAAGTCGCTTTAACCTTTGGTGGTGGACTTTAGCATTGTCATTCGCATAAAGGAGTCAATATTGGTGACAATCAAAATTCAAAAGTATAGTAGTACGGGCGGTACTAGTTTATAAAATCATACATATGATAGTCAAGACGAACTTCCTTTTTCCTTAATAATTTTTAAGACAGCCAATTTATTGGCTTTGCTTTGTGCGAGCGACATAGTAAGAAAAAAAGAGAAATTGAAAATATTTATCTGGCTTTCTAAGCTTTCGTTTTCCATTGAGAAACAGAAATAATTGCAGCGAAGCATATTATTGGAAAAGTTCTCTATATTAAAAGCAAAAGAAATTGGCTGTGCAATGGCTATCAAATAGACTTGTCCAAAAAACTTGTCAGTTACTCATTTTTTGATAAGTTGATAAGTTTTTTTTTGATAAGTAAAAAGTGCAACACTTATCAATTTTACTTTTCAAAAAAAGGCTTATCCAAAAATTGTAAAGTGATAAGTGATAAGTCGTTGGTGCAATTGGGCCCTCGTATTGTTCTTAGTGCAACGCTGCAAATTTAATGCACGTGCTGCATATAAAAAACTATTTGAATAGCCAATTACCTTAATATTTTCTTAGAAAATTAGGTACTTACTAAAATGTATTCGTGTTCTGCTTCTTCGATTCTGCACTCTTGCTTTGTCCCTGTTATCAACATAAGAATAAGTATTTCACCTAACTTGGCAGGATTTTTTCTTAAACAAAAATTAAATCGAATAAATAAACGTGTTGCTCTTGTATGCAATCGCTGAGCTGATGATTTTTTCTGCATTTGCGCGCTTTTAAGATGCAAACATGCTGGATAAATGCGCCACACAGTGTCAGATTTAGTCAATCTAGGACGCCAAAATGAAAAAAAATAACAATTTGTAATTTGTTAGAAAAGATTCCAATTGTTACGAAAATAAGCATGAAAGAGAATAAAAGAAATGTCATTGGCATGATAAAAGCTATCAAACGCGTGCTATTGAACAGCATGCAAAAATAAATCATTGAGTGATCAAATTGAAGTTGATCGAGTTTTTTTTGGAGT
>NW_023458570.1:4361348-4377603 GCF_013731165.1 Rhagoletis pomonella | reverse complement strand
TGAAAATCAGGCAAAACTGCATTGCACACTGCGTTATTTCGATAACAAAGTATGCGTTAAAAAGAATCTCGGTTACATATGTACACATGTATATTTATTTATGTTTGTGCACACAGGTCATTTGGTAATACAATAACACATGTACATACATACATGTATATGTATTATTTTCTGGATTTTTAATGATGTGGTTAGGATCTATTGTTTTATGTTTAAAAGGAGTTTTTTTAGTTTAGGAGATTAGGAGAGGAGAGAGATTAGACAGGCAAACGGGTTGTTTGGTCAGCAAAAATTTATGGGATAAAAATATATATACACATGCAGATATGTATATATATACATATATCCACAAATGTATGTATTTATTTGTGTATGAATAGATATGTTCTCATGTACAGAAGAATAGATGCGTGCTATTTTGACCATCTACTAGGTAGGTACATACATATGTGCATACATATCTATGTAAATAGGTATAATATTTTTAATATTCAATAATTTCTTAAAAAATTTCAACTTATACATGAAAGAAAGCTGCGAGGCATTGAGCACGAGTATGCTCGCTCGTTTTGGAAAAAACGACAATTAATGCATAGAAATATCCGTAAAAGACCAAAAAATTCATTTGGTTTGTACTCAGCTGCAATTGAAACCCATTGTGTATTGTTAGTGTTTTGGAAATTGGTATCTCTACCCGTTCGGGTTGTTTTCGTACACTGGTCACAACCGTTATTTGCGAGTTCTGTACGTTTTTGGTTTGTAGTTAGCATTTAGTTTCATTTGGTTCAGCAACATATAAATTTTACTATGGCAGCTAAAAACGAAATTTGGATGTATTTCGAAAACAACGCAGACATGGGTTTAGCTACGTGTAAAACGTGCAAAAACAAGCTTAGGAATAATCGAGTGTCTAATTTAAAAGCGCATTTAATTAAATTGCACAAAATTAATTTGAATGAAGCAAGTAATGAACAGTTTGAACCACCGGAGTCGTCAATTTCATCTAAAAGTGCTGGTAAAATAATTCGAAAAAAGAAAATTAAAATTGAGGTGAATAAAAAACAATTGATAAGGTCATATATCGGATTGGTAACGGAGGACTGCATTCCGTTCAATATTTTGAATTCACCAAACATACGAAATTTCATAGATCCGATTTGCGATGGCCTTAGAGTGTCGGACGGAAAAAAAATTACGCTGAATGCATCAAACTGCAAAAAAACATTGTTTATCGTTGCGAATAACATAAAATTGGAAATCACCAATGAAGTGAAAAACAAACTGTTATCATTGAAAATAGACAATGCTACAAGGCTGTCCAGAAATATATTTGGTGTAAGTGCTCAATTTATTAGTGCGGTACGAATTAAATCTATTATTTTGGGAATGATAGAATTGAAAGGAGCTGGATCAAGCACAGCCAAAAATCTTGTAGAAAAAGTGCCAAACGTGCTAATAGGAAATATACAAGTTTGCCGATGTGCAGCACATACAACCCAGCTGGTCGCTCTTGACGTTGCAAAATCGTCTGGCATGCTGAAATACTTATGGAATTGTCGTAATCTGTAACTTATATTACTAGACCCATAGCATATTATGTTCCAGGTTGTAAGAAATCAAGCTATTGGATACATATTGCACCTTCTAAAGGTTATTGGTCATTTTAATATGATAGTGCTCTCATAAAGAAATTTGTTATTTATCATTTAAATACAAATAATAAATTTTGGATACTTATCCATGTTCTGTTTCCCTAGTGTGCCACCACGCAAATATCGGATTCAAAAGTACCAAAATAAAGCAATACATATGTATGTAGATATCACTTTTTACATAACTACTACTTTTTAAATTTTTTTGGTATCTTTTGAAATATGTTTATATAAATGTGGCAATTCACGTCAAATATCCCAGCGCCCTGAGCGGTGCGAAACCAGCTACTTTTCAACTAGCTGTGAAACAGACAGAAAATGGGAAAAATAATTCGAAAACTACGATTTCTATAGATTTTTGTACGGGCTATACGATGGTACTATGCGTTTTGCAAAATTTTTCCATTTTCATTGTGAAAATTCTGAATGAAAATTTATTTGTAATTTTTTTTAATTATGGTCATTTTTAATATTGTTTTTAGTTACCTCAATCGAAATATCAAGTCTTTTTACATATAAATCACTAATAAAATGGGGATTTTTTTTACTTTTCCGAGTTAGAGCGTAGCACGCTAATCTGCTAACCGTGCGAGTCATAATAATATTTTTATAGTTTTGCAACTACTTGATATTTAAACCTAAAACTTTCGCAAAAACTTCCTTAGATAAGTTGTGTTTTTTACAAATTATCCAGTAACTTGCTTTAACTCTCCAGTAACTTTATTTTTAAGAATTCTCTCTCATAGAAAAAATTTGCAATAAAGTACGCGAACGCCTTTCCAGTAATAATTTGCAAGTTTCATGAACAGCTGATAAATTGGTTGTTTATTCGCAGCAAATTCCTAATAAAACAATATATTTTGTATTTGAATAGGTTTATTTTGTGAAATTCAACAATAAAAACCCACAAACAGTTTCCTTATTAGTTTAAATTTCATCCAGCAACATGCGATCAGCTGTTTTTCGTACTGGCAAATTCTTTAGTCTGTTCCAATAGCAGTCCGGTTTACAGGATTTAGTCAGAACTTACAGGAAGTCGTTTCTATTGACATAAAACCTGTAAGTGGGAACACTTTTGAGAGGGTAACTGAGCTACTGTTCCTAGTCAGTAGTTACAGGATTTAGTCCGGAGTTTTTTTTCCTGTAAGTTCATGATAAGTGTCAAACAATCAGCTGATTTGCATGTGCAAGTAAAAACAAAAAGCGGTGAATGCAGAGAACCTTATATTTGTAAAAATGGAAGTAAACAACGAAATGTTTGAATATGTATAGATTTTAATAATTATTTAGTGATATTTCAGCCAAATCAGGGTTGTACAAATGACATGTAAACAAACCGACTGACGTTTTTACAGGAAATTGTGTTTTTGCGTTCCCGTGCACTTCTGCATCTGTTTTTCATTTACTCTTACTTGAGAGAGTAAAATTGTAGGTTGACAGTTCCACAGGTTTTAGTCTGAAGTTAAAAGGAACATACTACTTACAAGTAAAAATTTATTCAGTAAAATCCATTAAAAACTTGCAACTTCAACTGTCATTTTTCGCTCTCTCAATTTCCCCTACTTTGCAAGTTTTGCGTACGAAAACGCCAAAACATGAAAATTCGTAAAAACTTTTACTGGATTTTACTGGAAATGAGTAAAAAAACGCAACTATAGTCATCTACATTACTTTAAAAAAAAAAATTGATTTCAAACTTTATAACACAACTTTTGCATTTGAAAACAAACACTCTTATAAAAAAGTTATAAACCTGTAGTTTTATTTGTACTGAGTTTTAAGAAGTGGTGTTAGACTTAAATTCTTTGGAATAGTTTGTAGTTTATTGCATGAAAATTTCAAATCGATCGATACACAAATGATTATCATCTCAAGAATCAGTTTAGGCCAATAATAAAATTTCAAACAACGATACGCTGCAGCTTTTGTACGTTCGATCACAGGAAAATAAATAGCAAAGACAAATTTAAATTTGAACAAATCGTCGCCTGACTTGATTCAAAGCGAACATTTGAAAGCACACCTATGTACATACATGTTGTGCCTGTAGTTGAGCGCTATAGGCTAACTTTAAGTTACAGTGAGCTCGCGATAATATGAACTAATTAAAACCAAGCCTGTTAATTTTTGCGAGCTTGTTCATATTCACGAAAAAACAAACCGCATATGCAAGGGAACTTCGGGTATTGTGCAAAAAGTACGCACTTTATTGTAACTATTATTTATTATACGAGAACGGTGAAGCTTAAGTTCTAAAATATTTTTCAGTTAAATACTACTTGTATTCAAAAATAACAAAGTTATTGGAAAAAATTTAAAAGAAACCAAAAAATACCTACTTAAAAAATTGGAGGGTAATATGGTATATATGGTTAGGATAATGTGGTATATTTTACCACATTACGATAACGCAGCTGTTATCATCTATGTCATGTTGTCTTGGGTCCATTTTCGGATTTTCCCAATTTTTGGCATCTAGAATAATCGTGGTGTTCAAGTAATTAAAAATTACCTATGGAGGATATTGTAATACCTTAACCGACCTCTTTTCTACCACAATACCCGATTTTCAAAATTTCCAAACAAACTCATACAAAACATAAACTTTCTATTAGCCGAGACTTGATAATCGAAATACAAAACTTACTTTGCAATTTTAAAATTTTTTTCTAAAGCAAGTTTTTTTTTAACAAATAAACTTGATTTATTGCAGTTAAAAAAACTTTAAAATCTTGGATAACATGTTTGAGGCATATTTAACAATAAGAAACCCGAACATGAAGTTATTCACTGTAAGCATTTCCGAGCGACACGTATGGGCATTTCCAATGCAAATAACTAGGAGGTTCCCCAAATTACCAAGCGCTTGAAGCCCGTTAGAAATTTTTAAAAACAGTAATGTTCATATTTTGGAGCTTTTGCCTAAAGTTCATATTTTAGAGTAGTCAATGGTAGCGAAAAAGTGTTCATATTTTGGGATGTTCATATCGAGCCCTAACCGCCAAAATAACGTAAGCGACATTTTTTTCAAAATTTTCTTTTTGATGCAGAAATATTCCTAGAGCATCTAGGTACATTTCTGCATCAAAAATAAAATTTTGAAAAAAATGTCGCTTACGTTATTTTGGCGGTTAGGGCTCGATATGTTAGGATGTTAATATTATCGCGAGCTCACTGTAATTGGGAAGGAGCTATAAGTCACTTAATAATAATAATAATAGATTGACGCTTACACATATGTTCGTGTTTGGCCGAGCTTCTTCTCCGATTTGTGGCGTGCGCCTTGATGTTGTCACACAAAGCGGAGGGACCTACAGTTTTACGCCGACTCCGAACGGCGATTGTATTTTTATGAGAAGCTGTTTTCCATGGCAAAAATACGCTCGGAGGTTTGCCATTGCCTGCCGAGGGACCACCGCTGTTAAGAAAAAACCATTTTTCTATATTTTTGCGATGTTGCTTTCACCAGGGTTTGAACCCAGGTGCTGCCGAGTGGAAGCACGCACTGCTTACCACTACACCACAGCGGCCGTCACTTATTATCTGTATATTTTCTTTTGACGAAAGCTAACTGTCACCCCTATTGCGAGTGTCGACTAGAAGTAGATAAACGTCTACTAAGCGATTATCGATCCTATTGTAAGTGTCGATTAGTCGCTCAATTAGCGACTGTGAATAGTTTTTAATCGCTTATCCTTCTACTGCTGTTTTTGAGTTTGAGTGAACAAAATTTTCGTGTAATAAATTTAGAAATAATGGATAAAAAGTAAGTTATTTGCATCAAAAGCTGTACAAAATTTACTATACATATGTGTGTGAATTGCAGATCAAAAGTGGTTAGCAATAAGAAGCAGCTTGGGCGGCGGGTCCAGCTGATGCAGGACAATCAGGACTTGGCGAAGGGAATTCGCGGAAAGACTCGGGGAAAGCCCAGATGGGAAGCCAAAGCAGTAGAGCTGAACAGCTTGGGACCATCACTACGTTCAGGGGAAGAGTGGTTAAAGGTGAAATAAAATATTAAGCTTTAATTAATAAAATAATCGGGTATATTTTGATGCAGGATTGGACAGGGCAGAATTTCGTGCAACTGGTGGAGGCCCAAACAGTCTGCACATTTTCACGCCACTGGAGGAAGGGGTGGCAAGTTTTTTAAGGTACGATATTTGTTCGCACCCACCAGGTCAAGAAATCGGGCACAATGCAATAGTTCAATCGGAGGAAATCCCAGAGGAGCAGGTAACTTGTGGTAGTGATTACATCCCAATATCTGGGGAAGATTGTGAAATGCGTGAAACCAAGGATACCGAAATTTCTGAAGTGCATCGTACTCCAAGAAGAAGAAAAGCTCCAAATTCTGCTGCAAATGATAAGAGAATTGCATTACTAGAAACGCAAGTAAACAACCAAGCGAAGCATTTTGAGGCAATGGAAGAAAGTGCAAATAATATAAAAAAGAGCCTGAAGTACATAGAAAGTTCTGTAAGGAAGTCATACAACCTTCAAAAAGAAAATCTGGCTATAGAGAAAGAGAAACTAGAATTAAAAAAACAAAAACGAATGCTTCTTAAAGAAGAGGTTGCAAATAAAAACAGACATAGAACTGAGAAACTCAAACTAAAAGTTCAACTATTGCAGTTGTAACAAGTAAGAAAGTCTAAGTTCGGGCGGAGCCGAACATTAAATACCCGGCGCAAGTATTAAATATATGTTTTTTCACCCTTCCGAAACCTTCCGCTAGATGGTAAGCCGAGGTGTATCAATTTTGAGTAAATTAGCGTCCTTCAATTTCGAAATATTGAAGTTTCAAGCATTTCTTAAATTTACCGTTATATGAGAATCGGCCGTTATTTTAGTCCGATTTCAATAATTTTCAACGTTTTGCTTACACGTGGCAAGTACAATAACCATACCGAGTTTGGTACAAATTGGTAGAACGGTTACCGATATACTTATATGTGATCATAAGTGGGCGGTGCCACGCCCATTTTCCAAAATTTTACCTTAAGCGTATTTCTTGGTAAAAAATTGTTGCAAGCATCAATTTTGAATAAATTAGCTTCAATATTTAATGATTTATCGATTATTTTGTATTTCTCTAAATTACCGTTATATGGGATGTGGGCGTGGTTGTTGTCCGATTTTAAAAAGTTTCGGCGGTTTTTTATGCTGTACCAAGGCCAACAACTGTGCCAAGTTTGGAACCATAAGTGGGCGTGGCTACGCCCATTTTCCAAAAATTTATAATATTCTTATTTTTCGTCTAAAACTTATTATAAATATCACTTTTGAGTGAATAATCTCCAGTAGTTACTAAAATATCGCAGTTTTCGTATTTCTGGAAATTACCGTTATATGGGAAGTGGGCGTGGTTAAAGTCCGATTTCGCCCATTTTCAATACCAACCTACCTTGGATTAAGGGAAACCTACATACCAAATTTCGTTGAGATATCTCAATTTTTGCTCGAGTTATCGTGTACACGGACGGACGGACAGACGGACGGACGGACAGACGGACGGACAGACAGACATGGCTTAATCGATTTCTTTTTTCATCCTGATCATTTATGTATACATTTGTCTATATCTATCTCGATTCGTTTTGGCTGTTACAAACAACCGTTATGTGAACAAAATTAATATACCCTTGTGCACAAGTGCGCTCGGGTATAAAAAGAAAACGTGTCCTCGTTAATTTTGTAAGTATACACTTAAGACTTAAAGGCAAACTTTGTGATTTTAAATTTAACTGAAACAGTAACATACCTCGCTTTGCACAAGTAAGCAACAAAATCTAATTTTACTGATTTATTTTTAATTATTTTTTATAAAACTGAAGTTCATTTTATATCAGGTTTTTGCAAATCATAAACTATACAAATCAAAGTTTCTGACTTTGTACAAAACTCGCAACATTTGATATAAAAAATATCAAAATTTCCAAATATTTACCAGCGGTTTTAAAAACTTTTTGGGTATTCAGTTTTGGAGCATTTTATTTTTAGT
Source organism: Rhagoletis pomonella (assembly GCF_013731165.1). Lineage (NCBI taxonomy): Eukaryota > Metazoa > Arthropoda > Insecta > Diptera > Tephritidae > Rhagoletis > Rhagoletis pomonella. The sequence continues at coordinate 4,369,947 of NW_023458570.1, read as the reverse complement.
GTAATTAAAGATCATTTTTGAAGTGACTTTAAATTAGTGTTGGTAAATTTCAGACACTTCAAACTTGCACTTTATTATTTTAAAATTAAATATGCTACAAAACTGAATACCTAAAAAGTTTTTAAAAAGCCTGATAAAATTTTTGAAATTTTTATGAACTTTTTTAAATTTGTTAAATGTTATGAGTTTTGTACATAGTTGCCAACTTTGATTTGTACAGTTTATTATATAAAACAGCCTGATATAAAATGAACTTTAGTTATATAAGAAATAATTTAAAATAAATCAGTAAAAGTAGATGACAAAATAAATTAAGTAGAATTTCGTTGCTTACTTTTGCACTACAAAGTATGTTATCATTTCTGTTGCGGACATGAGTCCCAATTTGATCGAATTCGATTAAGTACTTTTTCCAATTATTCAAATAATGCACCATTGTGAATGAGTCAGGTGAAATACGTTTCATGTTGGAATTGTAAGCGGGTTCACGGGGTGACTCGGGCCTGCAATTAAATTGCTAGAATTATTAACGTTTTAAACGCCGTCGCAGCCGCATCTCACCGTTTTTTGCATTTTGTCATAGAACGCCATTCGGGCGAACTTTGTCACTGTTTTAACTATATCGCTACTAAATATCGTTTGAAATTTGATTGAAGGCAATAAAAACATTCATGAATTCATTAGCATAATTCAATTCCTCGTCTTTTTATTTCCACGGAAAATAGAATCTCTGGCGCACCCTGCGCTCTCTTTTGCTACTCCAAAAAGCAAACAATTTCAATTAAGTTTAAAAAAATAACACGTTTGGGTTCAATTTTTAAGTAATACTAACTATAGTTTATAAAAAGTATTTTGCAATGACTGAATTTAATTGAAACTGAAATGAGCTGTGAAGTCCCTTTTTTATTTTTTTATAATGTGAAATATTATTTATTATTTACTTTATATATAAATGTACTTAAAAGTACTTAGCTTTTACCTTCAAAATGAAAATACGTATGTATGAATGTATATGAATGTATTTATGAGTTAGACTAATACTAATATGTGAGCATATCAGGGGTCAAAAATAAATGTTATATATAATATACTTTTTATAATACAGGACGGATATATGTATATGTATAGTGTCGGACGAATTAATAGGGTCGCGACTTTATGACAAGTTTTGACTATTTCTTTTGTTTTTTTTTATTGCTTATTAAATTTTTATGAAAGTATAGTAAAATTGTAACAAAAACTATATAAATCCTCATTTCAGACTTTGTGCAAAAATTATAAAAGCTCTGCAGTTTCATCGAAATTTCAAACTTTACCAGAAATAAAAAAGTATTTGAATTAATTTTTGTAGCCCATTAAATTTTAGTATAATAAACGGCAAGTTTTAAGTTTTAACTTGCACGTCATTGTATTAAAATTTAATAGGCTGCAAAAATTAATTCAAATGTTTTTTTTTTCTGATAAAGTTTGAAATTTCGATGAAACTGCAGAGTTTGTATAATTTTTGCATAAAGTCTGAAATTAGGATTTATATAGTTTTTGTTACATATACACAAACAAAAGAAGTAGTCAAAACTTGTCAAAATGTCGCTAACCTATTGATTTGTACCCATGAGGCTATTTTTTTTACAAAGACCAAATTTTGTTGAAAATGAAGATTTGTTTGCTTATGTTTACGGTAATTCTTTAAGTAGTAGGTATTTATCAATATTAGATTTTTAACATTTTATGTTACATTGATTTTAATTAAACTTGAATTACCTGAATTATAACAAATTAATAAAACTTACAAAAAACTGAGCTTCAATGAATACATACCAACAATAAAGAAAAGATTTAAGACTGAAGTCGCATATGTTGTAAAATGTTATTTCTTACTTCTACGACTTCTTGATTTATGTGCCCAGCTTGAACATTGATGTCACCTTCATCTTCATAATAGTTTTCTGGGTCTTGACTATCATTAATTTCCTCATTCGAAGACTCAACATTGTAAAAAATGTATATATTGTGCAGTGCTGCGCAAACGTTTATTATTTGGGTGGCTTTCTTTGGCTCATAGTGCAGCGTACGAGCACCTAACAAACACCTAAACCGATTTTTCAAGACCCCAATTGTGCGTTCCACAATGTTCCTAGCTTTTCATGCCTTTTGTTAAATATACCCTCCACTGATCCGTCATCAGGGTTCTGGAACGGAGTAAGCCTATACGGCTGTAAAGCATATCCTGCGTCACCTGAAAATTATATGAAAATTTGTGTAAAAGCCATAAAATGTGCAATGTATTTGATAATAACAAACCTAATCATAAATTCCTTTCACCCCTGCGGTAGTCATCTACTAATTGGGGTTTTAAAGAAGACATATTGAAAACCGTAGAATCGTGCGTTTCCCCAGGATATCTTGCATTGATGTAACGAATCCTCAGAGCGTTATCACAGACCTGTAAATGAACATATTGAAATAATACTTTCATTTAATATTTTACCTAAATACTTACTATCATCGCGTTTAAGCTGAAGTACCCTTTCCGGTTATAGTAGACCCTTTTTGGGGGCAACGATTTTAATATGTGTCCCATCAATGCAACCTATTTCGCCTGGAATTCCACTTTTCTCAAAAAAATACATTTTCACCTTTCGTTTCTCTTCATCAGTGTAATTCATATTTATCCAATTTTGACACACGTGCTCTTCCAAAGCATAAACATTTCAGTCAAAACTAGGGAAACAGTAGATTAGCCAAGTCCAATATTAATATCGTTTCCTACACTCAGCTGGTAGGCTCCCTGAGCACAGAACCTTAAAGTCGCAGCTAGTTTTAAAATTAGGGATATCGAGATTTTTCTTACACCAGCTTGTAGTTTGCTTTCCAATGTTTCAAACAAATATGTAAATGCAGCTTTCGGTAAACGATAATTTTTCAAAAACCTGTAAAGTTGGTGGTTTAGTGAATTTCTTGGGAAATTTTTAGTTATTTGTACAATGATTTTGTGGCGTGCAGCGAAAGGGGAAGGTGGTGTGGCACCTAAAAAGCCATCCATTAGAAACAGCACAATCCAAACTATAAGACAAGTCATCCTTACCCTCCTGACCCTTCTACAGACCCCCGGGGCCCATTTGAAAATGGGGTAAAACTACCACTTCGACATAGAAAATGTAAACTCACAGTACTTATGCTTTTAGAAAAATACCCTCATCAGTCCAACTCCGGACCACAGTATTTTTGAGCACAACTTCTTTCTGCGTAGGCGTTTACGGATTATAACCCTTAATAAGTCTAATTCTCCTTTCTGTCTTCCCAGAGAAGAGGGGCGGAAGCTCCGCCATCCACAGTGTTTTTGCGCAGAACCAACATCAAAATTTACAAAAAACTACATAATTTATTAATATACTAGTATTCGGAAATTTGAAATCTTTATTTTAAATTAAAGTTTAATTCATTCACTACACGCGTATATTAAATTTGTTGTTTAAGCCTGCAGCTTAAGTTTTAGTATACAAACTTCACCGATAGATGTCGCTGCCAACCACTCGCTAACAGGACTCGTTACTTTATCTCCCTTTTGGCACGAGTCCTGTTAGTCGATCCCGTTGTCAAATTCCACCGTCTGTGGACCCTATAAATGCGGCAATTGAGTATAGCCTCCTCCTATTTTGTGATAGACAGCCAGCGACATCTCAGGTGAGTCAACTCATTTCTATACATTTTCTCTTCAATCAATAAAACTTGAATTTTGTATAATATACGAAAACCTGGTTTCTCTATACCTTTGGAGACTAGGGAACTCGTAAAGAGTAAGTAAAAGATTATCTCAAAGAATCGGCTTCCCCATTGATCCCCGTTGCCGGAATCACGAGGATTTCCGGCCCCTAACCTACCCCGCTCGAACAGATGTTAAATCGGGTCACGCGTTTGGACACAAATACCAAAATCGTTGTACAAATAACTAAACCGTACCGAATTGCTTAAACTAGTTGCGTTCCAGATGCTTCACGATTTGCGGGTTTTTACAGGAAACTGTTCCACGGGGCCACCTTCCATAAGGTTTATTAATGGCGAAAACAGCTTTTCCTGCAAATCGTGAAGCATATGGAACGCAACTGCTATTAATAAAATTCACATATGTATGTACATATACTTCATCTTCCAACTCACCAAACCATGTCTCAACAGTATCCATTTTTTAAATTTTATAATAAAAACAATTGTTTTAAAAATGATGTAAATGAAACACTAAAGAAACAAATGTAAACAAACAAACAGCTGTTTACAGTTTTGTCAACTATTCACAATAGTACAAATTTTTATCGATCAAGTTACACAATTACAAAATAAAAGATGATCCACTCAATCGACAAATTTCTATTCTACTGCCAGTCGACACATACATATACATTCCGAATAATCTCATTTCATAGCCGGAATAAAGAGAATGTGTTTGAAATATACATTAACATATCATCAAGAACGTTCTAAAGAATAAGTAAACAAAAAAGTTTATTCCCAACGTTCAGAATGAATAAAGAAATGCAGCCATACTCTGCTGTAGGTGGTCCCATATTCGAACTCTGTCAGACATAACTTCAAAATGATAATATGAAATTTCGATCTTGCTTTTATTTGAAATGCGTTTAAAGAAAACAATCTCGAGCTTTACTCCTGCATTACTTGTCCACTTGTTTCAAGTTAACTTTTTGTAGCTAACTACAGTTATATATTTTATAGAAATCCCGCAAAAATAGCTAAGTACAAGTAAGTTATTTTTTATCAATTGATAATTTGTTTCTGCAGGGTGGCTACGATTAGTTGGGCCGAAAATGTCCGAGTTCAAATCTTGCTATGCAGAACATATAATTAAAAATTTTTATTTTCGTTTTTTTTTTTTAAATATTAGTATCTGTAAAGTGCACAACGAAGAAAAACTGGTACTTTTACAGGGAACAAGTTACGCAGCGGGAGTCAATTTTCACCTCCTAGGACAATTTCATGTTAAATGCGACAGTAGAAAGCATGGGTGGTAGATTTGCGAGGTACCGGTATTCGACTCCCGAAAACTGTTGAATTCACTAGTTATGTACTAGTACTTTCCGCTGCGGGTACCTATGTATGTATGTACTTGTATAAATCCTTGCTGACATGCCTGTGTTGGGCGGCGAAATTGCACGCAGAGAGCTAAAGAACAAAAGCTTGTTTGCCAGACTTTACCACTTTATTGGTATATCTACCAACTTTTTAGCCGTATTGTATTTTCTACCATTTTCACCATCAAAGGTTAATTATCTACCAATATTTTCCGGAAAGAATGCAAAGAGTAATATGTTCAACAAAACTCATTCAAACTATATTGGTCTGAGAGCCTCATGGCCGTATTGGGCGGTATCAGGACGGTCTGTAAAAATTTTACGGACGGAATGGGAACAAAATCCTTTGCCGATACTCCCGATAAAACCGCAACCTCCGTAAATTCAAAAAATCTTCGTTAAAAAATTTGTATGAAATGGTGACAGGCAATAAGGTCAATGGAAATAAGGTCAATTGACTTTATTTCCCAACCTGGTGCGAAATAAAGTCAATTGACATTATTACCTTTTCAAAAGCGAAATAAAGTCAACAAAAATTTGGAAATAAAGTCATTGACGCTATTTCCTCATTCAAATGGAAATAGCGTTAACAATGCTTAAAGTATGTCGATTCATAGAAAAAAATGTTGTTCTTACAATAAACATTGCCCCGTAAGTGCTGTTTTTTAATAGATGAAAAAGGTTATTGCCAAATCCTCAGTGTTGTGATATTAATCCACACACAATCATGGACTACCACCAATTGATTTTATTAAGAAAATTTAAATTACGAATATGTAAAAACACGATGCGAAAAACTCAACACCTGCGCACAGCTGGAATACGAGAAATATTTGAAGAAAGAGTGTAGAAATGATCCATAACTTGCAAAACAAGTCTCGTTTCCACAAAAATAAAGCGAACACTATGAAATTGATGAAACAGTCCATGTCCAAAAACCCCGGAGGAACACTGAAAGAATTCTGTGATTTAAATTAGCATATTTTGAACAAATTCGGAATGTCTAAGGTGGAAAAGAAACCAACATTTCTAAAAGGAAACAGTTATAGAAAAAGAATTTTCTTACACTGTATTCATGTCTCCGCCAGCAGTTTGTGACGACATCATTTAAAAGCAGCTAAGGACAATGACGACACTATTTATTAGATGGCACATTCAACGAGTTAATGTGCCAAAATTCAGGTATAAACAATTATTGATTATTTAATATCGGAACAGAGATCATATAAGTTAATTGATTGGTTTTCACACACTTTTGAAACACGAATTATATGCTTTTTTAGCGCTGGTTATACTTACATTGTGCTGCAGCGCACAACATGAGTACTATCACATATCGAATCAGTTTAATAAGCTTTGCATACAAGCGATTATACGACGCAGCGCACGACAGAACATGACAGCGAAGTCTGGAGAATTTTGAATTTCGCTATGTGACATTCGCAAAGAGAGCTGCCACTCTCCTTGTACACTGACATTTGTCATTTACGCAGAGATTTGACATTTGGAAAGCGGCAAAAGAAGCGGGCAAATGTAAGTATGAAATTATTTGTGAAAAATTCTAAATTTTAATTGAATTGTTCTTCTTTTTTTAATTTCAGAATGATTGACGACGAGAGGCTGGTGGATTTAGTGCGGGCAAATGAAGCCATTTACAAGAAATCTTGTATTTCTTATAGATTGCCCGAGAGGAAGAGGGCGGCGTGGACAAGCATCGCACGAGAGTTGGGAGCAACAGGTTGGTAAAATTGTTTTTATGTGCATATTTTAACTAAAATACTATATTATAATCATAGAGGAACAATGTACTAGGCGCTGGCAGACATTGCGCGAGAGATATTCCCGGGAGCTGAAGAAATCGGATGCACCATCGGGAAGTGCGGCGGCCCTGATGGACAACTGGCCACTATTTGAAAATATGAGCTTCTTGAAGGAGTTTGTCAAGCCAAGACCGCAAGTATTTTAAAATTTAATATATGTACTAAGTGTTTACGATTAATTTAATTTATAGAACTCGGTGCACAACAAATATTTTGGACGAGTATGTTGAATACCCCCCTTCGCCAAATTTCCCGATGTCGCTTTCGGTGTCGGAGTCGTCTGTGCTGACAGATTCTCTTGACTTCGAGGAGTCGCCGTTATTGACGGAGGAGTTGGCTTGTGGACAATCAACCCCGACAACTTCTCAGAAGAAAAGAAAACGACAAGAAAATGATGCAGATGGAGAGTTTCGCGAGGTATGTAAAATGTACAAGGATCTATGGAAAGAGCGCGCTGCGCAAAAATGTTGTGACACCCTTCGTGCATTTGGGCAAATGATTGTGTTCACTGTCAGCGAAATGAGCCCGGCGAAACAAGCAAAGGCCATACAAGTTGTGACAAATGCCATAATGACCCTTAAATTGGAGCCCGAAGAATAGGAAAGTAAGCTCAATCTCTATGTATCACATACCTTATTATTCTTGCATTTTTTATGTATGTAGATTCATTTATATCTTTTTCTTTGCAGGTCACGACTCATCTTGATGCTTGTGTATACTTTATATTAGATACCTATATAAGTTTAGTTTAATTCAAACATAATCCAAATATTGAAATTGAAGTGCATTAGAATGTTTGTTTTAGGTTTCAAAAGCTATACATTTAAAATAATTATCTATTACATCATTGCATGTTAAACTGCCTTTACACGGGTCGGTTTTTTGTCGTTCATCCGAAATAGACCCGGGTAAATGGCAATTCCACTGTAAAATGTAAATATTTTGGCTAGCCGATTTTCCAGTCGACAAAAATCAACCCGTGTGAAGGCATCTTTAAATAGAAAACAATATTAAATCATTTCGTCGCTGGAATAATGAAATAGTGTAACATGAAAAGTATAGTTTTGAGAAAAAGGAATTGGAAGTTTTTATAAACCATTACAAACCATACAGATACAATTTAGTTTTTCGGGAATAAATTAGTGAGCCAAAGAGATATTTAAGAAAACTAAAGATTTATCTAATAGATTAAAGGATTGTCTATACAATGGTGCAATTATCGAATAATAGTGTATGTGGCATTTACACTGTTTCTTTATTCGAGCGACGATTTGGAACATTGTTAGCCTATAGGTTGTGTGCAAAGGTTTAATAAGTATCATTTTTAAATATAGATAACAAATAATGCTATATTGACAATATTATAAATGACTTATGTTTCTTGTCAAACCTTTGTACACAACCTATAGGCTAACAATTATACAAATGATTTAATATTGTTTTGTATATTACATGTGTAAGTGACTGTATGCATATTAGAAACTGGATTGTTCTTGTACGTATGTACACCCTTCGTCATAATAATAGATATACGATATTTTGACCAGTTTTTACAATTTTCATTTTGTTTATTACATGCTTTTTTATAAAAATCTAGCTCATTATAAAGAAAACACTACACAAATCCGGATTTCAAAGTTTGTAGAAAACACAGTATTGTATATTTTTCGAGCTCAAGGCCACATGAAAATCGAA
>NW_023458570.1:4338772-4351348 GCF_013731165.1 Rhagoletis pomonella | reverse complement strand
TATTTCCGTTGATCTTATTACCTGTTACCTATGAAATATGCACTTTTATGTTTTATTGAGACGAAAACGAACAGCAAAACAAGACAAACTACTCAGAGGATGCCAGACCTTTCATACGTTTTTTTTTATTTAAAACTAGCAGACCCGGCGAACTTCACCCCGCCCAAAATTAATTTTTTTACTGAAATATTTAGGCCCAACATTTTTCCAACAATTCACGTTCACGATCTCCAGTGATACATTTGGCTGCTAATATTACGGTTTGGTGGTTAGATTAGATTAGATTAGATTTAGAGGAGGGAGCAGGTCACCTAGTTACCGCGACCGAAACGATCTATTGTAACAAACCTCTATTCAACTACAGGTCATCGTTGATCCACGCACTGTTAAGAAACCTCGGGAGGTCCTTTGGCTGAATGCCATGCAGGTCGTGTGCTTCTAGGTACGGTGATCCTAGGAAGCGAAGTCTGGTCCTGGTAAGGGCTTCACAGTGGCACATAATGTGCTCTGCTGTTTCCTGTTCTTCGTTACACATCCTGCACTGGTCTGAGTTGACAACTCCTATATTTGACAAGTGTTTAATTACCCTACAGTGGCCAGTAAGAAAGCCTGTAACAATTCTTACTTCATTCCTACGGAGATGAAGGAGTTCTTCGGTTCTCCTTGTTGATATAACCGGAATGAAGGACTTGGCCTGTCTGTTACCTTCTGTATTGGTAATGTTGTGCTTCGTTCTTCATCCAGATATAGTAGTTCCGTCTAACAGTGCTCCATGGCAGTCCGGTAAAGGGTCCTGGGTCTATGAACCCCGGTGCAGCCGTGCATGACTCCACTGTGTCCCGGTACCCATATGAGGTATACCCGGTTCCTTGAGGCGATCAGTATTAAAAGTTGTAGACAATCCCACACCAGCTTTGAGGTGACCTCGTGCGCTCTAAGAGCGAGGAATGCCGCTCTGCTGTCCGAGTGCATATAGATGTGATTTTTGGTTGCCCCGCTTTCTACATACTGCCTAAGAAAAGTTCAATGGCGTGAACCTCGGCCTGAAAGACACAGTTACCCTGCCCCATGCTGGTGAAAAGGAGCAGTCTGGGTTGTATACCGTTGACTCCTGCTCCGACGCCGTGGCCAGTCTTTGAGCCGTCAGTATACCAGATGTGGCTGTCCTTCCGGGGTTTAGGTTGTTCATTGTCCCAGTTATTCCTGTCAGAGAAAAAGACCTTGAAGTTATGTGAGAAGTTAAACCTCGATAGGCACAGGTCCACAAAACTTATGCGCAATCCATCTTCTTGTTCTATAACCCTGAGAATGGAAGGGTGTATATACTTCTTGTCCTCTACACTGTCCCTTGAGATGAGCCTTGCTGCAAACAGCAGATCCTCTTTCTTGATTATAATGTGTAGGGGAGGCAGGTCAAGAAGCACCTCGAGAGCCGCCGTTGGTGTTGTTCTCATCGCGACAGTGATACCCACGCAGGCCAGTCTCTGTAGTTTGCTGTGCTTGGACGGTGTGGACTTCCACCAGACGGGTGTAGCATAGGTAAGAATGGGTTTGGAGACGGCATAATACATCCACCTCGCCAGTTTACGTCTGATTCCCCAGTTCCGTCCCATACGTTCCGGCAGGTCCAGATAGAGGCCCTGGTCTTTTGAATAGTTTTATCTAGATGTGGATTCCAAGAGAGCTTGTCATCAAGGATGACTCCTAGATATTTGGCTTCTTTGGAGAAGTGTATTTTTCACCTTGAAGGAATAGTTCTACTAATTTATCCCTTTTCCTTTTCCTGGAGAAAATGACTATGCTAGTCTTCTTTGGGTTAACGTTTAACCCATTTTTACTACACAAATTGGCGACTACGTTCAGGGCATTCTGTAGGAGGTTGGAGATGGTATCTTCGAACCTACCCCTGATTAGGGTGACAATGTCATCCGCACAGCCCTGAACGTCGAAGCCTTTTTCGCTTAGAAGGCAGAGTAGTTCATCCACTACGATGAACTATAGCAGAGGGGAGATTACTCCCCCTGCGGGCAACGTTAGCTATCCAGCGACATGTGGTTTGATCAACCCCTCTGCACCGGACGCAATTGTCCATTAGAGAGTGTTCTGTGTTGTCGAAAGCGCCCTCCACATCCAAGAAACAACCCACCACCACCTCTTTGTTCTCCAGGGACTCTTCAATTTTCCTTGTTAGATTCTGAAGAGCGTAGATAGTAGATCTTCCTGTAAGATAGGCATATTGGTGTCTGTACAAAGGGTTCCTGGTAAGGAAACTATCCCTGATATGCCTGTCTACGGTTCTTTCCATTGCTTTTAGTAGGAAGGACGTAAGACTAATGGGTCGGTATGACTTTGGTTGGTCTACCCACCTTCGGGATGTAGCGGACCGTCACTTCCTGCCATTGTAGTGGAAGGGACTCCCATGCGAAACATGCTCTGAAAGGTGGTATCAGGAAGGGTAGTAGGCGGGGTAGTCCCTTTTGGAGATGAGGTGCTTCAAAAGGCGCTGAGGCAGACATAGCCCATCTTATTCTATCCTCGCCGAACAGACCTTTGGCAATTCTCCAATCCTCTGCGCGTGATAGTTTTATCCCAGTCTGCGTGTGGATTGTTCTGGTTGTGTTCAGTGGAAAACAGTCAGGAAAATGCACCTCGGCTAGCAAGTTAATGGATGCAGCTGTTCGTGAAGGATCCATTGGGTTTTTCAAGAGCCCTAACTCATTAGTGTGCGTCTATGCGAGTATTCTGTGGATTCTTGCGCTTCCCGTAAGGTCCTTGATCCCTGTACAGAAAGGAGCCCATGAATTCGCCTTAGCACATCTAATCTCTGTACTATACTCAGTGAGGGCAATTTTATACCTTTCCCATTCACCGGTTCGTTTAGCTCTGTTAAAGACCTTCCAGGTATTTTCCCTAAGTTTGGCCAATTTGTTATTTCACCATTGAGTCTGTCTGTTGTTAAGCTTAGTGACTTCTGGACAGGATTCATGGTAGGAATCCACAATGGCTGATGTCAGATCTGAGCAGCTAAGTTCAAGATCGACTAAGTCATTTACCTTTCGCTTGCACCTTTTCAGACCGTGCTGCAGAAGTGCATCGTATAGATCCCAATCGGTGGTTCTTGGTCTTCTGTAGGTGGTAGCAGTTGGTAATATGATTTCAAATCAAAAACGGATATGCATGTGATCTGATAAAGAAATTTCTCTGCCCACTTTCCATTTTTTAACGACATTACTGATAAACGGAGTGGATAGAGTGAGATCTAGAACCTCCTCCCGTATACTGTTTTTAAAAGTGGGGGAGTTACCTACGTTTAAAATTTCTAACCTATTAAGCCTAATAAATTCAAGTAAGTACGCACCTCTTTGATTTATGTTACTGCTGCCCCATATGGTATTGTGGGCATTAGCGTCACATCCCACGATAAGTTGCAGTTTATGTCTGCCACAATAGTCCACTAGTCCCTGTAGTGGCAGAAACTCGGAATCTCTGGAGTCGCCGGGGAGGTACGCTGAGCAAATGATTAGCTCTTGCGTGTTTTCTCCGATAGATAGGCTCACCTTCACTGCAATCTGGTCCTTATTGGTATATTCTGGAATGAGAAAGGCGTTGATATGATTAGCTATCATCAGGCAGGCTCTAGGCCGTCCTTCGGTGAAGGAGTCATAGAATAGCTTACCTGGTAGTCCCTTTATCTGGTTCCCATAAATGTACGGCTCCTGGATAAAGGCGATGCCAAGGTGATCCTCATAAAACGTCTGTGCCAGGACCGCTGAAGCTGCCTTGGCATGTTGTAAGTTTATTTGGATGCGCCTTACTACCATATTCATTTTTCGGGTCATCCGACTGGTTACTCTTCCTCATTCACTTCGGGAGCTTCGTCCCATCTAAGCGGCGAGTCGAGTGTGGACCCTTGCAAGTGTTGGTTGGGCGGGCATGGGAAGTGTTACCTTGGCCTGCCTTTTGTGTACGTGGCGACGCCAGTTTAGTAGAGCGGGCATGGGTTGTGTTACCTTTGCCTGCCTTTGGTGGCTGAGACACCTCCAGGGTAGAGGATACTGCGGGAGGTTTCGCGCTCTCGCCACTGACGCCAGCCTGATCGGCGCTATCGCCTTGCCTGACCTGTTCCGCACGGTCCCGGGACGGAGCACCGTGGACTTCCATGCAGTGGGTCTTGCGAGATGCCTGGGCTACTGCTCCTTGGCCGTCTCTGTGCGATAGGTGACTTGCTGTCGCCCCGTCCCGTTTTAGGCGTAGGGAGATCTGGCCAAAGTTGAGGAAGATTCTTCCACCCTGCGCCGCAATCCTCTCCTTTGACTTCTCGTCCACGGAGAAAGTTACCATCTCTCCCCCGTTCTCATCCTTGAGAGACTTTAGAAAGCGCCAACGCGCAAAGTTTATGCCCACGTTTTGTGTGGCTAGGTGCTTCATAAGACGGTCCGCCGTCATCAGGTGGCACGTAAGCAACGCAGACAAAGGTCTTGGGAATATCATTGCCCTGTGACACCTTCAGCCCAGCTGTCACAGCAACGAGCCAATCTCTTGTCTCCTTGTTGTGGCAAGTGAGCGAAAGCCAACTGTCACGAACCACACTGCTGATGAAGCCAAGACTCGCGGTGAGGTTTTTGGGTTGTCCATCTCTGCCAGGAGACTTCTTTTTATCAGCGAGATTTCCTCCTCGCTTAACTTAGCATCCGGGGGTTCGGCATGAGTAATGGCTACCTTGCATGCCGCCGCGATGTCTCTGTAGGACACCTGCTTAGACATGTCGGGTTCATTGCCCTGAACACCTGGATTCGTAACTGCTTCCACTGGAGCAGTGGTTGTATGGGAGGCCTTAGCCTTCGCTGACTGCCGAAGGTCGTCGGGCGAGTAGCTGGTGGCCCTGCTTCGCTTCGAAGAGCTAGGTCCCTCTTTTGTCGCGCCGTTGGCCCTTAGCTCCTTGACCTTCTTGTAGCGCTCTCTCTCCATTTCCTTCGCTTTGGTAGGTTCAATGCCGTCCCTGATCAAAGCACGTATTCTACGCTTCTGGGCTCCGGTGAAGTACTCGAACTTCTTCCGGTTTTCCGCTGTTCCTTCAGCACTAGTGTTCGTAGACGACTGAGTGCCAGGATCCTGGCTATCGCCCTCCGTGATTGGTTCGAGTCCCTGATCACCTTGCGCAGAAGTGGTGGTAGAACCAGGTGAGTTTAACCTGAGTGAGGCATTAAGTCTCTGCTCAAGGTCATTCTCAGACCTAGTGGGTGAATTGAGTAGGGAAAGTTCCTCTGACTCCGTTATGTGGTTTTTATTTTCAATAGTTATTTCATCCATAAAGTTTTTTTTTTGAAATGCGAAGAAGGTGTCGGTCCGCCACCCCAGTGCTCCCTTGTGATGGTAAGGCTGGTTACGATGTGAGGGCGCCCGGTATCACAAAGGAAATGCGCTTGCGATGCCCATGTTCCCGTTCCCAGCACCATTCAACCATCGGCACGCTTTCAATTTCCTTAGTTTGGTAACGGGTAAAAACGGGTTTCACTGAGGGAATTCTTCTCGTCATCCTCAAGCTACCCGCTGTGCTACCCCTCAAACCGGGCTTGGGACCATCTATGGCAGAGTTACGGTTGTATATCCCTACCAAGCTCCAGTACTCTACCACGCCTGCTTCACTTAGCGCTAAGAAATACACTGTACGACCTGTTCCCCGCGCCCATTTTCCAAATTGATTTCATATATCTCCATATCGAGTTCCAGTGCCTTGCCATGAACACTAGCTAGAAACAACATATCGAGGGCTTATATTCAATACCCTCTATCAACAATTTTGATGAAAATGAGTTTTTGATGGTAACGTGAGCTCTTATTTATCCTTCAGCCATGACAATAATGCCAAACTTAAAATTTTGCTTTTATGGTATTATATTCTCATTTTGAAAAATCCACTATCTGCAATAACATTTTGTTACAAAAGCAAAATCCCTTATCTACACAATTTTGCTGGAAAATCGTTTTCATTACCATTTTTTGTGGCAGGTCAAATAAAGACTGGGTTAGTTACATGTATGTATATGTTCCGGTAAAATCCGATCTTACGTCAAGCTAGTTTTGCCCAGGCTAAACTTGTTCCACCTAATGCGATGTCCAACCGAAACCAAATCTTGTGGACTGCGTAGCTTCAGTTGGACTGATGATGAGAGTTGCAAAAATAGTTTATTCTATGATCGGGTTTGGCCGGTAGCTTACGGGTATATACATGTCCGCTCATTTACTACAATAATTTCATAACTCAAAAAATCAAAACTCCAGAAAGACGGTTTTAAAGTTTTGAATTTACATATACGCCGATACTAAAAATGAATACATATTTTATTCTAGTGAGATTCTGGTAAAGGCCTGTATGCAGCTCTCAAGAAAAGCAAAAACTCCATATAAAATGGCGTACAAGAAATGGCTAAGAAATTTTCTTGAGTCAAATTTCCTTAAGGCAGTACGCAGTTCTTAAGAAATTTACTACGCTTTCTACTACGGTTTTCTAAAGTTTTTTGTGAAGAAAGAGCATAAGGCAACCCAGTTTTGCAACAGAAATATATGCCCGCTCCATTATTTCTTGAGGAAAGAGTGAGGCAACAGGCTGTGAAGTATCAAAAAATGTCAAAATTCCTTGGACACACACGCGAAATAATGGCAATTTTTTCTTGACTGTTTTCTTGAGAGCTGCATACAGGGCTTAATCGATACAGCTTTGATATTTTTACACGAAATAGAAGAAGACGTAGCGATAATTCCCGTACCCCGTTCTAAAAAATCATCCGTATCCCATCAAACATAGAGTCATTAAACTCCATAACTACATTTTATTTCAAGGGTTATATCATCAAGAGTGGGAAACTGCTATTATTATTCCTATTGCCAAACTAAATACGCTAATGATATTTTAATTTTTTCTAAGACTAAGGACTTGACGCAAGTAAAAATTATTTTGTCTAACATACTAAACGATCTAATCAATTGGTCCAAATCTTCAGGAGCTCAGATTTAAGCTGAAAAAGTAATTTTTTCACATATGCAGAAAATACAAATAAATACATACATCCAACCCTCTCCTTGTCTAACACCCCTCCATACATTGAAAATATTTGGGATGATTTTTTACAATAAACCTACTTTTAAGAAGAACTGCCATTATGTAAAAGTAGACTTTGGGCTCGTAATTTATGGACACTGCGCAAAAAAACATCTTAAATTGCTAGAAACACCTTACTATGTAGCAGAGGAGAAAAAGCATCCGTGCATTTCCCCCCTCGCCAATAAAAGCTATCTCTCACGTCGAATCCTGCTTTCAACAAAAAAACTGATGTAGCAAGCAATCACCTTTATTTCGTATATTAAGCTACATCAAAGAATTCGACATCATCCGATGCTTACTAAAGTAAAAACTCTACCGCAAGGGCATTTGCCCAGTTTGATACTCATAAATTACCTGGGAGCTTATTTTCACAGACGGTTCCAGAAATGGTGGTAACAAAAGGGTGTTACAATTGTCTTCAGTGCTTTTCCCCCGTACTGCTCGGCATTTACAGCCGAATCAGCTGTACGTTTCGCCTCTATAAACGAAGGAAATTTCCTCATCTGAACGGACAGTAAACCAGCTAGCGAAGCCTCTTTTAACAGTGCTAATGATTCTCATATAATTTCGAAATCACGTGAAATACTCTTTTGACACAAAAACACATTAAACGCATTAAAATCTTAGTTTAACATAGTATTTACGTCTAAAGAACTGACATTTTCATTATTCTGCAAAACCCTCTATCAGCAAATTTTTCTATATAAATAGTTATAATTCGAATTGCAATAACCTCTATCTGATCTTTAAACTAAAATTAAATGAATTAAAAGTAAAAAACTAGTTTTAGTATATTGCGTGAATATTTAAGACATGCGTGTGTACTTAAAATTATTAACACTTTTAAAAACAGCTGCCAAAACAGTTTTTTTGCTCTCCTGAAAAATTGAGATTTTGCAGATAGAGGGTATTGAATATAACTATGTCTATAGCGTTGTAGGGCTCATACAGCTCGTCTGCGACTCGGCCTGTCTGAAACTTCATTTGGTGGCGAACGGCTCGAAGAGGTCTTTCCCAAATCTGACGAAACTGGTGGTATAGCTCAACGTCATTTTACACCGCCGTGTCAATTTTGTGGGTATGTGAAATTCATACATAGCGGAATAAATATATTCCGGATTAGTTTTATAAATAACCAAATCGACATATGCCTAGTTGTTCACAATCCGACAGTGGCGCAATTGTGCCATATGCCACAAAAACGAAGTAGGCAACCGTTGCTACTGAACAGTGGCACATTTCTCACATTTACCGTGAATATTGGCACAAGTCAAAAATTGTCGATAGGCTAGTGATGCTTTTATGGGGGATAACGGAATTTTTTGATTTGTGTCGTTGTTCATTACATAGTTTCAGTAAGACACATAGCGCCGTTTTCTTAAGTAGGCTTAAAATTTATATGGCCATTAAACATAAATTGAGTTCTGAAAAAATATATTTAAAAGTCAGATAAATCGTAAACCCTACTTCAGAAAATGGCACTCAGTAACTTTTTTATAGAAAATAACGACATTTTACGTTTTGTGCCGTTGTTCGGTAATACCATTGGAGTTATTTTCGTTTAACTCCCCTGACGCAAGTGATTTTTTTTAGATCCACTTAATGAAAAACTACTTTAAAACAAATGCAGGGAGTACTCTTTCTACCCAAATAAACAATTTGTGTCTTGGAAGTATGAAAAAGCATATGTGAAGTGCAGAACGAAAGTGTATTTAAAAGAAACATTCTGACTTTGAAGTGCTTTAATCCAAATGCATTTTAAATTTACTTTCTCCTGGGGCATGGCCATGTTAATAAAGTTAGTTGCTTATATGAAAAAATTTTTCAAGCAACACATATGAAATTTTGACAAATCAAAAAGTAAAGTAAAAACAAAATAAAAAACAATAACAAATTTCAAATCAAACTGATTTGTGTAGATCTGGGGCGTCTATTGTAAAAATTTTGGAGGCTGTTATAATATATCTTACTTTATTATACCTTTCATGAGCATGAAATGGTATTATAACTTTGGTCCGATGTTTGTAAGTACCAGAACAAAAAGAGATAGACCCATTAAAATGTATACTTATTTGATCAGAACGTCGACCTGAGTTGATTTATCCATGTCCGTCTGTCCGTCTGTCCGTCTGTCTGTCTGTTTGTATGCAATCTAGTCTCTCAGTTTTCGAGATATCCGTATCAAATTTGGTAAGTGCGTGTATTTTTATAATGTATTAATCATTTGTCGGAACCGGAAGAATCGGACCACTATAACATATAGCTCCCATACAACTGATTGTTCAGATATGAGATTTTTCGTTATAACTTCTCCATTTATGCAGCTAGGAACATGAAATTTTGCAGTACTTGCACCTATTATCAACAGAATACTTACAGTGGAAATTACAAAGATCGGGTCACTATAACCTATAGCTCCCATACAACTGATTGTTCAGATATGAGATTTTTCGTTATAACTTCTACATTTATGCAGCTACGAACATGAAATTTTGCAGCACTTGCACCCATTATTAACAGAATGCTTACAGTGAAAATTACAAAGATCGGTTCACTATAACCTATAGCTCCCATACAACTGATTGTTCAGATATAAAATTTTTCGTTATAACTCCTCCATTTATATAGCTGGGAACAGGAAATTCCGCACTGTTTTCAATAATTATCAACAGACAACTTACAGTGAAAATTAAAAAGATCGGATAACTATAACCTATAGCTCCCATACAACTGATTGTTCAGATATGAGATTTTTCGTTATAATTCATGCATTTCTGCAGCTAGGAACATGAAATTTCGCACCATTTTCACTCATTATTAACAGAATACTTACAGTGAAAATAACAAGGATCGGGTGACTACAACATATATCTTCCATACATCTGATTGTTCAGATATGGGATTTTACTGTAAAACTCCTTTATTTGAACAGCTAAAACCGATAAATTTCGTAAGATATTTTATAAATAATAATACAAAGTCTACTGAGAAAATCGTCAAAATCTATGCTGTATAAGCTTTATCTCCTATAGCACTGATTGTTCAGATACCAGTTTTTGCGATATATCTCCTTTATGTAGGAAACTAAACCCAATAAATTGTGTCGGTTTACATACCGATCACATAGCAGTGAAAATCACTTAGATTGGTGCTAATATAAGGTATATCTTCCATACCTCTGTTTGTTCAGATGCGATTTTTTATATAGGTATGTAACTCCTCTATCGATGTATGCAGATGTACTCAAAAGCAGTAATCTGTCAAAGTAAAATTTGCAGATGTTCATGAAAGGTATGAAGCCTTCGGCATAGCCGAAGACAGCGCTGCTCTTACTTGTTATATTTCTTAGGTTTCCTACATCATTTAAAGTTGATAGAATGAATTCAAATATTTTCTTTTGTCAATTACGATGTTTGATTTCACTGTTAAAAAATGGAACTAAACAATTCTTCAGGGTGCTCACGGATTTCATTTACTTCAATAAGAAAATTATTTGCAACATCAATGCAGTTCTACACAGAGTAGCCATAGGTAATAGCTACGGTGACCATCCATTCTGTATTATACGGGACAGTCCCCTTTTTTGACCCATTGTCCTGGTAATTTATTTATTTCATACGGGACGCAAAATGTTATGTATTTCTTTTAATATCCTGTATTTGTCCCGTATTCGGTGTTCCGACGCCTTAACAGCTCATTAAAATGGCATGCCATGAACGAATTTTAAGTGATGTTGGTACATGATCGTAATTTTCTTTATAAACAGTTATTATTTTCTAATCCGAATACTTGCGATTCGAATCAAGGAATACATACATTGGCTAAAAAAGAAATTAGGACTCGACATTTTAGTAAGTTTTGGCTATTTTTCCTTACTTTATTTAATATTTATTATTTATTTTATGAAGGTAAAGCTATTTTCCTAATAAAACCATATAATACCAAATTTCCAATTTGGTGCAAAAAACTAATTCCGCAATGTCAAAATTTCCAACTTTTTAACTAGAATCTTTAGGAAAAGTTATGTAAACAGCTTTACCGAGGCGCAAATATCTGTTTTCAAGTATAGTATATAATATGTACTCGTAAGTATGGTATATATAATGACTCGTAGTTGGTGTGACTGCCGTACTGAGTGCCATACTTAAGAGTGTTAAGCTTGCGCTTGACAGCTTGTTTTTTTCTAACCGGTGTGTGGTTGCCGCTGTAGCCAAAGGGTTATATACAAATTTCTACAAGGAACGCGATGAATTCTCAAATGAAATGTGAAATGTCATAACCGGGCACTTGATAATCACCTGAAATCTTTGTCAGATTATTTTTCGGATGGTAGTAGTAATATCGGTTTGGTAGAAAATCCATTTACGAAGCATTCATAGATCTTCAGAGTACTTCGACATTGAAGCACACATTTGAATCTGTATCTTTGAAAGAGTTTTGGGTTAGTATTAGGAGTAAGTATCATGAAGTCGCTAAAAAAGCCATCTGAACTTTGCTTCCTTCTGTAACAACGTACTCTGTCAACAGGGTTTTCAGCTTACACTTATACAAAAAACAAATACAGGTCGAAATTATATGCTACTCCAGAAATGCGCATACAGCTTTCAGACATTGGGCCGTATGTATAAAACTTAAGCAAACGCTTTGTCTTAAAATGTCAGACCTTTCACTCGATTCGTTCAAATAACTTTAAGTGAAAGGTATGAAATTTTAATAAAAAGCGATTGCTAAGTTTTTATGCACACGGCCCATTATATCGAACTACTATTTTATAAAATAACTAATATTTCACTGTTTCATTTTTCACATTCAAATTTTAAGTATGTATACTATTTCTAGTAAAAGTTTTTGTTCATATTTAAATTGCACTGCCTTTGATTTTTAGTAATTTAATGTGGGGTTCAATAAAATTAAACTTGTTTAGTAAGGGTTCCATCATCTTAGAAGTTTAAGAACCCCTGCAATAGAGCATTATACTGGTTTGAACACGGCGCCATCTGAGTGTCACCACAGACCCCATCTTCATACAGTGTAGTACACCATACGGTGGTGTCATTTTAATTGCTAGGAATGTAGTAAATGCCACGATATTCTCATCATTCTTGAGTAAAAGCTTTAGATTTGGAAAAATACATAAGTTTCTGGCGTTCTCACCACTCAAAAGCAAAAACAAAGTACGTGTAATTTTTCAAAGAATTAAGGCGCTAGCGCTTTTCATCTATTGGTGTTGGCGCGGCAACTCCAGCTACGGTGTTAGCGCAATTACGCCGCGCAGCGCAGTGTTACCCATGCCTAACACAGAGCACATACTACCCAATATAATAGAGTATGGTATTTACTGAATAAGAAAATTAAAATGACAACAATAAGGAATCGCTTCTACCTTCGTCCAAGAATAATTCAATGTGATGGTCTCTTTTTTAGAAATCATACTTTTTCCGTGCAGTTTACTTCTTTAAAAATTTCCATAGCGT
>NW_023458570.1:4275346-4308772 GCF_013731165.1 Rhagoletis pomonella | reverse complement strand
TATTACTACGTTTATACGCATGCATAAGTCGCTTTAATGCATTTCGCCGCGATTCAAAACATATGTATAAACTGAATTTCAATTCGCTTTGAAAGAGCGAAGTGTTTTGGCTCACACTCCATTTCAAATCGGTAGTTTATTTCTCCAGACAGTTAGAAAGAGTGTATAAACACCGCAAAGCGAATTAGAGATCAGCTGTTCCGCTCAAATTCCAAATAATCGCATCAGTATTTAAAAGCTGATTAATAATAATCGTTCTATTTCTTTGCCACGATTTTATAATGCCGAATAAAACTAGATTTGTATCACTTTCCATTATGTTAACTTATAAAATGTCAAATGAAAACAGCTTATTTTGTTTGCTTTTGAAGACGGTTACTTTGATGCCGATATAAAGCCGTAAGTATAAACACTAGAGCGAAATGTGTACGGTGTCAATGCGCTTTCAATTAAGTCGATTATTCTGTGCGTATAAACGTAGTATATGTTAGTGTTTGGCCGTACTTCTCCTCCGATTTGTGGACTTCTCCTTGATGTTGTCACAGAACGGCAATTATGTTTTTATGAGAATCTGTTTTTGCATGGCAGAATACGCTCGGAGGTTTGCCATTGTCTGCCGAGGGGTGGCCGCTATTAAAAAAAACTTGTTTGTTGTATTTTTTTGATGTCGGTCGGAAACTGGGCTCCAACCCAGGCCCAGGTGTAGTGCGTATTGCTAACCACTACACCATAGCGTTTTATTAATAACATTTTGTATTTTATTATTTGTTTTATTATAATTGTATTTCCACATTTCTACTAAAACCTATTTACTTAACTGCCGTTTAACAAACAAATACTCTTTATTTTAATTGTTTATTTAAATTTTGCTTCTGATGTTTTTAGGTGCTTAGCGAGTAGCTTATTCAAACCCGTTCATTTTTTCTATGCATTTATTTGTTTCTCCATTACAAGTACCTCTTTTATTTTACCTTTTATTTCCTACTTTTAAAATTATTTCATGACACATTACTGCTAAATTCCGTCTAACAGTCGAAAGGGTTGTCTGCCAGTTTTATGTAATTTACATGCTAAAAATATTTACACTCCTATTATATTTTAATTATTTTTACCTATAAGTAATTGCGTTAATTTTTATTTAAGTTTCCCACTTTTTACATTTCTTTATCAAATTCAGAAGAGTTTACTTCAATTGCGCTAAGTTCACCTAAACTTATATAGTTTCTAGCTTTGCATTATCATTGTTTTGCGTTAATTTGTTTTTGTTGATGCTGTATTTAATTCAAATTGCTTTAATTATATATTCCCCTGCTTTGCATGTTTGCTTAGTTATGTTTGTGTTTGTATTTTTAGTTTGTTAGTATGAAAGAGACTTTTTGGAGTTTACTTTTGCAGATTTTTCCTGTGCCAATAAATTTCTTCATATTTCAAATATTTTATTAGAACTCAACATGCTTAGCTATATTTTAGTTGGTTGCATTTGATAGGGTGACCCAAGCGTCAAATTGACCAAATCAATTTTTGCCTTGTTCTTTTAAAATGATTTTTTAGGAAGCAGCTAAAACTCCTTTTTATATGAAAAAATATAGCAGCATTAACACCCTGCCTGACGTCCACTAACATCTACGCCAACCCTTCAAACAGCAGCATACATATTATGCAGTTTTTGCCATTTAAATTTTTGTTTCTAAGTTTGTGTAAAAAATTTCAGTTTTTTCTTCTTAAATTTCCACCATTTTTATTTTTTTCTGAAATCATTATGGGTATTCATCTACGCGTGTAAATGCTTCGTAAGCGTGTAAACCTCGTAAATAAACCGGGTTTCAAACAACATTACGCAAGCTTCCGAGGTTTACGTGGCTATGAGGCATTTACGCGTTCAGATGAATTGCCCTAATGTACTTAATTAATATACTAGTATACTTAATACATAGTTACTGAATCCATTAATACAACTTGTGATTCGTGTCCATATAACTAATTAAACTTAGGTATATACTTATGTACATACATATGTATGTACGTATGGCTCACGTACATATGTATGTATGTTGTTCAATTTCAAATTTTTGATGGAACGAAAACAGTCTTTGGATATTCATTACATTTTTAACTTTTTTGTTTTGAATTTTTTAAATAGGTTTAATTAATTATATTACGCATTACTTGATATAATTACAACTACGTAAAAACGAAAACACAGAGTAATTAATTACATAATTAATTATAATGCTTACACTCATTTCAATTACTCTTGACATTTTGCCGTATGAATAAAAACAAAGCAATTGCTTTTTCTTAATATTTCAGACCTTAATTTAATTAAAAAAAAAAACAGGTTAAAGGTCTGAAATTTTAAGAAAAAGCAATTGCTTTTTTTTATACAGCCCAATGCAGTGAAAGCTCCCATAAGCGGACACCGATGGTCACCTACTTTTTGTCCGCCTATGGGAGATGTCCGCTTATAGGAATTTCGCGAAAAATAATATAAAAATTTAAATTGCGGGATCATACATTATAATAATATTAATCTTTCAATAAATAAAACAGAATTAATGAAAAATAATATCAAATTTATAGCGTTTTCTTTTCTACCGACAAATCTCATTACCCGCTTCGCTGAGGCAGTAAGAAGAGGGCAATGAAAAGTAAAAGTTTATCGGGAAGTCCGTGTATGGGAGAGCATTTGGTATGGAAAAAAACCAAAAATTGTTCGTTCCCAAAAATGTGTCCGCTAAAAGGCGATGTCCGCTTATTAGAGCGCCCGTCTATGGGAGCTTTCACTGTATTTTATTTGGCCTAGTTAAGTAAAATATGCTACAAATTCATGTGTTTTGCATTGTTTGCTTTTTTTATTACGCATACATAAATATGTTCATATATGTTAACCCTGGAAACCACGCTTTCAGAGCGATTTAAATAATAGAGAAATCAAAGAACTCGTAAGGAATAATTATTTCCCTTTCCGGTTTTTGCCGAATTTTCGAAAATGAAAATTACCTGCACACGTCGAGCTTTTTACGAAATTTCGGAAGAAAATCGGTAAAGAAATGAAATTAATTCTGCGATGTGAATTTACTTAAAGAAACCGTGCAGAAATTTCTCACGAGTTCGTGCCAACCAGTTCATATGATTTTCTTTGAATATTCGTAAAGAAATCGAAACTCATTGCCGATACGGAAACTTTTGTTTGTGGGTGCTTAAATTGAAAGTGTGTTAGTATTTTGGACGAAACATTTCTTAATGACAAACTTGCTAATGGTTAAATAAGCCATACACTTATGGCAATAACAGACTGTCTATAGTATAAATGCTTGCATTAGACCTTTCTAATTTGATATTAAAAGTGGTCTAGGGTAAATAATTTGGATGGACTTCTATATACGTACACATATACATAAAGGCAATTATTGCAGTATTGCTATCAAGAATTTTCCTAGGAATGCTTGATATATGGTTTCCCATGGCAGCACGAAATTCACAACAAACTTTATTTAAATTTTCTGCAGGCGTTCATTACTGGAAAGCATGCTATCCTAAGCCTACGAATATTTTTGAAATATATATTTTTTGTTTCGTTTGTTGAGTTCTGGGCTGAGTGAAAAAACTATTGTTATGAGAGTAGAAAACTACACTTTGAAAGTAGTTTTTTTTTTTTTGAGACGCTAGGGGGGTGGGGGGAGGTTGTCAGAACACCTACAAGAGCTAAGGTATTTTTCAAATCTCCAATGTTGTTTCTCAACAATACCTCAAGTGGTGGATCATAGCCTTCTCACCAAAAAGGGAATTTTTCTTTGTTTGAAAATAGGACTGGTTCTCAAGTTGAGAAAATGCTAGTTCTCAACTCAGCGTCTCTCTCGTTTCTCCCGGCGAAACAGAACTTAATAGTTTATTACTATTTCGTTTTGTTTATTACTTCAGCAGTTCGGTACAATACGGAACAAAACGGCTGCGCTCACATGATAAGCTTCAAGGTAAAGTGTTTAGCTTTCATATGTGAAATTACGGTAAAATTGTTTACCGTTATTGGAGTGAACACGTTGCTAAAGATTAGTTGCGTTCCTTAACTCGCAAGAAGTTGCAAGAATTTACAGGAATTTACCAGAAAGCGTTCCCGTACTCGGTTCTCTGGCTTCTTTTGCCTTTTGCCAGTTTTACAGGTTTTAACCCAGAAAAGTTGGGGAACGCAACTATTCACTAGTGTGCACAAAACTGTAAAAAACCACAAATGATATGCTGGTCGATGAGCAAATGCAAACTGTTTTGTGCGGGTTTTTCGTATCCTGTGCAAGATACTTGAATCTTCTTGGACATTTCTGTGTAAAAATTCCCTTACTGAAAGGGAAGCAGACGGCGTTCCAAATAACCTACAGAGCCGTGGACAATAGACAAGTAAATGAGAAATATCTGAATATGGGTTATCTTATCTCTTACTAATTCTAGCCCTGTAAAGAGTGCGTCAGGGATGAGGGTTGTGTGTAACGATGCCTGGGATAAACGGCTCTCTTTTAGATATTTCCGATTCAGCAGAGGTCTCTATGATTGCTGGTTTCATTAAGGGCCAGATCGCTTACAATTGGCTTGTCTATTTGCAGTTGAATCTGTAAAGGTTTATATTTAACGCTCTCGTACCACGCACGGTATAACACGGCCAAACTTGGACTAAAGCTTGCCAAAAAATTATACAGTTTTAATATTGCTAATAAGGCAATAATAATTTACTCCTCATATTCATTAACTATGTGTGCTAGTTCACATTATTACAAATATGGAGTTCAGGGTAATTTCTGGGCTGATTAAATCTTGCAGTTCCCTAATTTTTCAGTTGTTGACCAAAGCAAATACATATGTATATGTATGATTGGGCTATTATATTTCCTTTCCACCTAGCAATAGCTGGGATGAAATCTGACGAAAAGTCGGCGCGGAAATCAAGTAAAAGTTTAAAATATACTAACAAGGACGAAAAATCCCTTTCTTTAGAGTTTCGTTAAAATGAATTTTTGTAAATATCAGGTTTGTGATACATTAATAAAATGGTTTTATTAAGTAAGTTATCTGTACAAAGATCCATATATCGCACACCGTCTTTAAAAGAGAGACAACTCAAAATTTGGCAATTTGTTAAAAAAAAAACCTAGTAAAATTCCCTTGCCCATATGATTAGCATATGTTAAGAAATAGTTTTTCGCATTTTCTGTTATTTTCACTTGTTCCTCTTATGAAGACGGTGTGTGACATGATAAGTTCGTTTACAAAACAGCTGAGTTGCGGGTTTTGGACCTAAAATAAGTTTTTTTTTTATATATATAGGATACTTTTTCCTATAGGATTCTGCAACTTGGAGCAAAAACTCTTTCTCTTCTACATTTTTCGTAAGTACTTTGTGGAAATCCTTCATGAATTTAACTCCTCTCTCCCCAGTGCCATTAATAATAAAAGATTGGTGCTTACACATATGTTAATGTTTGGCCGAGCTTCTCCTCCTCCGTTTGCCTGTTATCCTAATTATAATTAGCGAAGTAAAAATTAATTAATAGGTATTATGCAATGTGTACGTAACACATCTCTTCATATTTCCTTTTTCTCGATTTTTCTTTCACAACCCACTTTTTTGATCGTCCGATCTCTTAGAAGGAAAGGTTTTTTTTTAATATTTTGCAACATTTTATACAAACATCGACGAGTATCACGCGTTGGAACACGGGCTTGTTACCAGAAAATTAAAGCAGCATTTTGCACTTTCTCGTAATTGTCGATAAACGAAACATGTTGTAAAATAAAACCTGTAGTATTTGCCTATTCAATGGTAACTTTACGCCGACGATCTGATGCGAAATTTAGACATTTAAATCTACACGAACCACATTTTCGACGCGTTGACGGGTTTGAATTGATGACACAGTCGATGTTGACGGTAGTTCGGACAGTAGGATTACAAATATTTAAATATTTGACGGTTAGAATCGCGGATAGAATTCACAATGTTTAACAAGCAAGAATGATAAAATACAAGATTGCGCATTCCTGCGGGTGATGACGTCAAGATAGCAACGAATAGGAAAGAGTAATTGGAGATGGAGGAGAGAAAGAGTGTTAACCGTCAAACCATGAAGGTCGCCATATTTACATGCATACAAACATTTCTGCATACATACAAACAGTTTGCTAAAATGACGTCACACGAACAACTGATTCTGTCAAATACGCCAAAACCAAAGTAGCGGTACTGCTGATTGCGCCACCTCTGTCTCCCTACATCGTGTTTAACAACGATTAAAGGTCTGATTATTCAAACCTCGCATAACTTCTCACAACCATTTGTACCAGTACAATAAAAGTGTAAATTAAGAAAATGTGAAGCACAATCTAAACTCAACAGATCGCTAAGTTTTTAAAAGTTGTGCTAATTTCTAGGTAATGGTATACATACAAAATACATACGAAATTACAGTTTGAAATTTATGTGATGTATGCATAATCAGACCATAAAGCGGATTCACCGTTCGTTAGGAATGTGGAAATAACCTTAAGTATCGACACTTATACTTGGAAGTATTTTTCTGAAAAGGCATCGATACCAAGCCGATACCAACCAAAAAGTATCGAGTATGTACTTTTATTTACTAATTTTCCGCCAGCTAGCTTGCTACTTTTACTCAAAAATTTTAGGTTGACCGTGAATATCCAATTAAAACATGTCCAAAATGATGCCTCCCTATCCAAACGATTTAACAATCGTCAAGCAAACAAATAATAAAAAGACAAATACATTTGTATTAAAGATTTGTTTACGAACTGTCTCTACAAGCTCAACTTTCAGTTGAAGCAACATCACCAAGAAAATGAAATTCAAATGAAATGAGGTATGGCAAACCACTATAGCAACGGTAAATTTTGTTTGCTCTGTTGCTCAAATGGCTTTGAGTTGATCGAATATTGTGCTCTACCTTATATTTTGGCATTCGTACTTTTGCTTTACAAGCGATGGGAATTTATCTATGAGTACTTTTTGCCGATACCAAGTACTTACATCCGGTACCTACTTATTGTATTTGGTGAAAGTATCGATGCCAAAAGTACTTGGTTTCAAGATGAAAGTATCGAGTACCTACTTGTATTTACTTGTATCGCAACATCCCTACCGTTCGTGTCCGGACACTTTTTGTTAGTAATTTTACACGTTCGTTTCCCACTTTGTCTCACTGAGAGCGCGACAGAAATTTGCTGAACACTCTTTGTTCGAATCAAATTGATTTTGATTTTCTGTCCGAATGACTTGATGATTCGGGTTGCCGCGTTCTGCTTTATATGCGTTTGCAGCGAATTGCATGTGCTATTTGCCCTCAAAATCGTATGTAGGCAACAATGTCATCAGGTGTTTGCTTCAGAACAAAATAAAATGTGCCGAACCTAAACTGTGAATCGTACTTCAGCACCCTCTCCGGCAAAAATGTTTTGAGAGCAAATAAAAAGTTGTCCGGACATGAACGGTGAACCCGTCTTTAGAGTAAACGCACTACTAATAGACTCGTCAGAATGGGTACTTGTACGTCAATAACGGAAAAGTATGCGAAGGAAGTGGCGTACGTAACATAGAGATACGCCACAATGAAGGTGTTGCGTCTGTAAACAAAATCTGCTGTTACTTATGGACGCGTACTTGGGGTTTACATACGTCAATTTTGCAGATAAAATAGCAAAACATCCACACTTTTTTTAATATGTTCACATTTCTCTTGATGTCTTCGACACTGACTTTGTCTTTTCGAAGACAGTTTATTGTCAGGACGTCTACTGTACTCAACCAATATGAATATTAATACATACAGCCCTATTTGCGTGCAATGACAGAACTCGCCGCTATAACTATTGTCATGTTCATAATCAATTGTCAAAGAGCAATTTGAAAGCTCTAACGGTGACAATTGCTATTATTTTTGTGATGACCTATTGAGTACGGGACAACGCTAAAACATACATACGTTAATATTTGCAGTTTTATTCATTTTGCAGAAAAAAGTTACAAACTTTTATTAGATAAAAACTGAATGTTAAAAAGTTATAATTTGCGTTTGCATATCATAATAGTATCCATTGCAGAATATTAATAATTATTAATTGCGCGGCTATTGTTGTGAAGCAAGAAGAAATTATACAGAGAAGAAGGCTGAAGGAACTCCGAGACAAATGTTCGGGGTGGTCTTTACAAAACTGCAGCTGCTCTTGTGTGGTGCGTTCATATTTTCCATATTATAAAATTCCTCACTTTTCTGGCGTTTCGTAATCCACTGCGGTGTATTTTATCTAAAAGAAATCCAGTCTGTTGCAGTGGCGGTCAAAAAGAACAATTAATATGTAAACCTTCGCCGCAATTGGCAAATAAAACAAGCTTTTCGCTTGCCATTGTTGACTGTGCATACCTATGACTACAGTTGACGACACTATAATAACAATTGAATTGTAACAATTGACGGCTGTGACAACACGCGAATAGGGCTGATATTCTCAATTGTCTTGTCAGACAAGGTTATACAACTGTCAGCAGTGATGGACGTACATACGTCAAAAGTTTAGTGTTGGCCAACGTTCGTTGGGTCCGTCGAATCAAGGGTTGCCAATCTGACGTTCCCTATGCAAACCAGGGATAAAAAAGTAGGTACAATTGTAGCTTTTTCCGACGTTTGCTGACCTAAAGGTACATTAGGTACAATCAAGGTACAATCATCTTTTGATCAGATGAATTTTTATTCTTATTTTTTTCCTTTACTGTGATAATATATTTACTTGTCGGCATGGGAAAAAGTGTCAAAAGGAAGAAGTTAACAAAACCTTATTATGTATTTTCTTAAACATTTTTTATTGCATTTAGAACAGCCACTACGACAAATTAATAGTTTACTTAGCTATCCTAAAATTCGAAATTCTTGTTATATTTTTTATATTCGAAATTGGAATTAATTTCTTCCATAAAACGTTATTGCGCCCTAGACCGATGTACTCCCCTCTTGAATGACGGTGTGAAATCTACGCTCTACCTTTTAAATTGTTGGAATGCATTTTTTAATCTATTGAAACAATTAAAAGCTAAAGTTGCCCGTATATGGGCAAATCTAAAAAACAGGTAACCTTTGTGTTATTTAGCTTTATTTTCACTTTTGTAAACTAAATCAAGCTGGTTGCTTTTGGATATAATTCACTGACGTATACTTAAATCCTCGAAAAAAATTTGGATCAATTTGCTACATAACTTTTGACTAATATGTGTTTAAATTAAGAAAAATAATGAAAACAAGTGAACTTTTATGTAATTTTTAAGAGGGGCACAATTAATGATGTCATAATTTTTGAAGCACACCATATTTCGATTTGAAATTAAATGGGCGTTTAGCACTTATGTGTACACTTCATATGTAGTGGGTAAGAAAAGTGTGCATTAAAAAATAACGAAATGGCAAGTAACTCAAAGTCTACAGACTTTACATTTCACAATTCTCAAAATTTTTCGTTTATCGCGTATAGGTTTTGAGGCATTTAATTTTAAGAACTTTTTAAATATGTATTGTATTCTACGAACAATTACGAATAATTTGATAACTTAGCAAGAGGTGTGCTTTCAGAATAAACTAACTTTTAAGATAAAATATTCTGCGATATTGAGTGTAATTTTTATTCAAAAAACACTTTAATTGAAGGCACATTTGGAAAATACATCGAAACGATCTAAGTCTTTCTATAACTGCTAGTCCTTATAAAATTACATATACCTGTAAAATGCTTCAAAAAATTTGTGTCGAGAAGTGTGTAAAAACCCTGATTTGCTACTTTTAATGATGCTCTTTCTTTCAGTCAGAATATTTCGAGAGTGGTATCAAAACAGCTGTTTTTCGACAAATGTTCTGATAGTTGCTCTACCTTAATTTCGGCCATTTGGTATGCTGTACCAGGGCCAACAAC
Organism: Rhagoletis pomonella; assembly: GCF_013731165.1. Lineage (NCBI taxonomy): Eukaryota > Metazoa > Arthropoda > Insecta > Diptera > Tephritidae > Rhagoletis > Rhagoletis pomonella. The sequence goes on along the minus strand of NW_023458570.1, from coordinate 4,298,815 downwards.
TGTGCCAAGTTTGGAATAAATTGATGCAGCGGTTACCAAGATATACACATGTAACCATAAGTGGCCGTGACTACGCCCATTTTCAAAAAAATTTTAATATTCTTATTTTTCGTCTAAAATTTATTATAAACTAGCAACCCGCCCGGCTTCGCACGGAAATAAAATATAAGGCTTATGTCACTCACTGAAAAAATGATTAAAATCGATCCCGTAGTTTTGATTTATTCATTACTGCCCGTGGCCCGCACGCGTTACATTTGGAGTAAAACAGTTCCCCTTTCTTTATACCATGAAGATTTCCTGCTATCTTTGGAATATCTAAATTCATACCCTACATTTTAACATATTTACTTTTTGCATTTTTACATATTTATTTTATTTTTACAACAACAATAAATATATTACAGAATGTCTTTATATACAACGTTTACAGCTTTCTTGTTATTAGACAATACAAACATGTTTTCTCTTGAGGTTACTCTTGAAAGAGCGCCATACAGTTGGCCATGTGAAAAACAGTCAACGCTCAAACCTAAGCCTGCAACGTTGAAGGTTTGACCCTGCGATTTATTAATGGTCATTGCAAAAGATGTCTTTACCGGAAATTGTAAACGTTTAAATTGGAATGGTAAATCCGATGGTATCATAGGGATTCGGGGAATCAATACATCTTCTCCGGTACCGGTACATCTTCTCAGGTCAGAATTTTCTTTATTTACCCATGAATTAGTAACTGTGCTGATGATTCTCTGGCTCTCTGTATTCGATGTCTATCCCTATCTCGGGTGCGGCGAGCCTCACGCTCTACTGAAGATTCTCTCTCTCTCTCAGCTCTATATCTATCCCGAAGCTGACTGAGTCGGGCCCCACGCTCTACTGACGATTCTCTGGCTCTGTGTATTCGATGTCTATCCCTATCTCGGGTGCGGCGAGCCTCACGCTCTACTGAAGATTCTCTCTCTATCTCAGCTCTATATCTATCCCGAAGCTGACTGAGTCGGGCCTCACGTTCCGTTGACGATTCTTCATCTCTTGCTGAACGTAGTCTTCTGGCGTTCACTGTACTTCGACCTATGTCCGAACGACGACGTCTTCCAGACATGACTTTATAATTTCAGTACAAAATTTACTCAGTTCTATATGTATGATTAACTATGCACAAATTGCCATATTATTAGTATGTGCCGCAGTAAAAAATATGTAAATACTTAGAATACATTTAGAAACAAAAGATAATTACTGATGTAATATCTTCAAAAATTAATTAATTGGATAAGGATAAATGCTGTATTGATTACAATCGCTTCGAAAATAAGCTATTAGTTGTCGTAAAAAGCAAATGACAAAAAATGTTATTGTGGGTGTAGTCGTTGGAATCGATAGCAAATTTAACGCGCTCCGAATATATAAAAACTATTCAAAAACTGTATTTTAATTATGTGCGATTTATTAATATAGAACGTGAACAGAGCGGTTTATTTCGCTGAAAAACACTCACAACTAAACAATTTTCAAATTTGGGTTTTCTGTATAAAAACCCTCAATGCAATGGAATTCAGTACGGCAATAAAGACATGAATTGAAAATACATACATACATACATACATACGTCCGAAATTTAATTATGCGAGAGATTCGTACATATGTAACGGGTGATTTTTTTGAGGTTAGGATTTTCATGCATTAGTATTTGACAGATCACGTGGGATTTCAGACATGGTGTCAAAGAGAAAGATGCTCAGTATGCTTTGAAATTTCATCATGAATAGACTTACTAACGAGCAACGCTTGCAAATCATTGAATTTTATTACCAAAATCAGTGTTCGGTTCGAAATGTGTTTCGCGCTTTACGTCCGATTTATGGTCTACATAATCGACCAAGTGAGCAAACAATTAATGCGATTGTGACCAAGTTTCGCACTCAGTTTACTTTATTGGACATTAAACCAACCACACGAATGCGTACAGTGCGTACAGAAGAGAATATTGCGTCTGTTTCTGAGAGTGTTGCTGAAGACCGTGAAATGTCGATTCGTCGCCGTTCGCAGCAATTGGGTTTGTGTTATTCGACCACATGGAAGATTTTACGCAAAGATCTTGGTGTAAAACCGTATAAAATACAGCTCGTGCAAGAACTGAAGCCGAACGATCTGCCACAACGTCGAATTTTCAGTGAATGGGCCCTAGAAAAGTTGGCAGAAAATCCGCTTTTTTATCGACAAATTTTGTTCAGCGATGAGGCTCATTTCTGGTTGAATGGCTTCGTAAATAAGCAAAATTGCCGCATTTGGAGTGAAGAGCAACCAGAAGCCGTTCAAGAACTGCCCATGCATCCCGAAAAATGCACTGTTTGGTGTGGTTTGTACGCTGGTGGAATCATTGGACCGTATTTTTTCAAAGATGCTGTTGGACGCAACGTTACGGTGAATGGCGATCGCTATCGTTCGATGCTAACAAACTTTTTGTTGCCAAAAATGGAAGAACTGAACTTGGTTGACATGTGGTTTCAACAAGATGGCGCTACATGCCACACAGCTCGCGATTCTATGGCCATTTTGAGGGAAAACTTCGGAGAACAATTCATCTCAAGAAATGGACCGGTAAGTTGGCCACCAAGATCATGCGATTTGACGCCTTTAGACTATTTTTTGTGGGGCTACGTCAAGTCTAAAGTCTACAGAAATAAGCCAGCAACTATTCCAGCTTTGGAAGACAACATTTCCGAAGAAATTCGGGCTATTCCGGCCGAAATGCTCGAAAAAGTTGCCCAAAATTGGACTTTCCGAATGGACCACCTAAGACGCAGCCGCGGTCAACATTTAAATGAAATTATCTTCAAAAAGTAAATGTCATGGACCAATCTAACGTTTCAAATAAAGAACCGATGAGATTTTGCAAATTTTATGCGTTTTTTTTTAAAAAAAAGTTATCAAGCTCTTAAAAAATCACCCGTTACTTACAGACATACGTACCGAGTTCTTTCACCATACGATCTAATTCAACATGAATGAGGTGGGGTGAGATTCCCGCATAACTTCTAATGTTTCACTCGGTTGACAGCGAACAAACACACAAACAGCTTTTTTTGGAAAAAGTGCTGCTTTTGCTTAAACAATTTTGGTTAAATAAGATTGAATCAACTATTTTTTTTGATGCAGAACGAAAGTAAATATTTCAAAGTTTAACTTCAAGTAAGTTTCATTTTAATCGGTGGATTCTTTTGTGATTTATGGCTGTGTACACAAAAAATTTATGGGTTTTTACCACATTTTGTCCGATTGCCACGCCCCCTTTATATATTTCTTCACATTATAATGACATAAACCTTCCTCTTCAACCAATCTATCTATTAACAAGTAAGAAAGTCTAAGGACGGGCGGAGCCGAACATTAAATACCCGGCGCAAGTATTAAATATATGTTTTTCACCCTTCCGAAACCTTCCGCTAGATGGTAAGCCGAGGTGTATCAATTTTGAGTAAATTAGCGTCCTTCAATTTCGAAATATTGAAGTTTCAAGCATTTCTTAAATTTACCATTATATGAGAATCGGCCGTTATTTTAGTCCGATTTCAATAAATTTCAACGCTTTGCTTACACGTGGCAAGTACAATAACCATACCGAGTTTGGTACAAATTGGTAGAACGGTTACCGATATACTTATATGTGATCATAAGTGGGCGGTGCCACGCCCATTTTCCAAAATTTTACCATAAACGTATTTCTTGGTAAAGAATTGTTGCAAGCATCAATTTTGAATAAATTAGCTTCAATATTTAATGATTTATCGAAGATTTTGTATTTCTCTAAATTACCGTTATATGGGATCTGGGCGTGGTTATTGTCCGATTTTAAAAAGTTTCGGCGGTTTTTTATCCTGTACCAAGGGCAACAACTGGTAGAAATTGGTGCAGCGGTTACCAAGATATACACATGTAACCATAAGTGGGCGTGGCTATGCCCATTTTCCAAAAATTTATAATATTCTTATTTTTCGTCTAAAACTTATTATAAATATCAATTTTGAGTGAATAATCTCCAGTAGTTACTAAAATATCGCAGTTTTCGTATTTCTGAAAATTACCGTTATATGAGAAGTAGGCGTGGTTATTGAGCGATTTTAAAAATTTTCGGCCATTTGGTATGGTGTGCGAAGGCCAACAACTGTGCCAAGTTTGGAAGAAATTGGTGAAGCGGTTACCAAGATATACACATGTAACCATAAGTGGGCGTGGCTACGCCCATTTTCCAAAAATTTATAATATTCTTATTTTTCGTCTAAAACTTATTATAAATGTCAATTTTGAGTGAATAATCTCCAGTAGTTACTAAAATATCGCAGTTTTCGTATTTCTGGAAATTACCGTTATATGGGAAGTGGGCGTGGTTACAGTCCGATTTCGCCCATTTTCAACACCAACCTACCTTGGATTAAGGGAAACCTACATACCAAATTTCGTTATATCTCAATTTTTGCTCGAGTTATCGTGTACACGGACAGACGGACGGACAGACAGGCATGTCTTAATCGATTTCTTTTTTCATCCTGATCATTTATGTATACATTTGTCTATATCTATCTCGATTCGTTTTGGCTGTTACAAACAACCGTTATGTGAACAAAATTAATATACCCTTGTGCACAAGTGCGCTCGGGTATAAAAAAAACCGCATCAAAATCCGTTGCTTAGTTTTCAAGATTTAAGCATTTAAGGGGACATAGGGACAGAAAAAGTGACTATGTTTTATAATATGTAGTGATATCAATTTTGAGTGAATTATCTTCAGTAGTTACTAAAATATCGCAGTTTTTGTATTTCTGAAAATTACCGTTATATGGGAGGTAGGCGTGGTTATTGTCCGATTTTGCCCATTTTCAATACCATCCGCCCTACGCCCGAAAGAAGTACACGTACCAATTTTCGTTAAGATATCTTAATTTTTACTCGAGTTATCGTGTGCACAGACGGACGGACAGACGGACGGACGGACAGACAGTCACCGCTTAATCGATTTCTCTTTTCATTCTGATCATTTATGTATACATTTGTCTATATCTATCTCGATTCGTTTTGCCTGTTACAAACAACCGTTATGTGAACAAAGTTATAATACCCTTGTGCACAAGTGCGCTCGGGTATAAAAAGTCCCTGGGTTTTGAAGGTATTTTACTAAAATTTTGCACAAAACCGTTTTTTAATATTACCTTAACTATTCCATAAAATCATCGAAATCGATTCACTAAAACATATAGCTCCCATACATATGCGATGTATGCATAATCAGACCATAAAGCGGATTCACCGTTCGTTAGGAATGTGGAAATAACCTTAAGTATCGACACTTATACTCGGAAGTATTTTTCTGAAAAGGCATCGATACCAAGCCGATACCAACCAAAAAGTATCGAGTATGTACTTTTATTTACTAATTTTCCGCCAGCTAGCTTGCTACTTTTACTCAAAAATTTTAGGTTGACCGTGAAGATCCAATTAAAACATGCCCAAAATGATTCCTCCCTATCCAAACGATTTAACAATCGTCAAGCAAACAAATAATAAAAAGACAAATACATTTGTATTAAAGATTTGTTTACGAACTGTCTCTACAAGCTTAACTTTCAGTTGAAGTAACACCACCAAGAAAATGAAATTCAAATGAAATGAGGTATGGCAAACCACTATAGCTACGGTAAATTTTGTTTGCTCTGTTGCTCAAATGGCTTTGAGTTGATCGAATATTGTGCTCTACCTTATATTTTAGCATTCGTACTTTTGCTTTACAAGCGATGGGAATTTATCTTTGAGTACTTTTTGCCGATACTAAGTACTTACATCCGATACCTACTTATTGTATTTGGTGAAAGTATCGATGCCAAAAGTACTTGGTTTCAAGATGAAAGTATCGTGTACCCACTTGTATTTACTTGTATCGCAACATCCCTACCGTTCGTGTCCGGACACTTTTTGTTAGTAATTTTACACGTTCGTTTCCCACTTTGTCTCACTGAGAGCGCGGCAGAAATTTGCTGAACACTCTTTGTTCGAATCAAATTGATTTTGATTTTCTGTCCGAACGACTTGATGATTCGGGTTGCCGCGTTCTGCTTTATATGCGTTTGCAGCGAATTGCATGTGCTATTTGCCCTCAAAATCGTATGTAGGCAACAATGTCATCAGGTGTTTGCTTCAGAACAAAATAAAATGTGCCGAACCTAAACTGTGAATCGTACTTCAGCACCCTCTCCGGATAAAATGTTTTGAGAGCAAATAAAAAGTTGTCCGGACATGAACGGTGAACCCGTCTTTAGAGTAAACGCACTACTAATAGACTCGTCAGAATGGGTACTTGTACGTCAATAACGGAAAAGAATGCAAAGGAAGTGGCGTACGTAACGTAGAGATACGCAACAATGAAGGTGTTGCGTCTGCAAACAAAATCTGCTGTTACTTATGGACGCGTACTTGGGGTTTACACAAGTCAATTTTGCAGATAAAATAGCAAAACAGTCACACATTTTTTTGTTAATATATTCACACTTCTCTTGATGTCTTCGTCACTGGCTTTGTCTTTTCGAAGACAGTTTATTGTCTGAACGCCTACTGTACTCAAACAATATGAATATTAATACATACAGCCCTATTTGCGTGCAATGACAAAACTCGCCGCTATAACCATTGTCATGTTCATAATCAATTGTCAGAGAGCAATTTGAAAGCTCTAACGGTGACAATTGCTATTATTTTTGTGATGACCTATTGAGTACGGGACAACGCTAAAACATACATATGTTAATTTTTTCAGTTTTATTCATTTTGCGGAAAAAAAGTTAAAAATTTTTATTAGATAAAAACTGTGAAACCATTTTATTTGCCAAAATAAGTGTGTTAAAAAGTTATAATTTGCGTTTGCATATCATAATAGTATCCATTGCAGAATATTAATCATTATTATGTACGCGGCTATTGTTGTGAAGCAAGAAGAAATTATACAGAGAAAAAGAATGAAGGAATTCCAAAACAACAGTTTTGTGAACAGTTTTTACCCGTTGCAGTTCGGGGTGGTCTTTACAAAACTGCAGCTGGCCTTGTGTGGTGCGTTCATATTTACCACGCCTGTTAATACACGAATTCATAATAAAATGAAATGAATTTTCCTATTATAAAATTACTCACTTTTCTGGCGTTTCGTAATCCACTGCGGTGTATTTTATTTAAAAGAAATCCAGTCTGTAGAGCTTTTCGCTTGTCATTGTTGACTGTGCATACCTATGACTACAGTTGATGACACAATAATAACAATTGAATTGTGACAATTGACGGCTGTGACAACACGCGAATAGGGCTGATATTCTCAATTGTCTTGTCTTGTGTAAACGCAAGGTTATACAACTGTCAGCAATGATGGACGTACATATGTCAAAAGTTGAGTGTTGGCCAACGTTCGTTGGGTCCGTCGAAGCAAGGGTTGCACATCTGACGTTCCCTATGCAAACCAGGGATAAAAATGTAGGTACAATTGTATCTTTTTCCGACGTTTGCTGACCTAAAGGTACATTAGGTACAGTCACTAGATTTTAGGTACAATCATCATTTGATCAGATGAATTTTTATTCTTATTTTTTTCCTTTACTGTGATAATATATTTACTTGTCGGCATGGGAAAAAGTGGTCAAAAGGAAGAAGTTAACAAAATCTTATTATGTATTCTCTTAAATATTTTATATTGCATTTAGAACAGCCACTACGAAAAATTAATAGTTTACTTAGCTATCCTAAAATTCGAAACTCTTGTTATATTTTTTATATTCGAAATTGGAATTAATTTCTTCCATAAAACGTCATTGCGCCCTAGACCGATGTACTCCCCTCTTGAATGACGGTGTGAAATCTACAAACGCTCTACCTTTTAAATTGTTGGAATGCATTTTTTAATCTATTGAAACAATTAAAAGCTAAAGTTCCCCGTATATGGGCAAATCTAAAAACCAGGTAACCTTTGTGTTATTTAGATTTATTTTCACTGTTGTAAACTAAATAAAGCTGGTTGCTTTAGGATATAATTCATTGACGTATACTTAAAGCCTCAAAAAAAATTTGGATTGATTTGCTACATAACTTTTGAATTATAGGTGTTTAAATTAAGAAAAATAATGAATAGAAGTGAATTTGTTATGTAATTTTTAAGAGGGGCACAATTAATTATGTCATAATTTTTGAAGCACACCATATTTTGATTTGAAATAAAATGGGCGTTTAGCACTTATGTGTACACTTCATATGTAGTGGGTAAGAAAAGTGTGCATTAAAAAATAACGAAATGGCAAGTAACTCAAAGTATGTAACTTTACATTTCACAATTTTCAAAATTTTTGGTTTATCGCATATAGGTTTTGAAGCATTTAATTTTAAGAACTTTTTAAGTATGTTTTGTATTCTACAAACAATTACGAATAATTTGATACCTTAGCAACAGGCGTGCTTTCAGAATAAACTAACTTTTAAGAAAAAATATTCTGCGATCTTGAGTGTAATTTTTATTCAAAAAACACTTTAATTGAAGGCACTACTGCTAGTCCTTATAAAATTACATATACCTGTAAAATGCTTAAAAAAATGTGTCTCTAGAAATGTGTAAAAACCCTGATTTACTACTTTTAATGATGCTCCTTTTTTTAGTCAGAATATTTCGAGAGTGGTATCAAAGCAATTGTTTTTCGACAAATGTTCTGATAGTTACTCTTACTTAATTGGAGCCTTCTAAATTCAATGCCGTCCTCAGTTTTGCCCTATTGTCTCCACTTTTCGAGATAGCGGTACTTGAAACTTTGCTTAAATTTTAACTATTTTATATAAAAAGTCCCTGGGTTTTGAAGGTATTTTACTAAAATTTTGCACATAACCGTTTATTAATATTACCTTTACTATTCCATAAAATCATCGAAATCGGTTCACTAAAACATATAGCTCCCATACAACTGATTGATCAGAGACGTTGTTTTGCGTTATAACTCCTTCAATTAAACAGGTTAAAATTTAGTATAGGTTCAATTTAACATATAGCACGCATACAATTTATTATTCAGATATGAAGTTAGAGTTATAGCGCAAAAACACATATCTGAGTAATCATTTGTATTGGAGCTATATGTTAATGTTAACCTATTTCGATAATTTTAAGGAATAATTAAGGTAATATTAAAAAAACTGTTATGCGCAAAATTTTATTAAAATAACTTCAAAACTGAGAGAGTTATTTATAAAATAGTGAAAATTTAATCAAATTTTCAAGTACCGTTATCTCGAAAACCGGAGCCAATCTGGTAAAACATGGAATGCCTTTGAATTTAGAACATCCCAATTAAGTGAGTTCAACTTTCAAAATCTTTGCTTAAAGTTTACAACTTGAACAGCGTAATTTCAACCCAGCTTATTCTTTTGTTTTCTATTTCATTCTCATTCCTCGTCTAACTTTTAAAGGATTTGATGAAAATGAATATCACTTATATTAATCGATTTATTAAGAGATTACGAATAAAATGATATATAAAACATAGATGTGCGCACAAATTTAAAAATTAAATTTTTTTTTTGAAGGTGTACCTATTTTTGAGATTTGCCCATATGAGAACATTTTTAACTTTTCTATTAATTTTACTCGCCCATACAGTCCTGGGTCTAGGATTAACAAAAATTTCATATTTTCTGTAGTTGAGGGCCTCAAATTGAGGCAATCGCTATTTAACCCATATTCGCTATTTGATTTCTGGAATAAATTTAAATTGCTTTCGAATATAGTACTTACGGCACTTCCCATTATTATCTCTAGACTTGCTGCAGCTATTAAAAGGAATCGGATAAATTAGCAGACTTTTACTGTTGTTTTATAAAAAGCTGGAAAAACTTCGCAAAGTGTGTTTTTGGTCTATTTCGCCAATATTTTTCATTAGTCATAATTAGGCTAAAAAAATATTGCTTTTCCGATTCCCATTAGACAATACTCTGGATGTAGATATAAGCTCAGTTAAAAAAAGCTAATGATTTTTAAAGTACATCCACCTGAATTGAATGTTAGGAGTTATTGCATCATGCATTAACGTGTCTTGTTTTTTCTATTAATGGATTCACCATGGTTAGAAGTTCATCAAGTGTATCAGCATCCATTCGCAAAAAATTACAGTAATCGACATTAGATGAAAATTTCTATTCATCCAAAAGATTTTCAAGTGTAAACCTCTTTCGTTGTTCTTTTTCAACAAAATTGCAGTAGATACCAATAAAAGTAAATCATCATCCGACGACGATATAATGACCGAACGCTACCTACACAAAATTTAAAATGGTGATTGACGTTTTTATTTGAAAATCACACAAGACACTGCTGGACACTGCTGGAGTCAATGGCTACTTTTGAACCGCTACTGCACCGACTTTTAGGTAAGTAGCTACTCTATTAACCCGTGGTAGTGCACATGGTAGTGCAGAGTCAAACCAGTCGGAAGACAGAGGGCGCCCACACATACGCAATGCATGATGTATTTACTTGATTGTGTCCGTGGCGCTTTATGATTCACATTAAATTCTGAATATGACCTACTTATTTAAACTTTTCAAAAACACTGAATTCAAATTGGAGAGACTTTGAAAATCTCGTAAGTAGATACTTCTTCAAAATTGACTTGGATTCCGCACCGACTTTTTGTTATGTTGTTAGGTGCAACGGTAAGTCGAAAACCCGGCAACTTAGTGATTTTGTAACCGAGTTTATCATAACGATCCCTAACCGACAAAAATACGTAAGCGACATTTTTTAAAAATTTTCGATTTGATGCAAAAAAAAAAATATCACTTACGTCTTTTTGGCAGTTAGGGCTCGATATATAGATTATTGTATAATTTGCTTAATAAAACAATTTTATTAAATATGTATCAAAAATCTAATATTTATAAAAATAATTTTTACTTATAATCTACAAAAACCGATTTTTCGTCCTTGTAGGTGCATTTTCAAGCTTTGCTTGATTTCCGCGCCGCCTTTTCGGCATCCAATTTACACCAAATTTTATCCCAGCTATTTTTAGGTGGAAAGGAAAAAATAGCCCTACATGTTTTAATTTCTAAGAACATCTCTATTATGTACATATGTATTTGTGCCAATTATTAGAATAATTAGTTTTTTTTTTTTAATTTACTGCTTGCATTAACTCAATTCCTGCCAATTTTTTCTTGTCGTTGCTTTTGAATTATTCTGGGTTTTTAGTTAAATTTACGGAAAAAGTACACTGTGAGACAAATGGTAGGGGTCAGTGATCGGGAAGGGTTCAAACTACCGGGGAAAGTTATATCGGTAAAAAAGAAGTTATACGGGTCCCGGCGTTTCGCTGGGTCACGTCTAGGAATCGAGATATATATACATAACTATCATATAGGGGAAATTGTCACCTTTGGTGGACTTTTTTTTACATAACTCGAGAACCACTAGTCCGATTTTGCTCAAACAAATTTAAAAAAATTAAAAATTACAATTCCTTTAATCTGTTCATATAACGTTTTTCTATATAATCAACAGTTTTAAAAAAATTTAATATTTCAGGCAAAAAATATTTTTTTTCTTCATACATTTATTTTTACCGGCAAAACTGTTGATTATAAGAAAAACGTTATATGAACAGATTAAAGGAATTGTAATTTTTAATTTTTTTTAAATTTGCTTGAGCAAAATCGGACTAGTGGTTCTCGAGTGATGTCAAAAAAAGACCACCAAAGGTGACAATTTCCCCTATATGATAGTTATATATACATCTCGATTCCTAGACGTGACCCAGCGAAACGCCGGGACACGTATAACTTGTTTTTGACCGATATAACATTTCCCGTTGGTTTCATCCCATCCCGATTTTGGCTGTCGCATAGTGGTATTATTATTTTACATACATATGTATGTATCTGCTTTCGCGTAAGTTAAATAGTAAGTAAAATATTATTAATTTGGTGCTTGGCCTTTATAATTATTAACAGCCAACGCTGCCTTTGCACCCACCCAGCTATGGCAAAGTTTAACTAAATCTACATAAATGGTAGGTATACATTCATCTTAAATATTTATATTTGTAATAAATAATATCAAAAAGGAAATGTACATACTTATAAAACTAGTGATGAGTATAATATGTACTAGTACTATCAGCGTCCACTGCATCGTGGCTGTGTTCATTTTTCACTCCTTAACATTAAATACTTTGGTTTCAATTAGATTTATTCGCCTCGGTTGTGCGAGTGTTTGTTTTCACACATTCCTTAGTTTTCCATTTTACTGTCCATCTTTTTTCGCCTAAATTAACGTACAGTCGCCATATATAAAATTGGTATGGGATGAGTTTTTTTACATATGTAATTTTGTCGCCATAAATGTAATTTTCCTTAGTACATGGGCTCTTAAGTATTGCGTGAGCTACTTACAATCACTCTGCTTCTCTTTAAGTAATTTTTTTAATATTTTCTTTGGTTGGACTACACTATCATAATAATTTAGTTGCTGCTCATAACTTCATTCGCATTTTCGTTTTTGTATGCGCTCACGTTCGCTTGGTTGTCTTTTTTTGTTTCGTTATCTTTACTTCGCTGCTTCTATTCAATTTAATAAAAAATTCCCTTCGTTTTATTCTTTGTGGTCTTACAATCCTAATTCGGCATGTGCAGCTTTACCGTTCGCTTCATCACCATACATGTTGGCCAGTTTACCAAAGCGAGGCCCCCACGAACCCAAGTAGTCATACTCGTGCGCCTCATCGTCAGTGCCTGAAATAAGGAGCGAATAAAATACGAATATTAGTATTGCTGGAATAGATTAGAGAGGAGGTTTTATAGCGGGTTACAAAAAAATACACAAAAGAACGGATATAAAATTGGCTTTACAGCTCCTTCTCCATAACCTGCAGGAAAGTAAACAGAATGGAAGTAAGTGTTGGGCTCTTAGCCAAGCTATGGCCATAAGTAACTTACATTAGTCCACTTTTCTAGTTTTTTCAAACTGGGATTCCCTGCAGGTTATGACAGGTAAAACACAGATCTGCAATCAGTATGTTTGCGATATTTAAATAACCTACGACGGACACAAATATATTCTAAATAATTACACATCCATTTTGTCTTTGCTTATAAGCAGGTAAAACAATACAATTTTATTGGGCTTTATAATGACCGAATTAGAAACACTGTTATAAAGTCGAACTATGTGTGAACGTACTTTTTAGGGATTAGTTTCCGGCCTTCAAGAAAAATATACAGAACTCTTTCAAATAAAACTTCTTAATCAAGTACGGAGGGGATCTGTATCGTTCGTTCGAGTTTCAAAAATGAGCTGTCAAATTAAAAGGCTTGCTCTGTATGTGTGCAACATGGTTTTAGTTTTGTGAAACGGGTTGCCACATGTTAGATAATTAATTATAAAAAAAAACTGCGCGCGGAAGAAGTGAAACTTATTCGAGAAAATTCCAGAATGGAAGAAGTGTGTAATTTCTAATTTTCTAATATCTATACATATAATAAAATTGTAACAGCCCGATTTCTGTACATTATATATATTAAGGAAAAATTAATACGAGCAACAGAAGGCTTGCTGAAGGCCGCGAACTGTTTGAAAATTTTAATTTAATTGATAAGATAAATTGAATATTGCATTATGGGTACCAAACTGAAGAGGTGTAGGAAAGTTTACTGCTGAAAATATTTTTAAGACGGGGAGAAATTCTATTCAATTAAATTGATAAAATAAATAAAATATTACAATACGGGTATCAAACAGCACAAAAGTATGTTTAAGGCATATATATATTTAGTTCTAATCTTTGTTTAAACGAGTTTTATTTTTTTATAATAAACTGCTTAGTTTAATTATTATTTGGGGCTGAGGGGAAGTTCATAAGGCGAGTTGAGTTGATATCATTTAGATTGAGGTGAGATAACTCATGGTTAGGTGAGATGAGTTGCTTTAACCGTGAGAACACAATGCTGGCGGACGGAGAACTCACCACAGCGAAATTCCCGCTATCAAAATTAGAACACCCGCCGGTATATGAAATTGAACACAGCCAAAGCGAAATGCGAAGTTTGCTCGGCGGCGTTACGTGGCGATAGATTTATTGCTATCGCTCTGCCGGGCGATGGCGGCAGTACATGCCAAAGGTGGCCGTATGTTTAAGGTAGTGCGAGGTGAGGTGAGGTAAGTTAAGCTGAGATAAGGTAAGGTTTTTTCCTTTGGTCTCTCAACGCTAACCGCGTGTTAAAATATATATTTTATAGTGGATTTTTATAACCGAGCGCACTTGTGCACAAGGGTATATTAACTTTGTTCACATAACGGTTGTTTGTAACTGCCAAAACGAATCGAGATAGATATAGACAAATGTGTACATAACTGCTCAGAATGAATAGAGAAGTCGATTAAGCCATGTCTATTTGTCCGTCCGTCTGTCCGTCCGTGCACACGATAACTCGAGCAAAACTTGAGATATCTCAACGAAATTTGGTATGTAGGTTTCCACTTATCCAAGATAGGTTGGTATTGAAAATGGGCGAAATCGGGCGTGGTTACAGCCCACTACTCATATAACGGTAATTTTCAGAAATACGAAAACTGCGATATTTTAATAACTACTAAAGATTATTCACTAAAAATTTATACTGACAATAAATTTTAGACGGAAAATAAGAATATTATAAATTTTTGGAAAATGGGCGTAGCCACGCCCACTTATGGTTACATGTGTATATCTTGGTAACCGCTGCACCAATTTCTTCCAAACTTGGCACAGTTGTTGGCCTTGGTACAGCATACCAATTAGAGAAATACAAAATCTTCGATAAATCAGTAAATATTACAGCTAATTTATTCAAAATTGATGCTTGCAACAATTCTTTATCAAGAAATAGGTTTATGATAACATTTAAAAAAATGGGTGTGGCACCGCCCTCTTATGATCACATATACTATGTATCTCGGTAACCGTTCTACCAATTTGTACCAAACTCGGTATGGCTATTGTGCTTGCCACATAAAAGCAAAACGTTGAAAATTATTGAAAGCGGACTAAAATTACGGCCACCTTTCATACAACGGTAAATTTCAGATATACTTGAAACTTCAAAATTTTCAAATTTAAGGACGCTAATTTACTCCAAATTGATACCCCCGGCTTACCATGTAGCGGTAGCTTTCGGAAAGGTGAAAAACATATATTTAATACTTGCACCGGGTATTTAATGTTCGGCTCCCTCCGAACTTAGACTTTCTTACTTGTTTTTAAATATTCGTTTACAGATATGAAGCTATTGTAACAAGAATGATAAAATACAAGATTGCGCATTCCTGCGGGTGATGACGTCAAGATAGCAACGAATAGGAAAGAGTAATTGGGGATGGGGGAGAGAAAGAGTGTTAACCGTGAAACCATGGAGGTCGCCATATTTACTTGCATACAAACATCTCTGCATACACGGTGCAGCGAACAAAGGTGGCGCCGTCAGTGGTACCGCTACTTTGGTTTTGCCGATTTTGACAGTTGTGGTAACTTGTAAATAAACCTTTGTTTACAAATCAGCGAAAGAGAAATATGAATTATAAGTGAAAAATCAGTTTAAATTGTGTTAATTTGCAATTGGTGAGTGATTTTTGAGTTGAAGACTGCGTAAAAACTAATACAATGAAGTGATGTGTGTTAAATTGCGACAGCCGTCAAGATGCAAGAAGCGTAGATGCAAGTGTAGCGCTGGGACGAATCGCTGCATTTTGTGTACATAGGGCACGGCAAAGCCGTTCCCGAAATATTTCTCTATTATTATATTAACAGCAATTCCTCACAATGATTTTGTTTCTGCTCCACGCAGCCTCCATTAGCAAGTTAACTAATCAATCCCGCAGAGATGCTGCTGCAGTTTTCTGCAGCAGCCTTAATTGCAAAGCAATGGAGTGTACTAAAACGTTTGCTGAAGCAGCCTCAATTGCAAAGCAATGGAGTGCACTAAAATGTTCACTGTTCTCTAATAGATTAGGTGAAAAATGCAATATTTTCGCATTTAGCAAAATTAAAACACGTTTTTCGCTGTAAAGTGAACTGCTTTGGCAGTTTCAACTCGTTCTTCTTTTCGCTCTATTCGTTGTTTACTTGTGGTACACAAATGTCAACGCCCAGGACGGCGCAATCTTGTATTCTATCATTCTTGCTCTGCATACATACAAAAAGTTTGCTAAAATGACGTCACACGAACAACTGATTCTGTCAAATTCGCCAAAACCAAAGTAGCGGTACTGCTGATTGCGCCACCTCTGTCTCCCTACATCGTGCTATTGTAACATGTACAAAAATCATCAGAATATTGATTTTTACATTTCTTTAAAATTGATGTACAAAAATGATATGGCCTGCTAATTGATACAGGCAATTGTGATAATACAGCTATAGAGTCTAATTGTGTTGCATCTAAATGAACAAACATATATGTGACCTGGTCTACGAAAAGGGAGCTTACGTGCGAAAACTAGTTTTCTGTGAAAAAAGCTGTTAAAAGTAAGCAACTCGTTTCGTCAGTTTCTCATTATCTCGTTAATTGTTATAATGTAATTGTAATTGTAATTGTATAATGTAATTGTATAATGTAATAAATTATATTTTGTCCTATTTTTACTCTTCTTTCTCTACATTTTGTAATTGTAATTGTAATATGTAATAAATTATATTTTGTCGTATTTTTACTCTTCTTTCTCTACATTTTTAGTACACTTCTAAGCAAGTTAGGATTTTCTGCTTTTCACCACGTGAAAAAGCATCTCATCTTCCATCCGAATCAACCAAAAAGTGAAAATTGATTTTTTGACACCTAAGCCCCCTTTCCGTAGACCAGGTCACATATGTTAAACTCTTTTAATACAATACACAACATACCAAATGGCTGAAAACTTTTAAAATCGGAAAATAACCATGCCCACATCCCATATAACGGTAATTTGGAGACATACGAAATCTTCGATAAATCAGTAAATATTAAAGCTAATTTTTTCAAAATTGATGCTTGCAGCAATTCTTTACCAAGAAATACGTTTATGATAAAATTTTGGAAAATGGGCGTGGCACCGCCCACTTATGATCACATATATGTATTTCGATATGGTTATTGTGCTTGCCACATAAAAGCAAAACGTTGAAAAATATTGAAATCGGACTAAAATTAAGGCCACTTTTCAAATAACGGTAAATTTCAGAAATGCTTGAAACTTCAATATTTCGAAATTTAAAGACGCTAATTTACTCAAAATTGATACACCTCGGCTTACCATGTAGCGGTAGCTTTCGAAAGGTGAAAATCATATATTATATAATACTAGCGCCGGGTTCGGCTCCGCCCGAACTTAGACTTTCTTACTTGTGTGACTCTCACGTTTTAATATTAAATGTAAATAACTTCTGTATAATTTAACTAAATTCGACTTTATCAATGGGTGGCAATCTTCTTCAAAAGTATTATTTATTGAATTAAATTTAACTTGTGTTTTTTTTTTAACAAAAAGCAACTCCATTGCATGTATGTAGTTAAAAATTAATGCGTTTTCAAAACCATATCGATTGACGCCCATATTCTAATGATTAATTTAGCCTATTACATAAATAACTTGAATTGAATTCAATTTTAAAACAAGTGGAACCCCTTTCAAAAAGCTAAAACTATATTGCACACAGTGTTGCCACACATTGGTTTTTCCTACCAAATAATAATAAAAATAGATTGGCGCTTACACATATTTTAGTGTTTGGCCGAGCTTCTCCTCCGATTTGTGGCGTGCACCTTGATATTGTCACACAAAGCGGAGAACCTACAGTTTTACGCCGACTCCGAACGGCGATTGTATTTTTATGAGAAGCTGTTTTTCATGGCAGAAATACACTCGGAGGTTTGCCATTGCCTGCCGAGGGGCGACCGCTGTTAAGAAAAATACCTTTTCTATATTTTTTGCGATGTTGCTTTGACCAGGGCTTGAACCCAGGGGCTGAGGAGTGAAAGTCCGCACTGCTTACCACTACACCACAGCGGCTGACGCTGCGGCCAAAACTGGTAGGTTTTTCCGATTTTGTAGGTTGTTAGGCTAGATGAAAGGTTTTAGGGCAACGAAAGGGCTCACTGTCTCGCACATCGTGGAGCCCAAATGCGCTTGCATGGTCCCTAACCGTTCTGCGGTACATCTAAAGGATACACTGCAGAACTACTTACGAGCTAGGAAGAATCTCAAATGGCTACCCACTAGTGGAAGTCAGAGGGAATAAGACAATCACAGCGATCCGAACCCTGTACGTATGTGTAAAGAGACATAATTTTGTATAAGTCAGTACAGTAGAATAAATTACTATACGCAGTTAATGGGTTTTTATTGTAAGAGGTGTGTGTAGTTTTACTAAATGTTATGTAATCTACATTTTTAATAACCTTAACATTGATAACAAAAATGTTTGCTAGTTTTTGGTAAGAAAAAATTAGTCTGTGGCAACACTGGTTGTACATCTAAATGTCAATCCCATTAACTTGGCATGTTTGACAATAGAACGAACGATACAGATCCGATGACATGGTATTACATATGTAACGCGAACTTCTCCAACGAGGTAGTTTTAGACCAGGGCTCAATAAACAGGTGAAGTAATAAACCAGTTTTCTCGCTTTATTTTCTGACATTCGGCTGCCTATCTACTAGTAACCCAATTTTCCGTTCCGAGTCGTTTGCGACTCGCCGTCGGATGAAAAGCACAGTTCGCCAGCGGTCCTCAAAAACGACTCGCCGGCGGGTCGCAAAAACGACTCCCCTGCAGCCCGCAAAAACGATATACATACATACCATCGAACTGCACAACGATGCTAAAAACTTATACCAAATTTAAAATAAAATTACAGTTTTATACCAAATTTAAAAAAACTTCATACCCACAAATTTTATTTTTTATTAATAAGCAGAGATGGGTAAATGCAATTACATTCCTAAGCAGTGGTGTAGCCAGGATTTGGCGAAGGGGGGGAGGGGGGGGTGCATCGATAACTTAAAGTTGTGATACACAATGGCTATAGTCATCGCCTGTGGGCATTCTTTCATATATGTATGTATGTGCCATTTTTACCGTTATACCACTTTAATTAATTAAGTGTGTAGTCCAGTTTTGTTTTGTAGAAGTTTCGTTAGTATACACTTCAGTTTTTACACATTGAATAAATCTGCATATTTATATATTTACGCGTATCTATTTACATTTATTTATGTGCAAGTCTACAAAATCTTATCACTTATAAAGAGATTTTTAATCTTCGTTGCTTAACACACATTTTTTCAATTACTTTCTTGTGTTGTAATCGGCACATCATTATGTACCGCTAACATCGTTAAACCATTCAGCCGCTCCTTAATTGTATAAAAAGAAGGGACAAATAAGATAGCATATTCAACAATTGAGTAGTCCACTATGCACAAAGTGCGCTATGCAAATTTTCTGAAAAAATAGCATGGAATGTTACCTACTCTTGCAAAAGTCGCTATAATACTTATTTATACACTTTCAAAAGTCTTCTCTTAGTATGAATTTAGAAAACTGCAAGAAAACGCGGTAGCTTCGGTGCCTTGTGGAAGAGGTCGCAAAAAAAGAAGCAAACCAATCTTCCTAGAGGAGAGAACGCGAAAAGCTAAAAAAAAAGCTAGCTATGTAAATGTTACTGCTTCAAAACTTACAATATTAAATATAAAATTTGTAAATCTACCATACCGCAATTTTATTTTTTTAATGGTATTAGGCTCTTATTTATCCAAATTTTCAGGTAATAAAAAAAGATACAGTTCGGATGTTACTTGTTGTCGTAGACTTTTTTGTTAATTTATGGCTTACTTTTATAAAATCACATAACGCTGTTTGCAAGTGGACTACTCATATATTCATTAAAAGATAATTTGTCATCCGTCTGAAATAAAAAATTTTAAATCAGAAGGATAAAATAGTATTGTGTTATTAATTCAAAAGTAAATATGTAATTGTAGTTCAATGACGAAGGAGGGCTACGCCACTGTTCCTCAGTAATTGTAATTAGGAATCAATTCCTTCAGTTCACAGCAAAGGAATCGATTACTTTCTCAAGTCCTTGAAGTAATTTCAAATGGAATTGTTTTTTTTTTTTAATTCCATTACAAGGAATTTCATATTGTAATTGGAATAAATTACGTGCTAGTAATGTAATTGTTTTTTCAATTCCTTTGAATGTAATGTAATTTTTTTTTCAATTCCTTTGAAAGGAATTGAAAATGTAATTGATTTTTTTCGAACTCCATTCCTCAAAGCAATTTAAAAAGTAATAGAAAAATTTATAAATTTTTTTTTTACTGTTGTATTGCAATAGCTTGTAAAATTTCTTGGTTGCTACCTGCCTTGAATAAATAACTTATACCTAAGTAATATTACCATTTGGACTTTTGAATAACTTAAAGTGTAGCTGTTCAGTTTATAGGGTAACCGTTAAATTTTCCAGATCCTACCTCGAACGAGCTTCGCGGCAGATGAGACCCGTAAATCTCGAAGCAGGCATAACCCGCCCGAATACTTTCATGCTCGCCTTTCGGTGAAGAACCGTCCGGACTGTTGCTGCCTTTGGCACTGCTGTTCTCTTGGACTAATCCCAGCGTATCTATAAAAATTCACTGACTTAATTGGGTATATTATGGTACCCTTAATACTACCCAAAATGGCGTGCCTTCTGAGGCCTTTGAAGTACTCTTACTGGTATCCTTTGTTACAAATGAGGATATAGTCCGCTTGAATACGAGCCCTGTCGGAGATCCTACCTCCTAAGAGTTTTGTAAACAAAGTGCAATGCTATGGCTAAATTTTGATGATAGCACTGTAAGGACAGTAACCGCTATACGGTTTGCTGGTGCTCTGCCGAAAGCTTTGCTGCTCCGCCGCAAGATGTCGCCGAAGATCCAAGTTCAGAACCCAGATAAAAGCCAGAAGATGTCGCTGGTGACAAATCTGAGTCCGGAACCGGAACCGATCACAGGGTGTTCCGCTGATGGAAATCCGAGAAATCCGATACCCTTCAGAACCGGAATCGATCACAGGGTGTACCGCTGATGGAAATCTGAGAAATCCGATACCATTTGGTTTATATGTCGAAAATTAGTAAAGTGTGTTGGTATGCAGTCAGAAATGTATACAAACGTACATATGTATATACATATATAGATGCTCCACCCCTAGAAAAGTGTGTTAATAATGTGTACATAGTTGATTGCTAAGTATTTAATATGTATGTGTAAATGAATGGAAAGGCCTGTTGATGATGAGAACAAATAAAATTTAATTTGAAATAAAAGAAAGTTTTATAATTACTTATTTATTTTGATAATAAGAATTTTAAGCATAAATGTCCACAATTATATGAATTATAGCTTTGCTGTTGATTATAGTTATAGTTAATGTTTTTTCCTAAATACTTTATTATTTGCTTAGGAGGCTGTAAGTTTCCAAAGCTATCGAAGTAATCAATCTCATTATCGTTTTTCCAGTAAGCTACCCAATGCGTTCCCGGACCCTTTGAACTATCCAAATTTATTATTCCACATTCTTTCTTAAATGGTTTACGGGGTAAAGTGTCACACATGAATACCCCTCTAAAATTTGGAACACATTTTGAATACTTCTTTAAGTCTACATCAGTAAGAGGTCTTCTGGGTAGCTTCATTAAGAGTTTTTTTGGTATGGTTTTAAATATAATCCGAATCCCTTTTTATAAGGCTTTAAAAACATTCCTTTTCCCATTGAAATAGCTTCCATTGTATTATTATGACGTTTCGCCTCCAATAACTGCTCCTTTCCAGTTTTTATAGCATTTATTGTTTTAATAATTCCTGCTGTACCGCCAGATAGACTTCCAAGTGCTCCTAATGCTACGAATAAATGGCTAATGGGAGAAATCCTCCAGATTTAGGTAATGGTATTACATGTGGTGCTTTTATTATAGATTTTTTTTCCTCTAAAAATATTATTTACAACCTTTCGTGTAATTTTAATTGCATCTTTTAAGTTATCACTTTTCTTTAAATTTTGTTTAGCACTTTTTAAAGCATGTTTGAAGAGATGATAACCAGTTTTTCCTCCCACTTTCTTAGTTTTACTATAAATGTTCCCCATACCGAATTTCGTTTTTGTCTTCATTATATTTGTAGCTAACCAAGCATTTGTTTTCCCATTAAGATTGCTATCCTTCGGTCTAACTCTTTCCCAAGGCTTCTCAATTAATTTTTTATCAGCAATAAGTCGGTTATCTAAATCTTTATTATATAAATATGATATATCATGTTCTCTACAAGCAGTGTCTAGTGGATTAATCCCTCGATCTCCTCTTACTAAAAGTTTCCGTAGTTTCGTTCCAGGTTCACAAAATTGATAACTAGGCAAATGAAGTTCAATAGGAAGCTTATTAATTATATTATTTATAAAACCTTTTCCAACGACTAACGATTTAAGAATAAGCCTATTTTCATAAATAACTCTCATATAAAACAATATTATATTC
The DNA here is from genome assembly GCF_013731165.1 of Rhagoletis pomonella. Classification (NCBI taxonomy): domain Eukaryota; kingdom Metazoa; phylum Arthropoda; class Insecta; order Diptera; family Tephritidae; genus Rhagoletis; species Rhagoletis pomonella. The sequence continues at coordinate 4,276,222 of NW_023458570.1, read as the reverse complement.
AAATAAACGCTGAAGTTTTTTTAATAAATCTATAGTTCTATATAATTAAACTTTAAATTTCTAAATACCAATTCAACAGTTAATTTATATTCAAATACAATATTGTTATATGATTTAGAATAAACTTCTACATCATACATCGCTTCCCTATTTGTTCTACTATAATACTTTAATTTAGTCTTAATATCTAAACCCCTTCTTTCATATTCATGTTGCTTTTGATGTTGCTCCATTATATACTCCTCAATTTCACCGCCACAAACGGTTAGGAATTTTCCATTGTCATCCTCTTCATCCCATTTTTTGTTAAAAAAAAAAGCATGGGCTACTCTGACTGGGATGCCCAAAACCTGTAACCGGGGACCCTCATCTTCATCTTCAATACATATATAAGGGTTTTTCATGTCTTCAAAGCACAACATCTCAAATTCGAAATCGAAGTTGTACTCTCCATGATGCTCGCTATTGAGGATTCGATTGATTCCAGACATGATGTGTTTTATAAGTATCTTTAAACAAAGTAATAATTTCTAATGTACAGTATTAGCTTATTTATACATATTTCATAACTATATAAAAAGCATTGAGGTAAACTGTTGATAAAGAACATATTTAAATATACATATATTTTAGTAATCTATTTTATACTTCATAATATGATTCAATTAAAATGTGGAAATAATCTTAAACTCAATGTTGCTGTCAAAGAATATATTTATTTTTTATTATCCTCTTTAAATTTCATTATATGATTCAAATCAAATGCTAATATTATAAATAGCCTTGTTCTTGATTTCATCATCATTGTTTGCCTAATAAGTATAGTAACGCCAAGTGGACGATAACGAATCCCACATAAACATATACAAAAAAAAA